>NC_134354.1:652618442-652918442 GCF_048569485.1 Anomaloglossus baeobatrachus
GCTCTGGTGCTCGATGGGCGAAGCCCATACCGATTTTTTTTAAAACAATTCATTAAAAATAAAAAAACAAAAAAATCACATTGTTTGTGGGCTCCCGCTGCATTTTCTATTGCTAAGGGTAACCAAAGCAGCTACTGGCTGCTTGCCCCCGCTGCTTGGTGTTACTTTCACTGGCAATAGAAATGCAGGGAAGCATTTTTTTTTTAGAAAGGTTTTTCCCTGAAAACGTTTTTAAGAAAATGACGTGGGCTTCGCCATATTTTTGTATGCTAGCCAGGTACAGCAGGCAGCTACGGCTGCCCCCAACCCCCAGCTGCCTAGTTGTACCCGCTGGGAACCAAAAATATAGAGAAGCCCTTTTTTTTCATGAATTTCATGAAATAATTAAAAAAAAAAAAAATTGATGTGGGCTTCACCAAATTTTTGAGTTCCAGCCAGGTACAACTAGGCAGCTGGGGATTGGAATCCACAGTGCAGGGTGCCCAAACTTTCTGGGGCCCCCACTGCGAATTGCAGTCCACAGCTGCCCCAGAAAATGGCACTTTCATAGAAGCGCCATCTTCAGGCACTGTATCCAACTCTTCTCCAGTGGCCCTGGTGGCAGGTGGCACGCTGGGTAATAAGGGGTTAATACCAGCTATGTTTACCATGTTATGTATACCAGCTGGTATAAAGCCCGAGATTCTTAATGTCAGGCCAAGTTTAACCTGGCCATTAAGAATCTCCAACAAAGGGTTAAAAAAAAAAAAAAAAAAAAAAAAAAAAAAAAAAGACATCACACAGAGAAAAATACTTTATTAGAAATAAATACACAGACACAGTAGGGACTCCATGTTTATTACTCCCTCTCACCCCTCCACGATAGAGAGATTTCTGTACTGACCATGCCAGGAGAGAGCGAGAAAAAGAGAGAGAGAGGGGGGGGAGAGAGAGGGAGGGGGGGAGAGAGAGGGAGGGGGGGAGAAGAGAGAGAGGGGGGGAGAAGAGAGAGAGGGGGGGAGAAGAGAGAGAGGGGGGGAGAAGAGAGAGAGGGGGGGAGAAGAGAGAGAGGGGGGGAGAAGAGAGAGAGGGGGGGGAGAAGAGAGAGAGGGGGGGAGAAGAGAGAGAGGGGGGGAGAAGAGAGAGAGGGGGGGAGAAGAGAGAGAGGGGGGGAGAAGAGAGAGAGGGGGGAGAAGAGAGAGGGGGGGGAGAAGAGAGAGAGGGGGGAGAAGAGAGAGAGGGGGGAGAAGAGAGAGAGGGGGGAGAAGAGAGAGAGGGGGGAGAAGAGAGAGAGGGGGGAGAAGAGAGAGAGGGGGGAGAAGAGAGAGAGGGGGGAGAAGAGAGAGAGGGGGGAGAAGAGAGAGAGGGGGGAGAAGAGAGAGAGGGGGGAGAAGAGAGAGAGGGGGGAGAAGAGAGAGAGGGGGAGAAGAGAGAGAGGGGGAGAAGAGGGGGGGGGAGAAGAGAGAGGGGGGGAGAAGAGCGAGCGGGGGAGAAGAGAGCGAGCGGGGGGGAGAAGAGAGCGAGCGGGGGGGGAGAAGAGAGCGAGCGGGGGGGGAGAAGAGAGCGAGGGGGGGGAGAAGAGAGCGAGGGGGGGGAGAAGAGAGAGAGGGGGGAGAGAGAGGGGGGGAGGTGGGGAGAGAGAGGGAGGGGGGGAGAAGAGAGAGGGGGGGAGAAGAGAGAGGGGGGGAGAAGAGAGAGGGGGGGAGAAGAGAGTGGGGAAAGAAGAGGGGGGGGAAGAGGTGCTCTGTCACCAACTGTCTCCACTCTGTGACTTGTGGTGCAGGTGACAGAGTGCAGACAGTTGGTCCCATGCAGCAGGACAGATGGCAGAGCACAGCGGTGACATGCCTGTCAGTGTCTTGCTGCTGGGAGGAGCAGACGATCACACTGCCCGACACCGGCCGCTCTCCTGACATCGCAGCAGAGCGGGCGGGTGGACAGTGTGATCACATACTTACGTGCAGTACTGCACACTGGCGCCCCGTGCCTCACCATCTGCAGGACGCTTCCGGCTCCACACTGACGTCCTCCGGATCCTCCCCTCGATGCTGAGCTGTGACGTGCGGTAGTCACCGCCCACAGCCCTGTCACTCAATCTGAGTGGCGCCGGCATCCTGTGACGTACCCGTCTTGTTTGAGAGCCCGGAAATGCCGGGACGTCAGAGGATGCCGGCGGCCACAGCTCCAGGGGGTCATGTGACAGGCACTGAGCGTGCAGCATAGCGCCGCTCAGTGCCAGAAATGGAAATACAAGCCAATGGAGAAAATACCTAGAATTGTAAGTAGAACTTCGACAGAAAATAAAAAAAATGGGTGAACCACCCCTATAACGGATCGGCATCCCTGCTCAATTTTTGGCGTGACTTTTTTTTCCGTATCCCCGATGCTTTTTGTCACGCCAAAAATTGAGCAGGGATGCCGATCCGTTATGTGCATCCCTGATCAGCGCTCGGCGGGACGCACGGACAGATGCGATACAAAAAGCGTCGGTAATACGGACAAAAAAGTCCCGCCAAAAACTGACCACGGATGCAGATACGTTATCTGCATCCCTGATCAGCGCTCGGCGGAACGCACGGACGCATGAGGTGTAAAAATAGAAAAGGGATAGAGGAAAAAAAAAGAAAAAAAAAAAGTTATACTCACAGTACCCAGAGGATTAGCAGGAGGAACAGCTTTACAGCAGCAGCCAGCAGGCAGGAAGTTGGACAGCTCAGCAGAAGACCCAGGAAGAAGGACCCAGCGATGGAGGCAGATGTGATCGGCCGGTGAAGACAGGTAAGAGGACGTCGGGGGGACAGCAGAGGGGGACGGGGACAGCAGAGGGGGACGGGGACAGCAGAGGGGGACGGGGACAGCAGAGGGGGACGGGGACAGCAGAGGGGGACGGGGACAGCAGAGGGGGACGGGGACAGCAGAGGGGGACGGGGACAGCAGAGGGGGACGGGGACAGCAGAGGGGGACGGGGACAGCAGAGGGGGACGGGGACAGCAGAGGGGGACGGGGACAGCAGAGGGGGACGGGGACAGCAGAGGGGGACGGGGACAGCAGAGGGGGACGGGGACAGCAGAGGGGGACGGGGACAGCAGAGGGGGACGGGGACAGCAGAGGGGGACGGGGACAGCAGAGGGGGACGGGGACAGCAGAGGGGGACGGGGACAGCAGAGGGGGACGGGGACAGCAGAGGGGGACGGGGACAGCAGAGGGGGACGGGGACAGCAGAGGGGGACGGGGACAGCAGAGGGGGACGGGGACAGCAGAGGGGGACGGGGACAGCAGAGGGGGACGGGGACAGCAGAGGGGGAGGGCGAGAGCAGAGGGGGAGGGGGAGAGCAGAGGGGGAGGGGGAGAGCAGAGGGGGAGAGCAGAGGGGGAGAGCAGAGGGGGAGAGCAGAGGAGGGAGATTCCAGAGGAGCTGCAGAATAGAGATCACGGGGGAGGCCGGCAGATTGGGATGTCGGGGGGCAGACCGGGATGTCGGGGGGCAGACCGGGATGTCGGGGGGCAGACCGGGATGTCGGGGGGCAGACCGGGATGTCGGGGGGCAGACCGGGATGTCGGGGGGCAGACCGGGATGTCGGGGGGCAGACCGGGATGTCGGGGGGCAGACCGGGATGTCGGGGGGCAGACCGGGATGTCGGGGGGCAGACCGGGATGTCGGGGGGCAGACCGGGATGTCTGGGGGCAGACCGGGATGTCTGGGGGCAGACCGGGATGTCTGGGGGCAGACCGGGATGTCTGGGGGCAGACCGGGATGTCTGGGGGCAGACCGGGATGTCTGGGGGCAGACCGGGATGTCTGGGGGCAGACCGGGATGTCTGGGGGCAGACCGGGATGTCTGGGGGCAGACCGGGATGTCTGGGGGCAGACCGGGATGTCTGGGGGCAGATCGGGATGTCTGGGGGGGCAGATCGGGATGTCTGGGGGGGAAGATCGGGATGGCAGGGGGGGCAGATCGGGATGGCAGGGGGCAGATCGCAGGGGGGCACGGGCAGGGGCCATTACGGGAGCGCGCAGGAGCAAATCACAAGAGCGCGCAGGGGCTGCAAGAGAGCAGAGGAGGAGGGATACCGGAGGAGCTGCAGAATAGAGATGGCGGGGGGCAGATCGGGATGTCGGGGGGGCAGATCGGGATGTCGGGGGGGGCAGATCGCAGGGGGGGGGGCAGATCGCAGGGGGGCACGCGCAGGGGCTGCAAGGTGAGCACAATACTCACCGCTCCTGCTCCGTGACAGCAGCGGCGGCGTGGTACCACTAGTACCAGCCAGTGCTGCACGCTGCAGACATGTTGGGGGAGGGTCCAGAGACCAGCACAGGCCTGGGGAGGGCGGCCACCGGCAGATCAGACCGCCCCACTGCACACTGATTGGAGCGATTGCGCGTCATCGCACGATCGCTCCAATCAGTGCTGCAGGGGGGGGCCACGGTGTCTGCTTGCTTCCAGCCAATGATCGGAGCTGCTGCAGCCCTGGTCCTAGCTGGAATTTACAAGATCACACTATTTTTGGCATTTTTTTTGCCGAAAACAGCGTGATCAATGTGATTGGCGGTTCCGATTTGAACAGCCAATCACATCGATCGCCTATGGGGGGTGGCGATGCCACCCCCCCTGGGGTCAAGCAAAGGTCCCCTGCTGTAAGAAACAGCAGGGGACATCATTTGAAAGCCGTTGCTATGGCCACGGCAATCAAATGAAGTTTAGGCAGTAAAATTACGTCCCTGGTCGTTAAGTCACGTTAAAATAGGACGTAATTTTACTGCCCGCGGTCGTAAAGGGGTTAATGATTGCATCCAGCTGTTCACCAAACAGCCGTGAACCAGCAAAAGGGAGCGCAGCAAGAAAACTTCTTGGAAGAAGCATCTGCCTTCCACTCTCGAAGCCACAAAATCCTGCGGATAGCGAGGGAATTAGCCGAAGCCACCGCAGTGCGGTGAGAAGCCTCCAGCAAGGCAGACATGGCATAGGATGAAAAAGCTGAAGCCTGAGCAGTTAAGGTAACCATCTCAGGCATAGTTTCCTTGGTGAGGGAATGCATCTCCTCTAGAGAAGCAGAGATGGCTTTGAGAGCCCACACTGCTGCAAAAGTCGGGGAAAACGTGGCCCCCGCAGCTTCATACAGAGATTTGGCCAGAAGGTCAATCTGACGGTCAGGGGAATCATTAAGTGAGGTGCCGTCAGCCACCGACACAACGGTCCGGGCTGATAGCCTAGACACCGGAGGGTCTACCTTTGGGGAGTGAGACCACTTCTTGACCACCTCAGGTGGAAATGGAAACCGGTCATCAGAGCCACGCTTTGGAAAGCGTTTGTCAGGGCAGGCCCTGGGTTTGGTCATAGCGGTCTGAAAACTGGAGTGGTTAAAGAACACACTCTTCACTCTCTTAGGCGAGGTAAACTGATGTTTTGCTGCCAAAGAGAGTTGCTCCTCTGACACTGGCGGATTGAGATCCAGCACAGAATTAATAGAAGCAATCAAATCACTAAGATCTGAGTCACCCTCAGAGAAATCGATGGGATACATAGCCTCCGAGCCCCCAGTGAGGGCATCCTCCTCATCTTGAGAGTCAGCTCTTGAGACAGAGCCGTGGGATGGGGAGGGGGAGGAAACCCTGAGCCTTCTCTTAGAAGGACAGGGTCTGGGATCAGATGATGAATCCTCCATGAGCTCTGATGGACGGAGGTCAGAGGATAGGAGTCCTCTGTCAAGAGTATTAGAGGCACCCTGTGAGGGGGCTGATGCATATTCATCAAAGTCCTGGACAAAAGTCCCATGGACTCAACAAATGACTGGGATATGGACCTAGAAAAGGACTCTACCCAGGCAGGGGGTTCAGTCACAGGTGCAGCAGCAGCCTGAGAGACCACTGGGGGAGTGGGGGCTTTGCAGAGAATGAACCCCAGGGAGAATATACAGAGGTCCACAACCGGAGACCGGCTGTGGCTTACCAGACCGCTGAGCGCAGTGTTGTGTGCCCTCCAGATCCCGAAGCCCGGTCCCCCAGTCGCAGCACCTCAGCAGAGATGCAGAATGTCCCAGAGCAGAGTGAACTCTGCCTGAGAAGAGGGCGTTCCTATAAAAGAGAGGGAACTGGAGGGCTATAGAGACCTGCAGGGAAGGAGGGACGCCCCAGCAGTGGGGAGTGTCCCTCCCCTGTGTAGAACGGCCGCCGGGAGGCCGAACCTATCCCTCTGCATGAGTGACATGCGAGGGCAGGAAAATGAAACTAGGCCTCCGGCGAAGCCAGGGCCTAAATTTAAGCGGCGAGGCCGACAAGCAGGCACCATTGGCGCGGTTCTCAGGCAAAAGCTAGAGAACCCGCCGGAAAAGTTAAAACAATCACATACAGCATACTCTCCCATTACAATAAAGAACCGGGACCCCCAACATAAACGTCTCAGGTACTTAGCTGCTGAGACGCAGGGCCATGTCCCTGGGGATGAGTGCTGTTTCAAACTTTAGTCCCTGGCTTGGGGAGTGTCGATCAAATGTGCGGGCTCTCCCCGCACTCCAGCCTCAACCACAGTGTGTCTCACTTACTAGACGCGTGAACACAGCGCGCTCCGCTTTTTATGCCTCCCCCTCCTCCGTGCCATCTTTCTTCCCCTGATGCTGGCATTTCCATGCCCACAGCGTCCATAACCCCGGTTGCTTGTCTCCCACAATACAGAGTCAGGGTCTCCAGCTCCACTCTGGTGTAAGCGCAGTCATTCTGAGAGCTCCCCTGCTGTTGTTTCTCAATAACCATTTGCTCATTTTAAATCCTTCCAGGAGCCCCCCACACACCTCCCCCCACAATATCGGTGAGTAAACTAGTAGGACAGGACTTCAGGACTCTCACTCAGCAGCGTAGCCATGCCATGCTCTAGAGGGACAAGCTGTGTCGACCTGTACGAGCAGAGTTCCTCTCCCTGTAGATAAGTTCTCAATCTTTCTTCTTGGCACTCAATAACTCCGGCCTTCTGTTCCTGTTCCCCTTGGCCAAGCGATTCTCTTGTATATCAATCTCCTTCCCAGTCGCTTATTTTTGACCTGGTGATGATGTTCTACTGTTCTGATTTTTTCGCTAAAGTTCCTTCCAGATTATCAGAAATTCAAATAACAGAGGTTTTTTTTTTTCCAGATGAATTTTTATTCTAAAGTCTACTGGAATAAATCTGGAGGAGACAAAATGACGCAAATAGTGTATTATTCTAGTGATACGGCATAATAGAGATTTGGAAAGACTCACCTTCGGGAATTGTGAAGGTCACAACTACCATTAGAGCATAATGTCACAGCCACGTCGGCTGCTGCGTACCCAGTGAATTCAAATGGTAACCATCGGAGGGAAGAAAGGGTTAATCGCGCTGCTGTGGATATAAGCAGGAGATGAATCCTGCTTATATCCACGGCAGCTCGATTAACCCTTTCTTCCCTCCGGTTAGCATTCCAGTAGACTTGGTAGGCTTGCTCTTCCTTCTTCATCTGAAACCAACTTGTCCTCATGGAAGACCAAGAAGGGAGAGTGACAGTAGAGAGCTGCCAGCTCTGAAAACACGCCTGATGGAGGGGATTGCTACCAGAAACGCAACTTTCCAAGAGAAGGAAAGGGTGACATCCTGAATAGGTTCAAAAGGGAGGAATATGGCGGATGCTCAAAACCAGATTGAGATCACAGTTGTCCGTGGGAGGCCATTAAGGAGAAAAATAGTGAGCGACCCCTTTCATGAACATCTTACCCTGAGAACGGGAGGCAAGATTGTTCTGAAATTGGATAGAAAGAGCAAAAACCTATTCCTTGCGGGAGCTAAGGGACAGACTGGACTCGAGGCCCGACTGCAAAAAGGACAGGAGAGAAAGGAAGAATTAGGACCTGAAGATTCTTGGCTAGACTAGCACCAGTGAAAATAGGTCTTCCAAGTTTGGTGACAAACACGGAAAGAGAAGGACTTTTTCACCTTGATAATTTTCTCTATGACCTGGTGTTAAAAACTTGCATCTCTTAGGACTGCGGCTTCAACAGCCGTGCCGTTAAATTGAAAGACTGTGAATTCTGGTGGAACAGACCTTGGGACAGGCGGTCTGGACGATACAGAAGCTTCCATGGAATGTCGGAGAGAAAGCTTATTAAGTTTGTGTACCATGCTCTTCTGGTCCAGTCTGGCGCCATGAGAATGACCGGTACTCCTTCCAATTTGATCCTTTTGACAATTTTACGGATCAAGGGCAGAGGTGGAAACAGATATGGTAGGTTGAATTGAGAACACAGAGGACTAGGGCATCGGAGCTGATCACTAGAGGGTTGACGGACCTTCAAACAAATTGGAGAATTTTTTTTTATTCTGTACGCTAACAGTTTGACGTTGGGAGAACAGAGATGGAGGCCATCTTGGAGGACGCAAAGGGAGATGGGGATCTGTAAGAGGAGCTTGGCATGCTCACATCCCGGTCAGCGGGGGATTCCTCTAGGGCTTGTATTATGAAGGTACTGCAGCCAGGACAGAATGCAGAGCTTTGACCGGAAAACAGCTTTTTATTGCAGAAGGAACAGGCAAAGTGTAGGATGATGGGAGAAGTGTCGTAGCACTAGGGTTAGGCACAGGGAGTGCTAGGAGAAGATGACACTGCATAGGAGTACTAAGGAGGCCTGTGCACCGCAAGGACAAAACCTATCCCTGAAGCTGAAGAGATACAGGGTTCCTGAGATAAGGTAACAGCATGAGTGCAGCAGACAGCATTGACAGAATTTCTGTAGAAAATGGCGTCGACGAGGGAGAAAGGTGGCAGCTTCCATTGATATTGCGCACGTGGGCAGTTTACGTGGCTGTGATAGGACAGTAGGCCTCATTGAAGGCCAGGACAGATAGGGAACCCCTGCTGACCGTGTAATAAAAGGGAAGGAGGGATGGTACCTCTCCAAATGCAGTCCCAAATCCTGCTTTGCAGAGTGGGAGACGGCTCTAAGGTCCCTGGAGGGAGTCTCAGGGGATGGATCTGTCTTCCGCCCGACGCCACCTTGAGCTATGGTGAACAATCGGGCTGGGGATGGATGGCGAGGACTATCCAGGTGGCCGCCTCAAGACACTCTTGATGTGTTGGTGGGGTAGGGTCCTGTCAGACAGACCAAACAGGGTACAATGTGGATCAAGCCACATTGGTCTCTAGGTCTCTAAGGTGGGAAAGTAGGGAGAGCAGTTACACCATGTTGCTCAAGTCACAAGATGTATCCTGCTGAGGAGGAGAAAAACTAATTTTATTGCCTTGTGACAGCCTCTTAGGTGCATCAGTATACATCCTTGGTCTACTGTATCCCCCAATGAAGCAAAAGACAAAAAAAGATTTTTGGTACTCACCATAAAATCTACGAGCCTTCATTGGGGAACACAGCCCCCACCCTTTATTTATAATTTTAAAATTGCTTCTCTCACTGCTTTAAACTAAGTGATAGACTTGGCTCCAGTTGGTGGGTGTATCCTACTGAGTAGTAGCAAACTTTTTTTTATTGCCTAGTGTCATCAGCATTTACCCATGGCTTCCTGTGTCACCCCCATGAAAACTCCAAGAAAGAAATTTTACGGCAAGTAACAAAAATGTTCTTTTTCTCAGCAGAGGAATATGCACTTCTGAATAAGAAGGTGTTTGAAAATTCCATTTACAACCCTACAAGCAATGTAATGTTTGTTGATCCTAAAGGTCCTACCCAGTTTCCTTTTAAAACAAACGTTTATATAATTCACTTACCAAAGAGATACAGTTGGGGCAAAACCAATCCCCTTCTGGAATCTCAGTCATCCGAGGTCGATGGCAATAAATGTGGCAACCGCGATCACAACTATCACAAAGCAACAAGCTTTCGTCATTGTCACCTTTTCGACAATAAATGCATGTCTGTAAAAATAATGACAGGGTTCTTTATACCATATACTGCAGGACACATAAAAACACAATAACTATGAGGTGCACGGAATAAGAGCTACAAGAGCACCACAAAGATTCTTACCACTTTATTAACGGAACGCTCCCAAGCTAATGATTTCTCGAGCTGCTGCACACAGAGAGATAGCTGAGCTGAACTTCGGCATCGCTCCACTGTTTGACGCCACAAACGCAGACGCGATGTAATGCTGTACTGACTGCGATAAAAAGAAGATGTTGTAAAGATTTGGTACCATATATTTCAAATATATGTGTATTACGAACATGTTATAAAGATAGAATATGTATTGTACAGTTGGATGATAGGATTTCTGTTCTTACGTTTCAGTGGTTAACAATGTCGCTGGGTCAGTGATGACAATCTTCTCATGTTGCACCTCGCTCAATATCCATAAAGGTTCCTTCAGGTATCGTCGTTCCACATTCTGCTCAACATCCAGAAGCCGGAACACAGCTATATCTAGAGGATTATCTGGCTCTCTGTGTGCTCGTCCCTCCTCTCTTTTCACTTTTGCAAGAATATCATCTGATGCTTCCACTTTGTGTTCAAAATATTTTAAGTCACTTCGAATGGAGTCTAAAATGGGAGGGGTCCAGCCCTGTAAAGATTAAAGCCATGAAAGTTTAGGAACATTGTGTTGAAAGTGCAGCCTGCTAGACCTATTCTGATAACATGGATGTGCAAATAAAACAAATGGTAAAAGGGACTGACCCGTAGTTGCAAGTCTGACATCATGACCCTCTGTTCCAAGTCTTCAACCCATTGTAGAATAGAGAGATCCACTTGAAATGTCCAATGCTCCACTGACCATTTGTCAAGTCTTTCCTGACTCACAGGATGACCTTCAGTGGGCGTGAACTGGAAGAGTGCATCTAGGTATACAGATATATGGGAATAAGAAGATTTAGTGATCATCACTGTCAGATTATTCATTTATAAAGCATGCAAATGTGGTAACTGAAAAATAAAAGTCTCTTACCAGTGGCTGACCGGGCGCACATGTCCTTGAGATGCACAAGATGTTTTGTGAGATGTTTGTGCAAAGATTTTTCACGCATACCTCGTGGGTGCAGAGCTTTCAGTAATGATTCCAGCACAGCTGGGTCTTTTATCCACCACCAGGCATTTTTCATCTCTGTGTATTGAGGAAGCACATAAAATAGATCAGGTAAAGACACCTAATTTGGGACAGTCTGGTATTCATATTATATTTGAGCATTCAAGATCCATAAACAGAACATACAAACCTAAGTTTGTGATCAAACGATTAAAAGCAGCTCATACACAACCTATCGAATGTGGCAAAATCAGTTGACAACTGTGTGTATCAAGGCCTCACAACTATTCCCTGACAGCAGATTCAGAGACTCTTTTGTGCGACTGCCATTAGCAATTCTTTCAAAACATTACTTCATGTACTGAATAGGAATGGTGCATAAGCTGCTGCCCAGAACCTTTGTTGACAGCATATGCAACAAACACCATTCATTTTCTATGATCTATACAAATATGATTTTTAACTGTGCTTTAAATTCCCTGAAAGAGGTTGTCCTACTGTACTAAATAGGACTTGAGGTGCGGTACCTAAGAACTTCCACTTCAATGTACAGAGCCATATTCTTTCGGCTCTGTACACCTTTTACATACGGACGGTGCAGAGCACAGCTATCATTCAGGGGCACCAGGTGTCACACTCTCAACTTTCTGATATAGTGATAACCATTCCAAGGGAAAGGCGATCAAAACCCCATTTCACTACAACCCCATAAGGTTCATCAATGGGGAAAACGTTTCCAACATATTAAAAAACAGATTCTAATCATATACTCTATGAACCAGTCCTGCCTTATGTAGAAGCAATCTTCAGTTACTTGGGGGCAACCACAGAAAACCAAAGATTCTACAGTTACCCATATAGCTAATTTCCAAACCAATGCAGCTCTCTATATGGGGCATGAAATCCTGGAAAAAAAGGGAATTTTGTTTACTTACCGTAAATTCCTTTTCTTCTAGCTCCTATTGGGAGACCCAGACAATTGGGTGTATAGCTTCTGCCTCCGGAGGCCACACAAAGTATTACACTTTTAAAAAAGTGTAACCCCTCCCCTCTGCCTATACACCCTCCCATGGACCACGGGGTCCTCAGTTTTGGTGCAAAAGCAGGAAGGAGAAAACTTATAAATTGGTCTAGGGTGAATTCAATCCGAAGGATGTTCGGAGAACTGAAGACCATGAACCATAAGAACAAAATCAACATCAACAACATGTGTACACAAAAGAACAACCAGCCCGAAGGGCACAGGGGTGGGTGCTGGGTCTCTCAATAGGAGCTAGAAGAAAAGGAATTTACGGTAAGTAAACAAAATTCCCTTTTTCTTTGTCGCTCCATTGGGAGACCCAGACAATTGGGACGTCCAAGAGCAGTCCCTGGGTGGGTAAAAGAATACCTCAATAAAGAGAGCCGAAAACGGCCCCCTCTTACAGGTGGGCAACCGCCGCCTGGAGGACTCGCCTACCTAGACTGGCGTCTGCCGAAGCATAGGTATGCACTGGATAGTGCTTCGTGAAAGTGTGCAGACTAGACCACGTAGCTGCCTGACACAGCTGCTGAGCCGTCAACCGGTGCCGCAAAGCCCAGGACGCACCTACGGCTCTGGTAGAATGGGCCTTCAACCCTGAAGGAAGTGGAAGCCCAGAAGTACGGTAGGCCTCGAGAATCGGTTCCTTGATCCACCGAGCCAAGGTTGACTTGGAGGCCTGAGAGCCCTTACGCTGGCCAGCGACAAGGACAAAGAGCGCGTCTGAACGGCGCAGGGGCGCCGTGCGAGACACGTAGAACCGGAGTGCTCTCACTAGATCCAAAGAGTGCAAATCCTTTTCACACTGGTGAATTGGATTAGGGCAAAAGGAAGGTAAGGAGATATCCTGATTTAGATGAAAAGGGGATACCACCTTAGGGAGAAATTCCGGGACAGGACGCAGAACCACCTTATCCTGGTGGAAAACCAGGAAGGGGGCTTTGCATGACAGCACTGCAAGCTCAGACACTCTCCGAAGTGATGTGACTGCCACCAGGAAGGCCACCTTCTGAGAAAGACGGGAGAGAGAGACATTCCGCAGCGGCTCAAAAGGCGGCTTTTGAAGAGCCGTCAGAACCCTGTTAAGATCCCAAGGTTCCAACGGACGTTTGTAAGGTGGGACCATGTGGCAAACCCCCTGCAGGAACGTGCGGACCTGCGGAAGCCTGGCTAGACGCTTTTGAAAAAACACGGAGAGCGCCGACACTTGGCCCTTGAGAGAGCCGAGGGACAAACCCTTGTCCATTCCAGATTGTAGGAATGAAAGGAATGTGGATAAAGCAAACGGCCATGGAGGAAAACCATTATCAGAGCACCAGGATAAGAAGATTTGCCAAGACCTGTAATAGATCTTGGCGGACGTTGGCTTCCTGGCTTGTCTCATGGTGGCAATGACATCCTGAGATAGCCCTGAAGACGCTAGGAGCCAGGACTCAATGGCCACACAGTCAGGTTGAGGGCCACAGAATTCAGATGGAAAAACGGCCCTTGTGACAGCAAGTCTGGGCGGTCTAGAAGTACCCACCGTGAGATGCCACAGATCCAGATACCACGACCGCCTCGGCCAGTCTGGAGCGACGAGAATGGCGCGACGGCAGTCGGACCGGATCTTGCGTAGTACTCTGGGCAGCATCGCCAGAGGGGGAAACACATATGGCAGTCGAAACTGCGACCAATCCTGGACCAGAGCGTTCGCTGCCAGAGCTCTGTGATCCTGAGACCGTGCCATGAAGGCCGGGACCTTGTTGTTGTGTCGTGACGCCATGAGATCGACGTCCGGCGTTCCCCAGCGGCGACAGATCTCTCGAAACACGTCTGGGTGAAGAGACCATTCCCTCGCGTCCATGCCCTGACGACTGAGAAAATCTGCTTCCCAGTTTTCCACGCCCGGGATGTGAACTGCGGAGATGGTGGAGCCTGTGACTTCCACCCACTGCAGAATCCGCCCGACTTCCTGGAAGGCTTGACGACTGCGAGTGCCGCCTTGGTGGATGATGTAGGCGACGGCAGTGGCGTTGTCCGACTGGATTCGGATCTGCCTGACCGCCAGCCACCGATGGAAAGCCAATAGGGCTAGATATACTGCCATTATCTCCAGAATATTGATCTGAAGGGACGATTCTATTGGAGTCCAGGTTCCTTGAGCCCTGTGGTGGAGAAAAACCGCTCCCCAACCTGACAGGCTCGCGTCCGTGGTGACCACGGCCCAGGTTGGGGGGAGGAAGGATTTTCCCCGAGACAGAGATGTGGGTAGGAGCCACCACTGAAGTGATGTTTTGGTTGCAAGTGAAAGGGAGATGTTCTTGTCGAGGGAAGTCAAACTCTTGTCCCATTTGCGAAGAATGTCCCATTGGAGCTGCTGCCGTAGATGGAATTGCGCAAACGGCACTGCCTCCATAGCTGCAACCATCTTCCCCAGGAAGTGCATGAGGCGCCTTAAGGGGTGTGACTGACTCCGAAGAAGTGACTGCACCTCCGCCTGCAGAGAAAGCTGTTTGTCCCGCGGTAGCTTGACTAACGCTGGCTGGGTATGAAACTCCATCCCGAGGTAAGTCAGTGATTGGGTCGGCGTCAACTTGGATTTCGGGAAATTGATGATCCACCCGAACTGCTGGAGAGTCGCCAGAGTGACAGTAAGACTTTGTTGACACGCCACCCGAGAAGGGGCCCTGACTAGGAGATCATCCAAGTATGGGATCACTGAGTGGCCCTGAGAGCGCAGGACCGCCACGACGGATGCCATGACTTTGGTGAAAACCCGTGGGGCTGTCGCCAGACCGAAGGGCAATGCGACGAACTGGAGGTGTTCGTCCCCGATGGCGAAACGCAGGAAACGTTGATGTTCGGGTGCGATTGGCACATGGAGATAAGCATCCTTGATGTCGATCGATGCTAGGAAGTCTCCTTGTGACATCGAGGCGATGACCGAGCGGAGAGATTCCATCCGAAACCGTCTCGTTCTCACCTGTCTGTTGAGCAGCTTGAGGTCCAGAACGGGATGGAATGACCCGTCCTTTTTTGGCACCACGAACAAGTTGGAGTAAAATCCGCGACCACGTTCCTGAAGGGGAACGGGAATCACAACTCCTTCTGTCTTCAGAGCGTCCACTGCCTGAAAAAGTGTGTCGGCCTGTGCGGGGGGTGGGGAGGTTCTGAAAAAACGAGCCGTAGGTCGAGAGCTGAACTCTATCCTGTAACCATGAGACAGAATGTCTCTCACCCATCGGTCTTGAACGTGTGGCCACCAGGCGTCGCCAAAGCGGGAGAGCCTGCCACCGACCGAGGATGTGGCTAGATGAGGCCGAGAGTCATGAGGAGGCCGTCTTGGAGGCAGTGCCTCCTGCGGCCTTTTGGGGGCGTCACTTGGACCGCCACGCATAGGAGTTCCTCTGGCCTTTCTCCGGCCGGTTGGACGAAGAGGATTGGGGCTTGGCGGAGGGACGAAAGGACCGAAACCTCGATTGGATTTTTCTCTGCTGAGGTCTCTTAGGTTTGGGCTGGGGTAAGGAGGAGTCCTTTCCCGAGGATTCCTAATCTCATCCAACCGTTCGCCAAACAAACGTTCGCCAGAAAAAGGCAAGCCAGTTAAGAACCTTTTGGAAGCAGAGTCTGCTTTCCATTCGCGCAGCCACATGGCCCTGCGGACTGCCACGGAGTTAGCGGATGCTACAGCCGTACGGCTAGCGGAGTCCAGGACGGCGTTCATGGCGTAGGACGAAAATGCTGATGCCTGAGAGGTGAAGGAAGACACATGCGGAGCAGAATTCCGCGTGACGGCATTAATCTCAGTCAGACATGCCGAGATTGCTTGGAGAGCCCACACAGCCGCAAAGGCCGGGGCAAAAGACGCGCCCGTGGCCTCATAAATAGACTTCACCAAGAGCTCTATCTGTCTGTCAGTGGCATCCTTCAGGGATGAGCCATCGGCAACAGACACAACGGACCTAGCAGCCAATCTAGAGACTGGAGGATCCACCTTGGGAGAGTGTGCCCAGCCCTTAACGACTTCAGGTGGAAAGGGATAACGCGTGTCAGTGTGCCGTTTAGCAAAGCGCTTGTCCGGGACCGCTCTGGGCTTCTGGACAGCGTCCCTGAAGTTAGAGTGATTAAAAAACGTATTGCGCGTACGCTTGGGGAATCGAAATTGGTGTTTCTCCTGCTGAGAAGCCGACTCCTCTTCACAGTGAGGGTAGGTGGATCCCGCAGGCAACATAGCCCCACAAGAGGTACAGGCCGCGAAAAAAATCTGTGCCTTAGTAGCTTTGCTCCTTGTGGACGACATGCTGTTGTCTCTTAGGAGAGTGACCACTGAGGGTATATGGGAAGAAGGGAATTTTGTTTACTTACCGTAAATTCCTTTTCTTCTAGCTCCTATTGGGAGACCCAGACAATTGGGTGTATAGCTACTGCCTCCGGAGGCCACACAAAGTATTACACTTTAAAAAGTGTAACCCCTCCCCTCTGCCTATACACCCTCCCGTGCATCACGGGCCCATCAGTTTTGGTGCCAAAGCAGAAAGGAGGAAACTTATAAATTGGTCTAAGGTAAATTCAATCCGAAGGATGTTCGGAGAACTGAAACCATGAACCAAAAGAACAATTCCACATGAACAACATGTGAACACAAAAGAACAAACAGCCCGAAGGGAACAGGGGCGGGTGCTGGGTCTCCCAATTGGAGCTAGAAGAAAAGGAATTTACGGTAAGTAAACAAAATTCCCTTCTTCTTTGTCGCTCCATTGGGAGACCCAGACAATTGGGACGTCCAAAAGCAGTCCCTGGGTGGGTAAAAGAATACCTCGATAAAAAGAGCCGAAACAACGGTCCCCTCTCACAGGTGGGCGACCGCCGCCTGAAGGACTCGCCTATCTAGGCTGGCATCTGCCGAAGCATAGGCATGCACCTGATAGTGTTTCGTGAAAGTGTGCAGACTCGACCAGGTAGCCGCCTGACACACCTGCTGAGCCGTAGCCTGGTGCCGCAATGCCCAGGACGCACCCACGGCTCTGGTAGAATGGGCTTTCAGCCCTGAAGGAATCGGAAGCCCAAAAGAAGGGCAGGCTTCAAAAACCGGTTCCTTGATCCACCGAGCCAAGGTTGACTTGGAAGCCTGCGACCCCTTACGCTGGCCAGCGACAAGGACAAAGAACGCATCAGAGCGGCGCATTGGCGCCGTGCGAGACACGTAGATCCGGAGTGCTCTCACTGGATCTAACAAATGCAAATCCTTTTCATATTGGTGAATTGGATGAGGGCAAAATGAAGGTAAGGAAATATCCTGATTGAGATGAAAAGTGGACACCACCTTAGGCTATGTGCGCACGTTGCGTACAAGCCCTGCAGAAATTTCTGCAGCGATCTGAAGAGCACATGTGCGCTTTAGATCGCTGCAGAAATGTCCGTAGTGAGCGCCGATTCCATGCGCTCTGCCTGCAGCTCCTGCCATAGACAGAGCAGGAGCTGCCGGCAAAGCGCAGGAAAGAAGTGACATGTCACTTCTTTTTGCGCAGCGCTTCGGCAGTAGCCGAAGCGCTGCGCTCTGAGACGCCACGTGCGCACGGCCCCTGCACAATCTCCATAGACTGTGCAGGGGACGCAGGACGCATGCAGTTACGCTGCGCTACAAAGCACAGCGTAACTGCATGTTTTTACGCGACGTGCGCACATAGCCTTAGGGAGAAAGTCCGGGACCGGACGCAGAACCACCTTATCCTGGTGAAAAACCAGGAAAGGGCCTTTGCATGACAGCGCTGCAAGCTCTGACACTCTACGGAGTGAAGTAACCGCCACTAGAAATGCCACCTTCTGCGAAAGACGTGATAGAGAGACATCCCGCAGCGGTTCAAAAGGTGGTTTTTTGAAGAGCCCGTAGAACCATGTTGAGATCATAGGGTTCCAGCGGACGCTTGTAAGGTGGGACTATGTGGCAAACTCCCTGCAGGAACGTGCGGACCTGCGGAAGCCTGGCTAGACGCTTTTGAAAAAACACGGAAAGCGCCGAGACTTGACCTATGAGGGAGCCGAGAGACAACCCTTGTCCAATCCCGATTGCAGGAAGGAAAGAAACCTGGGTAAGGCAAACGGCCAGGGGGTAAACCCCCTCTCAGAGCACCAGGCTAAGAAGATCCTCCAAGATCTGTAATAGATCTTGGCGTACGTTGGTTTCCTGGCTTGTCTCATAGTGGCAATGACATCTTGAGACAACCCTGAGGACGCTAAGAGCCCGGACTCCATGGCCACACAGTCAGGTTGAGGGCCGCAGAATTCAGATGGAAAAATGGCCCTTGAGATAGCAAGTCTGGTCGGTCTGGGAGCGCCCACGGTTGCCCCCCCGTGAGATGCCACAGATCCGGGTACCACGACCGCCTCAGCCAATCTGGAGCGACGAGAATGGCGTGGCGGCAGTCGGACCTGATCTTGCGCAACACTCTGGCAGCATTGCCAGAGGAGGGAAAACATAAGGCAGTTGAAACTGCGACCAATCCTGAACTAAGGCGTCCGCCGCCAGAGCTCTGTGGTCCTGAGACCGTGCCATGAATGCCGGGACCTTGTTGTTGTGCCGAGACGCCATGAGATCGACGTCCGGCGGTCCCCAGCGGCAACAGATCTCTTGAAACACGTCCAAGTGGAGAGACCATTCCCCCGCGTCCATGCCCTGGCGACTGAGGAAGTCTGCTTCCCAGTTTTCTACGCCCGGAATGTGAACCGCGGAGATGGTGGAGCCTGTGGACTCCGCCCACAGCAGAATCCGCCGGACTTCTTGGAAGGCTTGACGACAGCGAGTGCCGCCCTGTTGGTTGATGTACGCAACCGCCGTGGCGTTGTCCGACTGTATGCGGATCTGCCTGCCCTCGAGCCCCCGATGGAACGCCTTGAGGGCTAGATACACTGCCCCTATCTCCAGAACATTGATCTGAAGGGAGGACTCTGTCGGAGTCCAGGTTCCCTGAGCCTTGTGGTGGAGAAAAACCGCTCCCTATCCTGACAGGCTCGCGTCCGTCGTGACCACAGCCCAGGATGGGGGCAGGAAGGATTTTCCTTTCGACAGAGAAGTGGGGAGAAGCCACCACTGAAGTGAGGTCTTGGCTTCCAGAGACAGAGAGACGTTCCTGTCCAAGGACGCCGGCCTCTTGTCCCATTTGCGGAGAATGTCCCATTGGAGAGGACGCAGATGAAATTGCGCAAATGGAACTGCCTCCATTGCTGCCACCATCTTCCCCAGGAAGTGCATGAGGCGCCTCAAGGGGTGCGACTGGGCCCGTAGAAGGGATTGCACCCCTGTCTGCAGCGACCGCTGTTTGTCCAGCGGTAGCTTGACCATCGCTGAGAGAGTATGAAACTCCATCCCGAGGTACGTTAGTGACTGGGTCGGAGACCAATTTGACTTTGGAGAATTGATGATCCACCCGAACCTCTGGAGAGTCTCCAGAGCAACGGTCAGACTGTGTTGACAAGCCACCCGTGAGGGTGCCTTGACTAGGATCTCGTCTGGGTAAGGGATCACCGAGTGGTCATGAGAGTGTAGGATCGCTACGACGGATGCCATGACCTTGGTGAAGACCCGTGGGTCTGTCGCCAGGCCGAAAGGCAGTGCCACAAATTGAAGGTGTTCGTCCCTGATGGCGAAACGAAGGAAGCGTTGATGCTCTTGAGCGATCTGCCATGGAGATAGGCATCTTTGATGTCGATTGATGCTAGGAAGTCACCTTGGGACATCGAAGCGTTGACAGATCGGAGGAATTCCATGCGAAACCGCCTGGTTGTCACATGTTTGTTGAGCAATTTGAGGTCCAAAACGGAACGGAATGAGCCGGCCTTTTTTTTTGGCACCACGAACAGATTGGAGTAAAAACCGCGACCGCGTTCCTGAATGGGAACGGGGATCACCACTCCTTCTGTTTTCAGAGTGTCCACCGCCTGAAAAAGCGCAACGGTCCGTTCGGGGGGCGGAGATGTTCTGAAAAAAACCGAGTCGGAGGACGAGAGCTGAACTCTATCCTGTAACCGTGAGACAGAATGTCTCTCACCCATCGGTCTTGGAAATGTGGCCACCATGCGTCGCAAAAGCGGGAGAGCCTGCCACCGACCGAGGATGCGGTTTGGGGCGGCCGACGACCGCATTAATCTCAGCCAGAGAAGCTGAGATAGCTTGGAGTGCCCTCACGGCTGCGAAGGCCGGAGCAAAAGATGCACCTATGGCTTCATAGATGGATTTCATCATAAGCTTTATTTGCCTGTCAGTGGCATCCATGAGAGATGAACCAACTGCCACTAATACTACGGATCTAGCCGCCATTCTGGGGACTGGAGGATCCACCTTGTGACACTGAGTCCAACCCTTAACTACGTCAGGAGTGAAAGGGTAACGTGTGTCATTAAGGCGCTTAGTAAAGCGCTTGTCCGGAAAGTTCTGTGCTTCTGGACAGCCTCTGTGGAGTTAGAGTGATCGAAAAAACGCACTCCGTGTACATTTGGGAAACCTAAACTGGTGTTTCTCCCAATGTGAAGCCGACTCCTCCATAGGAGAAGATGGGGAAGAGAGGTCTAGCACCTGGTTGATGGACGCTATAAGGTCATTTACTATGGCGTCCCCTTCAGGTGTATCCAGATTGAGAGCAACGTCAGGTTCAGAGCCCTGAGCTGCGACCTCCGCTTCATTCTCCCGAGAGTCCTCAAGCTGAGACCCCGAACAGCGTGATGAAGTCGTGGAAGGTTCCCAGCGAGCCCGGTTAGTCTGTCTGAGGCCGCGGTCCGTGTCGGAGTTCTCACCGTGGGATCTGGGTGTTACCCCAGGAGCCCCTTGTTGTACCGACCCAGAGGGGCCTGCGAGCGATGAACTCACAGCGCCCTGGCCCTGTGTTACCGGTCTGGACAGCAAAACTTCCAGTATCTTAGCAGCCCCTCTGTTCATAGACTGGGCCATGGAATGTGAAAACGACTCAGAGAGTTGCTCAGTCAAACGTGCAAACTCTGTCCCTGCCATCTGTGCAGTGGAAACCAGTGGTACCACCTGAGCCAAGGGTCCCACCAGTGCCGGAGACTCCGGCTGAGTGAGTGCCCCAGGGGCCATGCATTTGCAATGATAGGTGGAACCTGCCGGCAATATAGCCACACAAGAGATACAGGTTGCAAAGAAAGCCTGTGCCCTGGCACCCTTACTGTTTGCGGACGACCTGCTGTTGTCACCTCTTAGTAATCAGCGAGGGCATATAGCCAAAAGCAAATAGTGCTGCCGAACAGTGAAATCATATACCATATAAATTATTATATATATATATATATATATATATATATATATATATATATATATATATATATATATATATATATATATATATACATATATACATACACTTCGGCACCCAAGGGTGGCCAGCACCCGATTGGGAAACTGGTGCCCCACAGTGCACAGTGAGGGGGGGAGGAGGATACCAAGTATGCTCCAGCCCTCACTGTCGATGTCCATTCGGCCGTCCCGTCGTTACCCCTGACTGGCAGGCCCGGGAGTATATGGTACTAGGCCGCAAGAGCCAGGGACTAAAGTTAAAAACGCGGCCGGCAAGCAGGCGCGGTCGGCGCGGTAGTCCCGGTCTCACAAACCACACAGCAAGCGCTGCGGCGTTTGCAACCCAGGTGCTGCATGCAGCGTACCCAAAGGGGACACAGAGTACCTTATGGATGCAGGGCTCTGTCCCTGACGATGTCCAGTCTCCTGTCCGTCAGAATCCCCCAGGGGCTGCGGATGGAGCCCGGTCCCAGTGCATGGCGACCGGTTAGGAACCCCCTCTCCCATCAGCTGCAGAGCACATTCTGCGATTCTCCACCGGCAGAATCATACTGAAAGCCATATAACAATGGCTGCCGGCGTTCCGAGGGGAGGAGGGAGCCGAGGGCGGAACCACAAAAGTGCGGGAATCTGCGCCCCATAGTGAACAGTGAGGGGGGGAGAAGGACACGAAGTGTGCTCCAGCCCTCACCGTCGGCGTCATACCGACCGTCCCGCCCTTCCCCCTGACTGGCAGGCCCAGGGGCGGGAGTGTAACATACTAGGCCGCAAAAGCCGGGGACTAAAGTAAAAACCGCGGCCGGCAAACAGGCACGGTCGGCGCGGTAGTCCCGGCTAAAAATCCACACCGCAGTCGCTGCAGCGTCTGAGGCCAAGGTGCTTCATGCACCGTCCCAAAGGGGACACAGAGTACCTGTAGATGCAGGGCCATGTCCCTGACGATACTCAGTCTCCTGTCCGGCAGATTCCCCCTGGGGCTGCGGAGGGAGCCCGGTCCCAGTGGCTGGATGACCGGTTAGGATCCCACTTCACCCAGAGCCCCTAAGGGATGGGGAAGGAAAACGGCATGTGGCTCCTGCCTGTGTACCCGCAATGTGTACCTCAACCTTAACAGCACCGCCGACTCAGTGGGGTGAGAAGGGAGCATGCCGGGGGCCCTGTTAGGGGCCCTCTTTTCTTCCATCCGATATAATCAGCAGCTGCTGCTGACTAAAATATGGAGCATTGTGTGAATGTCAGCCTCCTTCAACACAAAGCATAAAACTGATGGGCCCGTGATGCACGGGAGGGTGTATAGGCAGAGGGGAGGGGTTACACTTTTTAAAGTGTAATACTTTGTGTGGCCTCCGGAGGCAGTAGCTATACACCCAATTGTCTGGGTCTCCCAATGGAGCGACAAAGAAAAGGGTATACCGCCTTTCCAAACAGATATATATCTATTATATATATATATATATATATCCCGACACCTTAAGGGGGACCAGCACCGGGTGACCGGTGTGGCTTACCAACCGCTCACGAGCGGAGTGTGTCCTCCAGATTCCCTGTCGTGGATCCCCCGGAGCTGCAGAGCCTTGCTGCTGAATAGCATCCACCGGCAGAATGTTAAAAATGGCTGCCGGAGCTCTCAGGGGGGGAGTGGAGCCGGGGGCGGCGCTAGCAGAGAGCGGGAATCTGGAGTCAATGAGGGAGGAGGGAGACATGCAGGATGCTCCAGCCCTCAAGGCCGACGTCATGTCGGTAATCCCGCCCTTACCCCTGACAGGCAGGCTCGGGGGCGGGATTTTTCGGACTAGGCCGCGGCGAAGCCGGGGGCTAAATTTAAGGCCGCGCCCGACAAGCAGGCACGGTCTGCGCGGAAGTCCGCTGAAAAGATAACGGACGGAACCACCGCGGCTTCCAGGGAGCAGGTGCGACCCCTGTACAGTCCCCACATGAGGATACAGAGTACCTTCAAGTTGCAGGGCCCGGTCCCTGGGGATGAAGAAGCTCCGGTCCAGCAGGTTCCACCAGGGGCTGCGGAGGGAGCACGGTCCCAGCACATGGATGACCGCATAGGATCCCACTTCTCCCAGAGCCGCATAAGGGATGGTGAAGGAGACGGCATGTGGCTCCAGCCTCCGTACCCGCAATGGGTACCTCAACCTTAACAACACCGCCGACTTAGTGGGGTGAGAAGGGAACATGCCGGGGACCCCATCGGGGACCTCTTTTCTTCCATCCGACATAACTATGTATGAGAATGCATGAGTGGATGTGTGCCTCCTTCCACACAAAGCATAAAACTGAAGAGCCCGTGGTCCACGGGAGGGTGTATAGGCAGAGGGGAGGGGTTACACTTTTTTTAAAAGTGTAATACTTTGTGTGGCCTCCGGAGGCAGAAGCTATACACCCAATTGTCTGGGTCTCCCAATGGAGCGACAAAGAAAGTAAGATTTTTGTTTTTCTCTGAGCCTTCATTGGGGGACACAGGACCATGGGTATATGCTGCTGTTGCCAGGAGATTGACACTATGCAAAAACTTAAAAAAAAGTTATCTCCTCCTCCGCGGTATATACACTGTGACTGACCAGGAAGTAAGTCAGTTTAGTGTAAAAGTAGTAGGAAAAGTGTGGCGCCCCTGAGGCTTCCGTCGCCCCACATTGCACCCCATGCAGAGGTGTGATGTCCCATTCTGGGTAAGGAAAGGGGTACATGCCAGTTCCCAGGTAAACCTGCACTACACCCATTGGTAGGCACACACAGGGACAGGGGACTGTGGCAGCAACCATCGAGGCTGGCTCGCCTCGGAGGGACGGTAAGTCCCATCCCCGTTCGATTGGGTGGTAGCTTAGCAACTGGGGAGGTGGGAGGAGCCACCAGAGAGCAGACCGAGAAAGGAAGGTCAAGTGTAGGGAGTTCGGAAGTTGAAGTTGTAGAGGGAGGAAGGAGGAGGAGGTCTGCGGGAGGCAGAGGAAAAGAAGAAGCAGAAAGAAAGCTCTAGTCAGACAGGAGCTAAGAGAAGAAAGTGACGCTTCCTAGTGAAGAACCTGGGACTCAGAGGGTCCAGGTGACACCAAGCAGAGGAAGAGAAGGGATCCCAGGGCCACAGATAGCTTTTGAGCTGGTGGCCTGTTCCACAGGAACATCGGTGGAGGGATCAAGCTGCAACAGGGGACGGTCCCTAGAAACCGAAGGAGTGAAAAATCATCTCCAACAGTAAAAACCGAGGCCCAGGGAAAGTTGCAAACTCCCCGGGCCATAGCCCACAGCAGAACCTCTAGAAAAGGGGCAAATAACCGACAGGCAAGCTCCCAGCCCGGAGGCTGTAGTGGAGGCCGAGCCAGGTTCATCCTACAAGGGCAAGGCTTAAGGAGACAGCTGAAGACAGAGACACTTTAGAGAAGGGTACTGGCTTTCATTCCAGGATCTACCCAGGATCGGCGGAGGTCCCTGACAGTGGGTTCCAGCCGCCCAAAGGCACCAGTGTGCTGCAGCCCAGGAAATGTGAGTAAAGATCTTGGAATTGCACCCTCTGGTGTTGTCTCAGTTATTGTCGCCTGCATAGACTTCCATCACACCATAGACTCTCACGAGCACCAACTGTGCCCCGGGGTACCGCTCCACCTGTGGGAAGCAGTACCATCCTTGCTGCCAATCCATCACCCCGGAGGCCTCATACAGGCAGCGGCGGCTTAATAGCCGCATACCACAGGTGGCGTCACGAACACAAAATTTATTCACCCCCAACACTGCAGCCATATTTAATTGACACCCACCAGGGCCACGGAGTCGGGCCCCGCCACCACTGACGACCCCCGGACTAGTCCGGCCCGGCACCGGGTGTCCCATAGCCCTGGGGTGGGCGAGTCAAAAGCTATAGCTGTAGATCATGCAAAGCATGAGAAAAACATCTAATCCAAATAGGGCAGGTGCTGTGTCCCCCAATGAAGGCTCAGAGAAAAAGATTTTACGATGAGTACACAAAAATCTTACTTTCTCTCTCGCCTTATTGGGGGACACAGGACCATGGGACGTCCCAAAGCAGTCCCTGGGTGGGAACAAAACCATTAACAACTGATAAGGTCAGAAAACTAACTGACCATTAACAATAAAGAAAGGTAATAACTGAAAACGGAGTACCTCTGAGTCAGAGGTGAGCCACCACCGCCTGCAAGATTTGCCTCACAGGGCAGCATCCGCAGATGCCTGCGTATGTATTCTGTAGAACCTGGTAAACGTGTGGACGCTGGACCAGATAGCAGCTTTGCAAAGTTGAGCCGCTGAAGCTTGATGGCAAACAGACCAAGAAGCTCCCACTGCTCGGGTGGAATGAGCTTTCACCTCTCCTGGAAGGGTGACACCTTTGACCCTGTATGCCTCTCATAGTTGATCTAATCCAACTACCAATCGTGGATTTCGAGGCTGAATCACCTTTCTTGTGCCCTTCATGAAGAACGAAGAGCACGTCTGACTTGCGGAACGGCGCAGTTCGAGAGATATAGATCCTCAGGGCACTGACAAGATCTAGATTATGGAGGGACTTCTCAAAAGAATGAACTGGAGCAGGGCAGAATGAAGGCAAGACAATCTCTTCATTTAGATGAAAAGGAGAAAATACCTTTGGGAGGAACAACGGTGAGGGCCGAAGGACAACCTTGTCCTGGTGAAAAACCCGGTAAGGAACGCGGCAGGAAAGGGCCGCCAATACCGAAACTCGCCTCACCGACGTGATAGCCACCAAAAAGGTAACCTTCAAGGAAAGAAAGGAAAGCAAGACCTCTCGCAGAGGTTCAAAAGATACTTGTAGAAGGACTCCTAAAACAAGATTAAGGTCCCATGGATGTAGGGGCTGACTATAGGGGGAACCAAATGGGCTACTCCCTGAAGGAAGGTACAAATCTGAGGTCGAGCCGCCAGCTGCTTCTGGAAAAAAAAAAACATAAGGGCTGAACTCTGTCCCTTGAGGGTACTGAGTGCTAGACCATCAAAAAGGTCAGGATGTTGGACAAGGAAAGTGGCGACTTTCCATGTTGTTCACACCAAGAGAGATACGATCTCCAGGTTCTATGATAAATACGAGCCGAGGAGGGTTTTCTAGCATAAATCAAAGTGGAAATGACTCTAGGGGAGAGACCGGTCGTGGCTAAAATCAAGGATTCAACAGCCACGCCATCAAATGTAGCCGAGCGGAGTTCGGGTGGCAAATCGGCCCCTACGACAGAAGATCTGGTTGGTCGGGAAGCCGCCAGGAAGTGTTGCCTAGTGGCTTGACGAGGTCCGAGTACCAAACGCTCCTGGGCCAGTCTGGAGCTACTAGTATCACTGAGACTCTCTCCGCCTTGACCTTCTTGATCATCCTCGGGATGAGGGGAAGCGGAGGGAATATGTAAGGGAGCCGAAACTGGGACCACGGCAGGACCAGGGCATCAGAGCATATTGCCTGCGGGTCACGGGAGCGGGCTATGAAGGTGTGAACCTTGGCATTTTGACGAGATGCAATGAGATGCACGTCAGGGGGACTCCACCTGTGACAGATCTGTTGGAAAACCTCGTCGTGGAGGGACCACTCTCCCGCTGCCTAGAACTTGTCGGCTTAGGAAGTCCGCGGCCCAGTTTTCTACCCCTCTGGGATGTGAACTGCGGACATGCAGGGGCATTTTTCTCTGCCCAAAGAAGGATCTTGGAAACTTCTTCTATCGCTGCTATGCTGCGAGTCCCTCCCTGATGATTTATATATGACACTGCAGTGGCGTTGTCGGACTCGAGACGTGTCTAGGACCATGCCCAAGAAGACAAGATGTTGAGATGGAAGTAGAGACGACCTTTGGCGGTTGACGAGCCACCCCAACCTCGAGAGTGTCCAAGCAGATTTGCATACTCTCTGAGAAGGCAAGAATGACTGTCCCTTTATGAGGATGTTGTCCAGACATGGCATGACGACAATACCTCTGGGGCGAAGCACGGTCATGACGGCCGCCATGACCTTGGTAAAGACCTGAGGTGCCATTTCTAGGCCAAATAGAAAAGCGGTAAATTGGAAGTGCTCCCTCCTCAATTGCAAACCGGAGGAACCTCTGATGAGCCTTGCAGATTGGAATGTGCAAGTAAGCATCTTGTATATCAATGGAGGCCAGGAATTCTCCCGGTTCCATGGACGCAACCACAGATCTTAGATTCCATGCGAAAAGGGCGAGTCCACAATGCCCTGTTAAGCCTCTTCAGGTCTAAAATAGGACGGGCCGAGCCGTCTTTTGGGAACCACGAAAAGGGTCGAGTAAGAACCTGTGTAACGTTGTTTTGTGGGAACTGGTACGATGACACCTGCATCGCGAAGTGCTGTGATGGCCTGAGACAAGGTCCGATTTTGGGCGGCGGATTTGGGAATGCGCGACTGCAGGAACTATCTTGTGGGGAGAAAGGTGAATTTGATCTTGTAACCGGTGGAAACCAGTTCCCACACCCATTCCAGGTGTCGTCTATATAGGAAAGACAGACATCCTAGAAGAGGAGCAGTTGGCCCCCTACGGTGGACAACAAAGTCCTGGCATCATGCTGAGGAATGGTGAGAGTGGGACCCACCAGTCCGAGGTTGCCGAGGCCGGGAGCGCCAGGCTGTGTTTGATATAGAGGTACCAGGCTTTTGGTCCCTGCGCTGGGAGGAGAGCTCAGACTGCGTAGGGGGTTGAGAGGAAAGGACCGAAAACGCCAGGGAAATTTCTTGCGCAGTGGGCGCTTGAGACGCTGTTGTGGTAGAGAGGTGCTCTTCCCTCCAGTTGCATCGGCAATGAGTTTGTCAAGAGTTTCACTGAAGAGGTGAGACACTTGAAAGGGTAACCCTGTTAAGGATCTCTTAGATGCACTCTCTGCACTCCAAGCTTTAAGCCAGAGAGTTCGACGGATTACTACAGAATTGCTGGCCTCCAAGGCGACATAATTTGCAGAATCTAGGGTAGCGTACATAAGGTATTTGGCCGCCATGGAAATCTGGTTGGCAGGCAGACCTTCTGAACGGAGACCTCTCTGTAAAGTCTTACTCCAGACGTAAGAGCCTTGGCAGCCCACACTGAGGCAAATTAAGGGCAGAGGGAGGAACCCAGCGCCCCAAAGATAGACCTAGCCATAGCTTCAATGGTGCGGTCAGTGGGTTCCTTGAGAGAGGTACTGTCTGGAATAGAGACCACAGTATGCTTAGTCAGTCGAGACACATGAGGGTCGATGACAGGGGGCTCAGCCCAATCCTTCACTAGTTCCTGTGGGAACGAATAGAGAAGGGCGAGATGTCACTTGCCACCAAACCGGTTTTCTGGGTGTGCCCTTTGCTTGACCAAAATGGCGGTAAATTCGCGGTATTAGAAAAATACCTCAGGGCCCGCTTAGGTGTTTTGAAGGAAACCGTCTGAAGAGGCCGCCGGTGCATCCTCTTCCACTGATAAGAGTCTGGTGAACAGCTGAGACTAAGCTGTCGACCATTTCTGGAATATTGGATGCCTGTTCCGCGTCCAGTTCCAGGTCAGAGTCAGACTCTGGAGACCTATCCTTGTAAGCCGACTCTGACGCAGAATCGGACTCGGAGTAATTATGGGATGTGGATGGGCTATATGTGTAGACCCGTTTAGAGGATTTCTTCTGGGTCCTGGTACTCATAGGGACCATATCCTGAGCCTGGGGAGAAGTATCGTTCTGAACCTCTGAAGCAGCCTCGTCCTGGTTCTATTATATACAGCAAAAAGCTGTGGCCTGTAGGCAAAGTCTCCTGGCAAGGAGAGCTTACCCCATCCAGAAAAGGAGCAGACAATGCTGGCTGTGTCCCCCAGGCAGAATATTGATGTCCTTATGAAGATGTCGCTGAGAAAAATGGTGCCGCCGTTGTGGGCGTATCCGCGGCCTCAGTTCATGAGAGCGGGAGAAAAGCCCGCTCACTGCCTTCCTGTGTCCAGATACAGCGTTGTGAGGAGCGGTAGGGGCCCCTCCTCTTGTGGGCTGGACACCTGCAGCAGGAGAACCAGCTCTCTCCCTCTGATGCAGAGCTGTGAAGAGCGCTCTGGCCCCCACCGTTGTGGGCGGGACAACTGCAGTACGAGGCATCATCGTTCTCTCATGGAGGAGAGACCACCCCCACCCCTGCAGCTCCAGCGCTTTACAGACAGAGGAAGGGGGCGTGAACAGCGGACGCTGTAGACCCAAGTGTGGGACTAAATTAATGCCTGGCCGAAACGCTCCGGGGATAGTGTGACGCTGTTGCGGAGAAGCAGTAGACCTCCTTCCCCGCCGCCATGCTGAACAAAAGACCTGTCTGGAGAGGATGACGCTACCTGCATGCAGGAGGTCTGTGGAAGCCGCGCCGACCGGGTAACAACCAGGGGAGGGGGGGGGGGGGGTCACAGACTTCAGCTCCGCTACTCCAGCAGCAATCGGCTTCAGGGAACCATCTACATTGCCACACTAAGAGCTGCTTGCCTACAAACGCGACAAGTGGCCGATCTCTCAGCGCTGCCTGCCTCGAGGCACGGTTGGGGGGGGGAGCTTGGGCAGACGTAAATACGGGGCTCTGGACACCTGGGTGACGCAGAGCATACAATGTCCGGCCACTTAGGAAGAGGGGAGACCTGGCGACCAAGCACCGTGTTACCCTCTTCCCGCATAGGGGCAGAGCAGGAGTGTGAGACACCCTGTCGCCCATGTGAGAAGAAAAGAACAGAAGATATTAGAGGGCTAAAAAACGCGCCCGAGAAAAAAGAAAAATGAAAAACGGGGCCTGGGAAAAAGGTTCATGTCCACCTCCTAGGACACTAAGCAAAAAAACTGGCTTACTTCCTGGTCAGTCACGGGTTATATACTGCGGAGGAGGAGCTAACTTTTTTTCTTACGTTTTTGCATAGTGTCAACCTCCTGGCAACAGCAGCATATACCCATGGTCCTGTGTCCCCCAATAAGGAGAGCGAGAAAAGAAGGGAATTTTGTTACTTACCGTAAATTCCTTTTCTTCTAGCTCCTATTGGGAGACCCAGACGATTGGGTGTATAGTACTGCCTCCGGAGGCCACACAAAGCATTACACTAAAAAGTGTAAGGCCCCTCCCCTTCTGGCTATACACCCCCAGTGGGATCACTGGCTCACCAGTTTTAGTGCAAAAGCAAGAAGGAGGAAAGCCAATAACTGGTTTAAACAAATTCACTCCGAAGTAACATCGGAGAACTGAAAACCATTCAACATGAACAACATGTGTACCCGAAAAACAACCAAAAATCCCGAAGGACAACAGGGCGGGTGCTGGGTCTCCCAATAGGAGCTAGAAGAAAAGGAATTTACGGTAAGTAACAAAATTCCCTTCTTCTTCGGCGCTCCATTGGGAGACCCAGACGATTGGGACGTCCAAAAGCTGTCCCTGGGTGGGTAAAGAAATACCTCATGTTAGAGCTGCAAAGACAGCCCTCCCCTACGAGGAGGCAACTGCCGCCTGCAGGACTCTTCTACCTAGGCTGGCGTCCGCCGAAGCATAGGTATGCACCTGATAATGTTTGGTGAAAGTGTGCAGACTCGACCAGGTAGCTGCCTGGCACACCTGTTGAGCCGTAGCCTGGTGTCGTAATGCCCAGGACGCACCCACGGCTCTGGTAGAATGGGCCTTCAGCCCTGATGGAACCGGAAGCCCAGCAGAACGGTAGGCTTCAAGAATTGGTTCTTTGATCCATCGAGCCAGGGTGGCTTTGGAAGCCTGCGACCCTTTGCGCTTACCAGCGACAAGGACAAAGAGTGCATCCGAGCGGCGCAGGGGCGCCGTGCGGGAAATGTAGATTCTGAGTGCTCTCACCAGATCCAACAAATGTAAATCCTTTTCATACCGATGAACTGCATGCGGATAAAAGGAAGGCAAGGAGATATCCTGATTAAGATGAAAAGAGGATACCACCTTAGGGAGAAACTCCTGAATGGGGCGCAGCACTACCTTGTCCTGGTGGAACACCAGGAAAGGAGCTTTGGATGACAGCGCTGCTAGTTCAGACACTCTCCGAAGAGACGTGACCGCTACCAGAAAGGCCACTTTCTGTGAGAGTCGCGAAAGTGACACATCCCTCAGAGGCTCGAAGGGCGGCTTCTGGAGAGCAACAAGGACCTTGTTTAGATCCCACGGATCTAACGGCCGCCTGTACGGAGGTACGATATGACAAACCCCCTGCAGGAACGTGCGCACCTGAGAAAGTCGTGCTAGACGCTTCTGAAAAAACACGGATAGTGCCGAGATTTGCCCTTTAAGAGAGCCGAGCGACAAGCCCTTTTCCAAACCAGATTGCAGGAAGGAAAGAACGACAGGTAACGCGAATGGCCAGGGGGATACTCCTTGTGCAGAGCACCAGGATAAGAAAATCTTCCACGTTCTGTGGTAGATCTTAGCAGACGTGGGCTTCCTAGCCTGTCTCATGGTGGCCACGACCCCTTGAGGTAATCCTGAAGACGCTAGGATCCAGGACTCAATGGCCACACAGTCAGGTTCAGGGCCGCAGAATTCCGATGGAAAAACGGCCCTTGGGACAGTAAGTCTGGACGGTCTGGTAGTGCCCACGGTTGGCCGACCGTGAGATGCCACAGATCCGGGTACCACGACCTCCTCGGCCAGTCTGGGGCGACGAGTATGACGCGGCCGCAATCGGATCTGATCTTGCGTAACACTCTGGGCAAGAGTGCCAGAGGTGGAAACACATAAGGGAGCCGGAACTGCGACCAATCGTGCACTAAGGCGTCTGCCGCCAGAGCTCTTTGATCGCGAGACCGCGCTATGAAGGTCGGGACCTTGTTGTTGTGTCGAGACGCCATTAGGTCGACGTCCGGCACCCCCCAGCGGCGGCAGATTTCCTGAAAGACGTCCGGGTGAAGGGACCATTCCCCTGCGTCCATGCCCTGGCGACTGAGGAAGTCTGCTTCCCAGTTTTCTACGCCCGGGATGTGAACTGCTGATATGGTGGATGCTCTTTCCTCCACCCACATCAGAATCCGCCTGACTTCCTGGAAGGCTTGCCGACTGCGTGTCCCTCCCTGGTGGTTGATGTATGCCACCGCTGTGGAGTTGTCCGACTGAATTCGGATCTGCTTTCCTTCCAGCCACTGCTGGAAGGCTAGTAGGGCTAGATACACTGCCCTGATTTCCAGAACATTGATCTGAAGGGTGGACTCCTGCTGAGTCCACGTCCCTTGAGCCCTGTGGTGGAGAAAAACTGCTCCCCACCCTGACAGACTCGCGTCTGTCGTGACCACTGCCCAGGATGGGGGCAGGAATGATCTTCCCTGTGATAATGAGGTGGGAAGAAGCCACCATTGCAGAGAGTCCTTGGCCGTCTGAGAAAGGGAGACTTTCCTGTCCAGGGAAGTTGTCTTCCCGTCCCATTGGCGGAGAATGTCCCATTGAAGTGGGCGCAGATGAAACTGTGCAAACGGGACTGCCTCCATTGCTGCCACCATCTTCCCTAGGAAGTGCATGAGGCGCCTTAAGGGGTGCGACTGACCCTGAAGGAGAGACTGCACCCCTGTCTGTAGTGACCGCTGCTTGTTCAGCGGAAGCTTCACTATCGCTGAGAGAGTATGAAACTCCATGCCAAGATACGTTAGTGATTGAGTCGGTGCCAGGTTTGACTTTGAAAAGTTGATGATCCACCCGAAAGTCTGGAGAGTCTCCAGCGCAACATTCAGGCTGTGTTGGCATGCCTCTTGAGAGGGTGCTTTGACAAGTAGATCGTCTAAGTAAGGGATCACTGAATGTCCCTGAGAATGCAAGACTGCTACCACTGCCGCCATGACCTTGGTGAAAACCCGTGGGGCTGTCGCCAGACCAAATGGCAGAGCTACGAACTGGAGATGGTCGTCTCCTATCACGAAACGTAGAAAACGTTGGTGCTCTGTAGCAATCGGCACGTGGAGATAAGCATCTTTGATGTCTATTGATGCAAGGAAATCTCCTTGAGACATTGAAGCAATGACGGAGCGGAGGGATTCCATCCGGAACCGCCTGGCGTTCACATGCTTATTGAGCAGCTTTAGGTCCAGAACAGGACGGAACGAGCCGTCCTTTTTTGGAACCACAAAGAGATTGGAGTAAAAACCTTGCCCTTGTTCCTGCAGAGGAACAGGGATCACCACTCCTTCTGCTTTTAGTGAGCACACCGCCTGCAGAAGGGCATCTGCTCGGTCGGGATGTGGGGAGGTTCTGAAGAACCGAGGCGGAGGACGAGAACTGAACTCTATCCTGTACCCGTGAGACAAAATGTCTGTTACCCACCGGTCTTTGACCTGTGGCAGCCAAATGTCGCAAAAGCGGGAGAGCCTGCCACCGACCGAGGATGCGGAGGGATGAGGCCGAAAGTCATGAGGCAGCCGCCTTGGAAGCGGTTCCTCCGGTTGCTTTCTTGGGGCGTGAGTGAGCCCGCCAGGAATCTGAGCTCCTTTGCTCCTTCTGAGTCCCTTTGGACGAGGAGAATTGGGTCTTGCCGGAGCCTCGAAAGGACCGAAACCTCGACTGCCACTTCCTCTGTTGAGGTTTGCTTGATCTGGGCTGGGGTAAGGAGGAGTCTTTACCCTTGGATTGTTTAATGATTTCAGCCAATTGTTCACCAAACAGTCTATCTACAGATAGTGGCAAGCTGGTTAAACATTTTTTGGAAGCAGAATCCGCTTTCCATTCCTTTAACCACAAGGCTCTGCGCAAAACCACAGAGTTGGCAGACGCTATTGAGGTACGGCTTGTAGAGTCCAGGACAGCGTTGATAGCGTAAGTCGCAAACGCAGACATTTGCGAGGTTAGGGACGCTACTCGAGGCACTGCTGGACGTATGATAGAGTCCACCTGTGCCAGACCAGCTGAAATAGCTTGGAGTGCCCACACGGCCGCGAACGCTGGAGCAAACGACGCGCCGATAGCTTCATAGACAGACTTTAACCAAAGGTCCATCTGTCTGTCATTGGCATCTTTAAGTGAAGCCCCATCCTCCACTGCAACTATGGATCTAGCCGCAAGCCTGGAGATTGGGGGGTCCACCTTTGGACACTGGGTCCAGCGTTTGACCACGTCAGGGGGAAAGGGATAACGTGTATCCTTAAGACGTTTGGAGAAACGCTTGTCTGGGTAAGCATGGTGTTTCTGGACTGATTCTCTGAAGTCAGCGTGGTCCAGAAAAGTACTCAGTTTACGCTTGGGATACCTGAAATGGAACTTCTCCTGCTGTGCAGCTGCCTCCTCTGCAGAAGGGGCAGGGGGAGAAATTTCCAATAGACTATTGATGGCCGCTATAAGGTCATTTACCACGGCGTCACCATCAGGAGTATCCAGATTGAGAGCGGTTTCAGGATTAGACTCCTGATCACCCTCCTCTGTCTCATCATGTAGAGACTCTTCTCGCTGAGACCCTGATCCGCGTGATGACGTGGAGGGTCTCTCCCAGCGAGCACGCTTAGGCTGCCTGGGACTGTCATCTGAATCAGAGCCGTCAGGCTGAGATGCCTGGGACCCCCTTGAATCACGGATTAACTCCAAATGAGGGGGACCGGGGAACGTTGCCGCAGCAGTGTCCATGGTCTGAGTAACTGGCCTGGCCTGCAAGGTCTCTAGTATCTTTGTCATAGTGACAGACATTTTGTCAGCAAAAACTGCAAACTCTGTCCCCGTCACCGGGACAGGGTTCACCGGCGACTCTGCCTGGGCCACTACCACCATAGACTCCGGCTGACGAAGTGGCACAGGGACCGAACATTGCACACAATGGGGGTCATTGTAACCTGCCGGTAGATCAGCCCCACAAGCGGCACAAGCAGCGCTTACAGCCTGTGTCTTGGCACCCTTGCGTTTTGCGGATGACATGTTGTCGTCTCCTCAGAGCAAGATAGGGTATACAGCCAAGAAGCGACCTTACAGTGCAATATATATATACATATATATATGGTATAGAGAAAAAAGGTACACCAAAATAACACTGTGGCACTAGTGGGGCCAGCACTAAAGTGCTGCTTACCGCCCGCTTAACACGGGTGTGTGGTCGCCAGAAATCCCTTGTCTGGGTCTCCCAGAGCCTGTGTCCGTTCTCCAGCCAGACTGCATGTAGGAATGGCTGCCGGCGTCCTATGGAGAGGGGCGGGCCCTGGGCGTGTGCAGACAAAGAGCGGGAAACCTGCGTCCCCCTGTGCTCAGTGAGAGGGCTGGAGCATGTAAATAAGGCTCCAGCCCTCGGCGCTGATTAATCGTACAGCGTCTCTCCCTTGCCCTGATTGACAGGGTGGGGGCGGGAACGAAGCGGAGCTAGGCCGCAGAAGCCGGGGACTAAATTTATAAGCGACGCCGTCGTAAAAGCACGGTCGGCGCTAAGTCCCCGGCGCACTACAAGTCGCAGCCGCGCCGCCGCTCCAGGGGCGGCCGGCGCGGCAGTCCCCAACACATAAAGTCACTCAGACAAACTGTAGTGACTGTAACCCCAGCGCGCAGCGCTGCTGTCCCCGGCGCACTAGCACACCCAGCAAGTCTGGAATGTGCGCGGCCTGTTTGGGACACAGAGTACCTGAATGTCACAGGGCCTTGTCCCTGAACGGTACCCAGCTCCGTATCCAGCAGGTTCCATGGGTCTGTGGATGGAGCCCGGCCTCAGGGCTTGGGGGCCGGTAAGATCCCGTTCAGGACAGCAGTATTGCGCAATAGGGTCACCATATGCGAGAAAAATTCTTTAAAATTTAACTTTTAATTAAATTATTCATAAAAATGAGGATAATCCTCACTGACAAACAAACAAACAATACAAGAATAGGTTTGGCCCCTCCTACTTTTCAAGAGTTCAATGCAAACCACAAGTAGATTATTACCGCTAATATAAAGTGGAACTTTTTGCCCATGAATCAGGTGCCAGTTTCATAAAGTCCACTGATAAATAAAGAATTGGAATCTCACCAAATTCTGATATACCACATATTAAATTCGAATGGGTTCAGGCATCCTCCTGGCGGAACCTCATGATTATGAAATTGTACCTCCCAACGCGTTTCGTTAGAGCGAGAAGCACGGCCGCTCCTGCCATGTGCATGCCATTGCAAGTGAGGTCCATGGCTTGTGGGACCTGAATTGGATTGACCGCACATATGACTCCTGTTTTGAGTCTATGATCTTTGCATATGATGAACTTTTTGGACTCATTTTTTATGAGATCTGAGATGTAATTGCCACAATTATAAGCTCCCCTGATGAGTTTGCTTTTCTAACGAAACGCGTTGGGAGGTACAATTTCATAATCATGAGGTTCCGCCAGGAGGATGCCTGAACCCATTCGAATTTAATATGTGGTATATCAGAATTTGGTGAGATAATTCCAATTCTTTATTTATCAGTGGACTTTATGAAACTGGCACCTGATTCATGGGCAAAAAGTTCCACTTTATATTAGCGGTAATAATCTACTTGTGGTTTGCATTGAACTCTTGAAAAGTAGGAGGGGCCAAACCTATTCTTGTATTGTTTGTTTGTTTGTCAGTGAGGATTATCCTCATTTTTATGAATAATTTAATTAAAAGTTAAATTTTAAAGAATTTTTCTCGCATATGGTGACCCTATTGCGCAATACTGCTGTCCTGAACTGTTAATCTGTGTATTTAACCCAGTGGCTATTTAATATGGCCGGTAAGATCCCACTTCCTCAGAGCCCCTCATGGGGATGGGGAAGGAAAACAGCATGTGGGCTCCAGCCTCCGTACCCACAATGGGTACCTCAACCTTAACAAACACCGCCGACATAAAGTGGGGTGAGAAGGGAGCATGCTGGGGGCCCTAGTATGGGCCCTCTTTTCTTCCATCCGACATAGTCAGCAGCTGCTGCTGACTAAACAGTGGAGCTATGCGTGGATGTCTGACCTCCTTCGCACAAAGCAGAAAACTGGTGAGCCAGTGATCCCACTGGGGGTGTATAGCCAGAAGGGGAGGGGCCTTACACTTTTTAGTGTAATGCTTTGTGTGGCCTCCGGAGGCAGTACTATACACCCAATCGTCTGGGTCTCCCAATGGAGCGCCGAAGAAAAACCCCAAAACTATACTTCCACCTTCAGTGCGGTAGGTGCAACACATAAAAGTGAACCCCCACCTTCATCTCTGAACAAATTGAGCACAATAGAACACAAAACATTATAATAACTTATTTCGGCTATTCGTTAAAAACGCAGTAAATCAGTGACTTACTTTCTGGTATAGGTCTTTCTATTAGTTGATTGTAGTACTTTTGCTCTATTTGGGTTATAAGTTTACCAGACGGTCGCCCTCTTCGTTTCTCCAGTGCCGAGCTGTGTGTGGCGGCATTACTGATAGGCTTGTTACATACTTGGCAAACCGTAGATACAGATGGCAGCTTTGAACCAACAGACTGGCGATGTTCGTTTGCCAATTCACTGACCTGTGTAACGCGAAAAGCTGGTATCAAAGTGTTCCAATGTAACGACCACATCAATAATAGAGATTTCCGAATAAGCTACCATAACCACAAGTATTCCTTCTTTCAGACCAATGTGAAGAAAATAACATTGCTTTCCTATTTATGACTGTAGCTATAACGCATTACTATTCAACAGGGAATATGTGTAGTAAAAATATGAATACAGCAAAGTAACTACCGTATTTTTTGCTTTATAAGACGCACTTTTGTTCCCCCAAATTTTGCGGGAAAGTAGGGGGTGCGTCTTATAATCCGAATATACGGATTATATACTGCAGGGTCCAGGGGAGGTGGGGGCAGCTCTGGAGCGGTGCTGGAGGCTGAGGGAGGCTGGTAGAGAGGCTGGTGAAGGCTGCAGTGGGAGATCTCCTGCTCCCGCTCATATAATATGCACTGCCGGTGTCTATCACCGTGATGCTGAAATCTTACCTCGGTGACGGGCTGGGGGATCGGCGCATATTATATGTGTCTGTGCTCCCCTTTGATCGCACATGCCCACCTGTGTTAAATATGGCCCCCATGCTGCTGCCCATAGTAAAATAAAAAACTTTTTACTTACCTCCTACAGCGTGTCTCCCTCCTGCCGCTGTGATCATGCACGCAGAGATGTCACTCTGCTGTGCCGATCACATGACCGGCACCAAGAACCAGGTAGTGCAGGAGGAGCTCAACCGCACGGAGGGAGACACGAGGGAGGACAGCACTGGAGAAGATAAGGAAAGAGTTTATTTTACTAAAAGCAGCAGCCTGGGGGCCATATCAAACACAGGGTGCCATGGGCACCAATAGGGGCCGTGTGCCAGCCACAGGGGGCCATGGGCAGCAATAGGGGCCGTGTGCCAGCCACAGGGGGCCATGGGCAGCTATAGAGGCCGTGTGCCAGCCACAGGGGGCCATGGGCAGCTATAGGGGCCGTGTGCCAGCCACAGGGAGCCATGGGCAGCAATAGGGGCCGTGTGCCAGCCACAGGGGGCCATGGGCAGCAATAGGGGCCGTGTGCCAGTCATAGAGGACATGTGGCATCACTGGGGGACGTGTGCCAGCACAAGGTGGCTATATTCAATATAGGGAGCCATATCCAGATTAAGGGGGCTATGAGGGACATAAACCCTATATGATTTGTTAGATGGACGCTGGCATTATAAGACGGACCCCATTTATTAAAAAAAAAATTCTTTTTCTTCACCAAATTTGGGGGTGCGTCTTATAATCAGGTGCGTCTTATAAAGTGAAAAATACGGTAATTTTTTTTTTATATACAATTATTTAACAGTTCTGAATGTTTGCCATATACTTAATTTCCTTATTCTACTTCATTCTCTCCCAAAAAGTATTCTGTTGTGCTGTTCAAAGCCCAGTTCATTCTCCTTTAGAAGCTACTTTTATCTGCTGTTCACCCAGATCGGTACACTATATTCAAACAAATTGAGCACGAGACTTTTCCTCTCTCAGTACGGTGGATAGTGAAGAGCAGAGCGGCTCAGAGAGGGACCGTTCATTAAAAAAAATTGAATGCCCTCAGAAAGATTATCCTAACTTAGCACGTTATCACCTTTCCATAAGATAGGCTCACTAGTGGGACTCTACTTGACGATTTGAAGCAGTCCTGCCAGGCAATAAATAAACCAGAATCATCCATGTACAGCCATTACTCCATTCACAGATATTTTACAGGATCATTGGGTCCTAAGCAATGAGATCATCAATAATCAGCAAATTTTTACCTATCATATGGATGGAAAATAACCTTCCAAGTTGTACAATCCTTTGAAAAAAAGATTATCAGCTTCAGGTCCAAATATTGAAGAGTGCTTTTCCTTCCTAACATTAAAGGGAATCTGTCACCAGTTCTTTTAGCATTAATCCAAAAGCATCACCTTCTGCAGCTCCTAGGCTGCATTCTATGATGGTGCACCTTGCTCCTGACCTTGCAGACCCCAGAAAAAACATAAAATCTGACCGCCACGTATGCAAATGACCTGTTCTGGTCGGATGTGTGCTCTTTTTCGGCTCCTTCCCCCCCCTCCTGATGCTGTTTGCCATCCTCCTTTTATGATTGACGTGACTGACGCCTCCGTCATCATCCACGTGCTGTGCTGAATTGCGCCTGGGCAGTAATTCCCGGTTCACGCAGACGCACTTCGCTCTGCCCTATTGCAGGCAGAGCTGAAAACATAGGTGCGCTTGCGTGAGCTTGTGAACTCGCTCCAATCTCACATCTGCACAGAGAGCTTACAGGCTTGTGCAAGCGCACCTATGTTCTTGGCTCTGCCCGCGATGCGTCAGAGCGAAGTGCGCCTGCGTGAGCCGGGAATGACTGCCCAGGCGCAAGATTCAGCACAGCTACATGGATGATGACGGAGGCGTCAGGCACATCAATCATCAAAGGAGGACGGCAGGAGAGGTGGACAGGAGGCCGAAATAAGAATTATTCTTACCGTTAATTCTGTTTCTAGGACCTTCCACGACAGCATAGGAGGTGGTCTCTCCACGCCCTAATTGGGACAGGAAGCACAAGAGAGGTTAAAAGGACCCTCCCATCTCCCATAGCCAGTGTCTTACAAAGAACCCATAGCATATGAGAAGTACAAACAGATCCAGGAATATCGCGGATAAGGGAGGGAATTACGTGCTGTCGTGGAAGGTCCTAGAAACCGAATTAACGGTAAGAATGAAGGGAATTTTGTTTACTTACCGTAAATTCCTTTTCTTCTAGCTCCAATTGGGAGACCCAGACAATTGGGTGTATAGCTACTGCCTCCGGAGGCCGCACAAAGTACTACACTTAAAAGTGTAAGGCCCCTCCCCTTCTGGCTATACACCCCCCCGTGGGAGCACGGGTCCCTCAGTTTTAGTGCAAAAGCAAGAAGGAGGAAAGCCAATAACTGTTTCAAAAACAAATTCAATCCGATAAACAATATCGGAGAACGTAACTTATCAACATGAACAACATGTGCACCCGAAAAACAAATACCCTAAGAAAAAACAGGGCGGGTGCTGGGTCTCCCAATTGGAGCTAGAAGAAAAGGAATTTACGGTAAGTAAACAAAATTCCCTTCTTTTTCGCTCCTAATTGGGAGACCCAGACAATTGGGACGTCCAAAAGCAGTCCCTGGGTGGGTAAAAGAATACCTCGTGATCGGGCTGTCAGGCAGCCCTTTCTTACAGGTGGGCCACCGCCGCCTGCAGGACTTGTCTACCTAGGCTGGCATCCGCCGAAGCGTAGGTATGCACCTGATAATGCTTGGTAAAAGTGTGCAGACTCGACCAGGTAGCCGCCTGGCACACCTGCTGAGCCGTAGCCTGATGCCGTAATGCCCAGGACGCACCCACGGCTCTGGTAGAATGGGCCTTCAGTCCAGAAGGAGTCGGAAGCCCAGCAGAACGGTAGGCGTGAAGAATTGGTTCCTTGATCCACCGCGCAAGGGTGGATTTGGAAGCTTGCGACCCTTTATGCTGACCAGCGACCAGGATAAAGAGTGCATCCGAACGGCGCAGAGGCGCCGTGCGGGAAATGTAGATCCTGAGTGCTCTCACCAGGTCCAACAGATGCAAACCCTTTTCAAATTGGTGAACTGGATGCGGACACAAAGATGGTAAAGTGATATCCTGATTGAGATGAAAGGAAGATACCACCTTGGGAAGAAACTCTGGAATTGGACGCAGTACTACCTTGTCTTGGTGAAACACCAGGAAGGGAGATTTGCAAGATAACGCCGCCAGCTCTGACACTCTCCGAAGAGACGTGACCGCCACCAGAAAAGCCACTTTCTGTGAAAGCCGAGAAAAGGAAATCTCCTTCATAGGCTCGAAAGGTGGCTTCTGGAGAGCAATTAGAACCTTGTTCAGATCCCAGGGTTCCAATGGCCGCTTGTAAGGGGGAACGATATGACAAACCCCTTGCAGGAACGTGCGTACCTTAGGAAGTCGCGCCAGGCGCTTCTGAAAGAATACGGATAGCGCAGAGACTTGTCCTTTAAGGGAGCTAAGCGACAAACCTTTTTCCAACCCAGACTGCAGGAAGGAAAGAAAAATAAGCAATGCAAATGGCCAGGGAGAAACTCCCTGAGCAGAGCACCAAGATAAGAATATCTTCCACGTTCTGTGGTAGATCTTGGCGGAGGATGGTTTCCAAGCCTGTCTCATGGTGGCAACAACATCATGAGATAAACCTGAGGTCCCTAGGATCCAGGACTCAATGGCCACACAGTCAGGTTCAGGGCCGCAGAATTCAGATGGAAAAACGGCCCTTGAGACAGCAAGTCTGGACGGCCTGGTAGCGCCCACGGTTGTCCTACCGTGAGATGCCACAGATCCGGGTACCACGACCTCCTTGGCCAGTCTGGAGCGACGAGAATGGTGCAACGGCAATCGGACCTGATTTTGCGGAGCACTCTGGGCAACAATGCCAGAGGTGGGAACACATAAGGTAGTCGGAACTGCGACCAATCCTGAACTAAGGCGTCTGCCGCCAGAGCTCGGTGATCGTGAGACCGTGCCATGAAAACCGGGACCTTGTTGTTGTGCCGTGACGCCATCAGGTCGACGTCCGGCATCCCCCAGCGGCGACAGATCTCCTGAAACACGTCCGGGTGAAGGGACCATTCCCCTGCGTCCATGCCCTGGCGACTGAGAAAGTCTGCTTCCCAGTTTTCCACGCCTGGGATGTGAACTGCGGATATGGTGGATGCTGTGTTTTCCACCCACGTCAGAATCCGCCGGACTTCTTGAAAGGCTTGTCGACTGCGTGTTCCCCCTTGGTGGTTGATGTACGCCACCGCTGTGGAATTGTCCGACTGAATTCGGATCTGCTTGCCCTCCAGCCACTGTTGGAAGGCTCGCAGAGCAAGATAGACTGCTCTGATTTCCAGAACATTGATCTGAAGGGTGGACTCTCTCTGAGTCCACGTACCCTGAGCCCTGTGGTGAAGAAACACTGCTCCCCACCCTGATAGGCTCGCATCTGTCGTGACCACCGCCCAGGATGGGGGTAGGAACGACTTTCCTTTTGACAATGAGGTGGGAAGAAGCCACCATCGGAGAGAGTCCTTGGCTGCCTGAGAGAGGGAGACATCCCTGTCGAGGGACGTCGACTTCCCGTCCCATTGGCGGAGAATGTCCCATTGTAGAGGGCGCAGATGAAACTGCGCGAAAGGGACTGCTTCCATTGCTGCCACCATCTTCCCTAGGAAATGCATGAGGCGCCTCAAGGAGTGGGACTGGTTCTGCAGGAGAGATTGCACCCCTGTCTGCAGAGAGCACTGCTTGTCCAGTGGAAGCTTCACTATCGCTGAGAGAGTATGAAACTCCATGCCAAGATATGTTAGTGATTGGGTCGGGGTTAGATTTGACTTTGAAAAGTTGATAATCCACCCGAAACTCTGGAGAGTCTTCAGTGCCACGTTCAGACTGTGTTGGCATGCCTCTTGAGAGGGTGCCTTTATAAGTAGATCGTCCAAATACGGGATCACGGAGTGACCCTGCGAGTGCAGGACAGCTACTACTGCTGCCATGACCTTGGTGAAGACCCGAGGGGCTGTTGCCAGCCCGAAAGGTAACGCTACGAACTGCAGGTGTTCGCTTTCTATAACGAAGCGTAGAAAACGCTGATGCTCTGGCGCAATCGGCACGTGAAGATAAGCATCTTTGATGTCTATTGATGCTAAGAAATCTCCTTGAGACATTGAGGCTATGACGGAGCGTAGAGATTCCATCCGGAACCTCCTGGTTTTTACGTGTTTGTTGAGCAACATTAGATCCAGGACGGGCCGAAAGGACCCGTCCTTCTTTGGCACCACAAACAGATTGGAGTAAAAACCGTGACCTTGTTCCTGAAGAGGAACGGAAGTCACCACTCCTTCCGCCTTTAGAGCGGCCACCGCCTGCAGCAGAGCATCGGCTCGGTCGGGCGGTGGGGAAGTTCTGAAGAAACGAGTTGGAGGACGAGAGCTGAACTCTATCCTGTACCCGTGAGACAGAATGTCCCTCACCCAACGGTCTTTGACCTGTGACAGCCAAATGTCGCCAAAGCGGGAGAGCCTGCCACCGACCGAGGATGCGGAGAGAGGAGGCTGAAAGTCATGAGGAAGCCGTCTTGGTAACGGTTCTTCCTGCTGTCTTTTTTGGGCGTGACTGAGTCCGCCAAGAATCTGAGCCTCTCTGATCCTTTTGAGTCCTTTTGGACGAGGAGAATTGGGACCTGCCTGAGCCTCGAAAGGACCGAAAACCAGACTGACCCCTCCTTTGTTGGGGCTTGTTTTGTCTGTGTTGAGGTAAGGATGAGTCCTTACCCTTGGAGTGTTTAATGATTTCATCCAAACGCTCCCCAAACAATCGGTCACGAGAAAAAGGCAAACTGGTTAAGCACTTCTTGGAAGCAGAATCTGCCTTCCATTCTCTCAACCACAGGGCTCTGCGCAAAACCACGGAGTTGGCTGACGCCACCGCCGTACGGCTCGTAGAGTCCAGGACAGCATTAATCGCGTAAGACGCGAATGCAGACATTTGAGAGGTCAATGGTGCCACCTGCGGGGCAGATGTACGTGTGACCGAGTCGACTTGTATAAGCCCAGCTGAAATAGCTTGGAGTGCCCATACGGCTGCGTAAGCTGGCGCCAACGACGCTCCAATAGCTTCATAGATGGATTTCAGCCAGAGCTCCATCTGCCTGTCAGTGGCATCTTTAAGTGCCGCTCCATCTTCTACTGCAACTAAAGATCTAGCTGCAAGCCTGGAGATTGGAGGGTCCACCTTGGGACACTGGGTCCAACCCTTGACCACGTCAGGGGGAAAAGGATAGCGTGTATCTTTAAGCCGTTTAGAAAACCGCTTCTCAGGATAAGCGTGGTGTTTCTGGATTGCATCTCTAAAGTCAGAGTGGTCCAGAAAAGTGCTTAATTTACGCTTGGGATATCTGAAATGGAATTTCTCCTGCTGTGAAGCTGCCTCCTCCGCAGGAGGAGCTGGCGGAGAAATATCTAACATCCTATTGATGGACGCTATAAGATCATTCACTATGGCGTCACCATCCGGTGTATCCAGATTGAGAGCGGTCCCAGGATCAGAATCTTGATCAGTTACATCCGCCTCATCACCCATAGATTCGTCCCGCTGGGATCCTGACCAGTGAGACGAAGTTGAGGGCCCCTCATAACGAGCTCGCTTAGGTTGTCTGGGACTGTCGTCCGAGTCAGAATCGTCACCCTGGGGTGCATGTGACACCCCCGGAGCTTGGAAGTGTTCCAGCTGAGGGGGACCAGGGAGCAATGATGCCACAGTGTCCATGGTCTGAGTTACTGGTCTAGACTGCAATGTTTCAAGAATCTTTGACATGGTCATAGACAATCTGTCAGCAAAAGCTGCAAACTCCGTTCCTGTCACCTGGACAGCATTCACAGGTGGTACACCCTGGGTCACGTCCAGCAGAGGCCCCGGCTGTGCAAGTTGCACAGGGGCCGAGCACTGCACACAATGGGGGTCAGTGGAACCTGCCGGTAGAGCAGCCCCACATGCGGTACAGGCAGCATATAATGTCTGTGCCTTGGCACCCTTGCGTTTTGCGGACGACATGCTGTTGCCGCCTTGTAATCTAGGAGGGTATATAGCCGAGAATCACCAGCGACCGTACAGTACAAAGTATTTGCAAACACAAAATACTCAGTATACAAACGGCACAAGTGGGGGTGAGCCCTTGAGGCTGCTTACCGCCCGCTGAACAGCGGGTATGAGGCCGTAGAATCCCGTGTCTGGGTCTCCCCGTCTCCCCTCTGCAGCTCAGCGTGCAGGCAGGAATGGCTGCCGGCGTTCTGTGAAGAGGGGCGGACCGTGGGCGTGCCACAAACAAAGAGCGGGAAACTGCGTCCTACTGTGCCTGGTGTGAGGGCTGGAGTATGTAAAAAAGACTCCAGCCCTCAACGCTGATGCTCTGTACAGCGTCCCGCCCTCCTCCTGACTGGCAGGTGCGGAGGCGGGAACGAACGAACTAGGCCGCAAAAGCCGGGGACTGTAGTAATAAGCGCGGCCGTGATATATGCACGGTCAGCGCGGAAGTCCCCGGCGCACCACAAGTCCCAGCCGCGTCGCAGTCCCAGCGGCCGGCGCGACCGTTCTCCCTGAGTCTACCCACTCAGCTAAGCTGAAGTGAGGAAATGGCACAAGCGCAGCAGCACTGTTGTCCCCGGCGCACTAACACACCCAGCAATGCTGCGGTGTGCGCGCGTATGCACGGGGACACAGAGTACCTTGACGGAGCAGGGCCATGTCCCTGACGATACTCAGCTCCATATCCAGCGGCTTCTCCAGGGGCTGCGGATGGAGCACGGTCTCAGTGCCTGGAGACCGGTAAAATCCCACTTCGCCCAGAGCCCTAATGGGGATGGGGAAGGAATCAGCATGTGGGCTCCAGCCTCCGTACCCGCAATGGGTACCTCAACCTTAACAAGCACCACCGACAGAAAGTGGGGTGAGAAGGGAGCATGCTGGGGGCCCTGTATGGGCCCTCTTTTCTTCCATCCGACATAGTCAGCAGCTGCTGCTGACTAAACAGTGGAGCTATGCGTGCGTGTCTGACCTCCTTCGCACAAAGCAAAAAACTGAGGGACCCGTGCTCCCACGGGGGGGGGTGTATAGCCAGAAGGGGAGGGGCCTTACACTTTTAAGTGTAGTACTTTGTGCGGCCTCCGGAGGCAGTAGCTATACACCCAATTGTCTGGGTCTCCCAATTAGGAGCGAAAAAGAAAATTCTTATTTCTCTAGTCCCTTCCACGACAGCATAGGAGGAATACCAACTAATTGATACCTAGGGGGGACCACAGCCTGCAGGACCTTCCTGCCAAAAGCCAAATCCCTGTTGGAATCCAGATCCAAACGATAATGCTTTGTGAAAGTATGGAGGGAAGACCACGTAGCCGCCTTGCAGATCTGCTCAGGAGAAGCCCCTGCCCGTTCAGCCAAGGAGACAGAGGTAGCCCTGGTGGAGTGCGCCGTAAATCCGGTAGGCGGAGACAGATGCTGTGCGAGGTAGGCGTCTCTAATGGCCCGCACAATCCAGTTGGCGACGGTACTCTTAGCAACCTTCCTGCCCTTATTTCGACCAAAGGGCTGGATAAATAGGTTATGATCAATACACCAAGGTGCAGTAATATCTAGGTAGCGCAACACTGTCCGACTAAAGTCCAAAGAATGGAACACTTCCTCCCCCGGAGTCCTAGGATGCTGACAGAAGGAAAGCAGGACGATGGACTGAGAACGGTGAAAATCCGAAACCACTTTGGGAAGGAAGGAAGGGTCCAGCTGAAAGACAATGCTGTCATCTGACGGTCAGGTAAGGCTCCCGAATAGACAATGCTTGAAGTTCCCCGACTCTCCGAGCGGACGTAACAGTCACGAGAAAGGCAGTCTTGTGAGAGAGAGAACGGATGCTACAGGAGTACAGAGGCTCAAAGGGCGACTGAGATAGTCCGGTAAGGACCACATTGAGATCCCAGCAAGGTGTCAGGACCCTCTGCCGTGGACAGAGCCTACTAGCGGACACCAAGAAACGGCGGATCCAGCGATGATCTGCCAGAGCCGTGTCAAAGACTGCACTGAGCGCCGAGACCTGCACTTTCAGGGTGCTGGGCCGAAGGCCTAAGTCCAATCCACTCTGGAGGAAGTCGAGAATCTGCGCAATGTTAGGCGGGAGCGGGTCAGGAGGCCGAGAACCACAACAGGAGGAAAATCTCATCCAGATTTTATTGTAAATACTATTAGTCACCGGTTTACGGTTGTTCTGTAGAGTAGCCACGACCTTGTCAGAAAGTCCTTGGGCCTTCAGTACCCGGGCCTCAGAAGCCAGGCAGCCAACTTGAGTTTCTAGGGGTCCGGATGGAATATCGGACCCCGAGACACTAAACTGGGGTCTGAACCCAGGAGGACCGGTCCGTCGATCCCGAGAGTCAGGATTCAGGCTGTACCAACTCCGCCGCGGCCACAGAGGAGCTACCAGGATAGTTGCGGCTCCGTCGTCTCTGATCTTCCTCAGGGTTCGTGCGAGAAGAGGAATTGGGGGCGGAAGGCGTAGGCGAGGCAAAAGGACCAATTGTGGCAGAAGACGTCCACCTCCAACGCATTGTCCCGAGGGTTCAGGGAGAAAAAGGTTGCGACCTTGCGATTTCCTGCTGAAGCAAAGAGGTCAACTTCTGGAGTACCCCACCTTGCCACCTGAGAGCAGAACACCGTTTGGTCCAGGCTCCACTCCACTGGGTGAACATCCCGACGACTCAGGAAATCTGCTTGAAGGTTTAGGGATCCCTTTAGATGGACTGCAGAAAGGGATAGCAGGGACCGTTCTGCCCAGTGGAAGATCCGGGAGGACACAGACTTCAGGGCGCCCGATCTTGTACTGCCCTGATGGCAGAGATGTGCCACTGTGGTGACATTGTCTGAGTAGACCAGGACGCAAGTGTCCTGGACGAGATCTTGAGCAGCAAGGAGGGCTTCCCTGACCGCCCTGAGCTCCCGGTAGTTGGAGGATTGGGAGCTGACATAAGGACTACAGACCCCCTGAAATGGGGAGTTTGCCACCATAGCACCCCATCCCCGCAGGCTCGCATCGGTTGTTAGTGTAACCAGGGGCGTCCGAGTCCAGGCAACCCCCACCTTCAGGTTGTTGGGACGCAGCCACCAGAGAAGGGATGAGGAGACGGTCCCTGAGAGGCGAAACCGTTTGTTCAGGGAGGAAGGGAGTCTGTCCCAATGCGCCAGGATATGATCCGGTAGACTAGAGTGGGCCTGAGCCCACATGACTGAGGGAATGCAGGACGTCATAGAACCTAGAGCCGACATAGCCGCTCGAAGGGTCGGGCGAGCCTGTCGGCGAAGCGTTGAGATTTTGGTTAGCAGGGTCAACCTGTGGTCTCCCGGGAGAAAGGATGCCTGTCTGTCGGAGTCCAGCAGCACCCAGAGAAACCGCAGAGTGGAGGAGGGTTGCAGCTGGGACTTCCTGAGATTGGGGATCCAGCCTTAGGAACGAAGAATGCTTAACGACTTCTCCACATGGCTCCGGAGGGTCTGAGCGGAGGGAGCCATGAGAAGAAAGTCGTCCAAATACGGAACCAGACAGACACCTTGCAATCGTATGAAGGCGACCACCTCTGCCATGATCTTTGAAAAGATCCTTGGAGCCGAGGAGATCCCGAAGGGAAGTACATTGAATTGGAAATGAAGCACCTCCTCCCCGTGCAGAACCGCAAACTTGAGGTATTGCCTGTGACACGGATGGATGGGCACATGGAAGTAGGCGTCCTTCAGGTCTATTGAGGCCATCTGGTGGTGCAGACCTATCAGTGGGATAGCCGATTTCACAGACTCCATCTTGAAACGCCGGTATCTGACCTGCCGGTTGAGACGCTTCAGATTGATGATAATCCGGACGTCGCCAGACGGCTTTTTGACAAGGAAGAGACGGGAGTAGTGGCCTACCCCTCCTTCCTGACTCGGGACTGAGGAAACGACCCCCGAGTGCATTAGCTCCTGAATCTTCGAGTACAGGAGGGCCTGCGAACCCTGTGACGCCAGAGCCATGACTCGGAAGCCCGGTAGAGGAGGGGAGTTGAATTCTATCAATAGACCCTCGGAGACGATCTTCAGGACACATTGGCAGGTGGTGATGGACTGCCACCGGGGAAGAAAGGCCGAGAGTCGTCCCCCTACCCGAGCCGAGTCACGGTTTGTCCTGCTGAGGACGTTGTTGAAGAAATGAGAATGTTTCTCCCTCTTCCCTAGGATAGCTCCACCGGCCCGACTTCCCTTTCCCCCTGGGCTGGGAGGCCTGAGGCATCGGGGAACGAAAGGACCGCTTCCTGGAGGGTTTAGGATCTGGCAAGGCCTTACGATCATTCGCCTCGTCCAGAACGTCATCCAGGGCAGGCCCAAACACCAAATCCCCTTTAAACGGAAGGGAGCAAAGTCTCATTTTGGAGGTGGAGGGTCCACTCCAGGCCTTAAGCCAGAGGGCACATCTGGCAGAGTTAGACAAGACCGAGGTCCTGGCAGCCAGGCGGACCGACTCCACCGAGGTATCCGCCAAAAAACTGGTAGCTTTCCTAAGTAAGGGAAGGGATTCCAGCAACTCATCCCGAGGGGTACCCTGGGAAATATGAGCCTCCAACTGGTCGAGACACCTAAGTAGGGACCGGGAGACACAAGTGGAGGCAATATTGGCCTGAATGGTAGAAGACGATGCCTCCCAGGATCGCTTCATGAAGCCCTCGACCTTCCTATCCATCTGATCTCTAAGCTGGGAAGTATCTTCAAAGGGGAGCGCCGTTTGTTTAGCGACCCTGGCCACCTGTACATCCACTTTGGGGACCTCCCAATGCAACCCAGAAGCCTCCAGGGGAAAACGGCGCCTGGGGTCAACCCGGAAACGCTTCTCAGGAAATTCCCATTCCTGAGAGACAATATCCAGAATATTGGCATGAACCGGAAACCCTAATTGTTTGACGGTTTTCAGGCCAGCGAACATTTCATCCTGGACCGAGGGAAGAACCTGCACCTCCTCTAACCCCATAGTGATCCTAACCGCCCCAATAAGATCCCCCAAATCTTCTGAGGGGAAAACGAAGGACTGGTCAGACCTCCCGGAGGAAGAACCTTCGTCGGGACCCTCCGAGGCGGAATCAGCCTCCTCATGATCAGACGGGGCTGACTGGAGTTTCCTTTTCTTTGGGGGAGAAGGGCCAGGAGCAGGGAGGGAGGCTAGTGAGGCCTGAATCTCCTGTTTCATCATGGACCGCAGCTCGTCTACCAGGGACGGTTGTTCAGCCCTAACAATCTGGTCCGTACACTGTTGGCAAAGCTTCTTATCCCAGACTGCAGGGAGCTTTTTTATACAGACTGGACACTTTTTAATCTTTTCAGTCCTTTCATAGTGGTCAGGCTTATCAGACTTCTCAGACTTGTCACATTTGTCAGATTTCTTAGCAGCCTTGTCCTCCTGGAAAACACAGACCAGAAGGACCATAAATACCAGCCTGAGACCATGCATGAGGGACCACCCCCCTTCTTACTTACTGTGGCAGGGGGAACACTGGGCTCTGCAGATGCAGATGCAGGGGAAGACATGTCAGGGAGCACAGTAGAAGTCCTTACCATGATTCTGAAGTCTTCAGGGTGGCCTTTATGCAGAAGGGCCTGCCCCCCCCCAGTGACAGGGAACGTTCCCCGCCTCCCGCATCAGGTCCCTGACAGGCCGTGGTAGCGACGGTGTGTCGGTCACGCTGCCTCCGCGACCGGAAGTGCCCATCCTGGAAGTCGCGAGACCGGAAGTCCCGCCCGCGGTAGCACTTGCGGGTCGTACTGCAGCGTGCATACAGGAGGCGGCCGGCGGCTCAGGGAGGACGCCGGCCGGGGAGTTACACAGCCCGCATCACCCCAGAGGAGCTCCGGAAGGCTGGAGCAGCGGTCCCACAAAGGGTGAGGGAACAATATGGGAGGAGCGGCGAAGGCCCGACCGATACTGCCCGGCTAAGGTAGGGAAAAAAAAAATATCTATACTGCAGTTCGCCGGCCACCACAGCATAGGAGAAAAATAAAACCTCTCCATGCCCCATGGGGACAGGAAAGACACTGGCTATGGGAGGTGGGAGGGTCCTTTTAACCTCTCTTGAGCTTCCTGTCCCAATTAGGGCGTGGAGAGACAACCTCCTATGCTGTCGTGGCAGGGACTAGAGAAAAAGAGCATGGCCAGCCGAGCAGAACAAGTCATTAGCATACGGGACCTCTTAAGATCACAGCAGAATGCCAGTCATGTTTTCTCCCACAAATAAATTCACATAAAGGTCCTGGAAGATGCTACCTGACAGAGCTGCCTCCACATCTCTACCTAGTTTGGCTGCATTATGAATTGCATTATGCACTTTTAGCAAAAAAGAAGGGAATTTTGTTTACTTACCGTAAATTCCATTTCTTCTAGCTCCAATTGGGAGACCCAGACAATTGGGTGTATAGCTTCTGCCTCCGGAGGCCACACAAAGTATTACACTTAAAAGTGTAAAGCCCCTCCCCTTCTGCCTATACACCCCCCGTGCATCACGGGCTCCTCAGTTTTGGTGCAAAAGCAAGAAGGAGGAAAACTTATAAATTGGTCTAAAGTAAATTCAATCCGAAGGAATTTCGGAGAACTGAAACCATTCAACATGAACAACATGTGTACACAAATAACAACAGCCCGAAGGAAACAGGGGCGGGTGCTGGGTCTCCCAATTGGAGCTAGAAGAAAAGGAATTTACGGTAAGTAAACAAAATTCCCTTCTTCTTTGTCGCTCCATTGGGAGACCCAGACAATTGGGACGTCCAAAAGCAGTCCCTGGGTGGGTAAAATAAAACCTCGTAATAGAGCCGTAAAACGGCCCCTTCCTACAGGTGGGCAACCGCCGCCTGAAGGACTCGCCTACCTAGGCTGGCATCTGCCGAAGCATAGGTATGCACCTGATAGTGTTTCGTGAAAGTGTGCAGGCTCGACCAGGTAGCTGCCTGACACACCTGCTGAGCCGTAGCCTGGTGCCGCAAAGCCCAGGACGCACCCACGGCTCTGGTAGAATGGGCCTTCAGCCCTGAGGGAACCGGAAGCCCAGAAGATCGGTAAGCTTCGAGAATTGGTTCCTTGATCCACCGAGCCAGGGTTGATTTGGAAGCCTGTGACCCTTTACGCTGGCCAGCGACAAGGACAAAGAGTGCATCCGAGCGGCGCAGGGGCGCCGTACGAGAAATGTAGAGTCTGAGTGCTCTCACCAGATCTAACAAGTGCAAATCCCTTTCACATTGGTGAACTGGATGAGGACAAAAAGAGGGTAAGGAGATATCCTGATTGAGATGAAAGGGGGATACCACCTTAGGGAGAAATTCCGGAACCGGACGCAGAACCACCTTGTCCTGGTGAAACACCAGGAAAGGGGCTTTGCATGACAGCGCTGCTAGCTCAGACACTCTCCGAAGTGATGTGACTGCTACTAAAAAGACCACTTTCTGCGAAAGGCGTGAGAGAGAAATATCCTTCATTGGCTCGAAAGGTGGTTTCTGAAGAGCCATCAGCACCCTGTTCAGATCCCAGGGTCCTAACGGCCGCTTGTAAGGAGGGACTATGTGACAAACCCCCTGCAGGAACGTGCGTACCTGTGGAAGTCTGGCTAGGCGCTTCTGAAAAAACACAGAGCGCAGAGACTTGTCCCTTAAGGGAGCCGAGCGACAAACCTTTTTCCAATCCGGATTGAAGGAAGGAAAGAAAAGTGGGCAAGGCAAATGGCCAGGGAGAAAAACCCTGATCAGAGCACCAAGATAAGAATATCCTCCACGTCCTGTGGTAGATCTTGGCGGACGTTGGTTTCCTAGCCTGTCTCATAGTGGCAATGACCTCTTGAGATAACCCTGAAGACGCTAGGATCCAGGACTCAATGGCCACACAGTCAGGTTGAGGGCCGCAGAATTCAGATGGAAAAACGGCCCTTGAGACAGCAAGTCTGGTCGGTCTGGTAGTGCCCACGGTTGGCCCACCGTGAGATGCCACAGATCCGGGTACCACGACCTCCTTGGCCAGTCTGGAGCGACGAGGATGGCGCGGCGGCAGTCGGACCTGATCTTGCGTAACACTCTGGGCAACAGTGCCAGAGGAGGAAACACATAAGGGAGTTGAAACTGCGACCAATCCTGAACTAAGGCGTCTGCCGCCAGAGCTCTGTGATCTTGAGACAGTGCCATGAATGTCGGGACCTTGTTGTTGTGCCGGGACGCCATTAGGTCGACGTCCGGCATCCCCCAGCGGCAACAGATCTCTTGAAACACGTCCGGGTGAAGGGACCATTCCCCTACGTCCATGCCCTGGCGACTGAGAAAGTCTGCTTCCCAGTTTTCTACGCCCGGGATGTGAACTGCGGATATGGTGGAGGCTGTGGCTTCCACCCATAGCAGAATCCGCCGGACTTCCTGGAAGGCTTGTCGACTGCGTGTTCCGCCTTGGTGGTTGATGTATGCCACCGCTGTGGAGTTGTCCGACTGAATTCGGATCTGCTTGCCTTCCAGCCACGGCTGGAACGCCTTTAGGGCAAGATACACTGCCCTTATCTCCAGAACATTGATCTGAAGGGAGGACTCTGGCTGAGTCCAAGTACCCTGAGCCCTGTGGTGGAGAAAGACCGCTCCCCACCCTGACAGACTCGCGTCCGTCGTGACCACCGCCCAGGATGGGGGTAGGAAGGATTTCCCCTTCGACAATGAAGTGGGAAGAAGCCACCACCGAAGGGAAGTTTTGGCTGCCTGAGAAAGGGAGACGTTCCTGTCGAGGGACGTCGACTTCCTGTCCCATTTGCGGAGAATGTCCCATTGAAGTGGACGCAGATGAAACTGCGCAAAAGGAACTGCCTCCATTGCTGATACCATCTTCCCTAGGAAGTGCATGAGGCGCCTCAAGGGGTGTGACTGACCTTGAAGGAGAGATTGCACCCCTGTCTGTAGTGAACGCTGTTTGTCCAGCGGAAGCTTCACTATCGCTGAGAGAGTATGAAACTCCATGCCAAGATATGTCAGTGATTGGGCCGGTGTCAGATTTGACTTTGGAAAATTGATGATCCACCCGAAACTCTGGAGAGTCTCCAGAGCAATGTTCAGGCTGTGTTGGCATGCCACTTGAGAGGGTGCCTTGACAAGCAGATCATCTAAGTAAGGGATCACCGAGTGTCCCTGAGAGTGCAGAACTGCTACTACTGTTGCCATGACCTTGGTGAAGACCCGTGGGGCTGTCGCCAGGCCGAAAGGCAGTGCCACGAACTGAAGGTGTTCGTCCCCTATGGCGAAACGCAGGAAGCGCTGATGCTCTGGTGCAATCGGTACGTGGAGATAAGCATCTTTGATGTCGATTGATGCTAGGAAATCTCCTTGGGACATTGAGGCGATGACGGAGCGGAGCGATTCCATCCGGAACCGCCTGGTTTTTACGTGTTTGTTGAGCAGTTTTAGGTCCAGAACAGGACGGAAGGATCCGTCCTTTTTCGGCACCACGAACAAGTTGGAGTAAAAACCGTGACCCTGTTGCTGAAAAGGAACAGGGATCACCACTCCTTCTGCCTTCAGAGTGCACACCGCCTGAAGAAGAGCATCGGCTCGCTCGGGGGGCGGAGATGTTCTGAAGAATCGAGTCGGAGGACGAGAGCTGAACTCCATCCTGTAACCGTGAGACAGAATGTCTCTCACCCAACGGTCTTTTACCTGTGGCAGCCAGGCGTCGCAAAAGCGGGAGAGCCTGCCACCGACCGAGGATGCGGTGTGAGGAGGCCGAAAGTCATGAGGCGGCCGCTTTGGGAGCGGTTCCTCCGGCGGTCTTTTTAGGACGTGACTTAGACCGCCATGAATCGGAGTTCCTCTGATCCTTCTGAGGCCTTTTGGACGAGGAGAACTGAGACCTGCCCGCGGACCGAAAGGACCGAAACCTCGATTGTACCTTCCGTTGTTGAGGTCTGTTTGGTTTGGACTGGGGTAAGGATGAGTCCTTTCCCTTGGATTGTTTAATGATTTCATCCAATCGCTCACCAAACAGGCGGTCGCCAGAAAATGGCAAACCGGTTAAGAACTTTTTGGAAGCAGAGTCTGCCTTCCATTCACGTAGCCACATGGCCCTGCGTACTGCCACCGAATTGGCGGATGCTACCGCCGTACGGCTCGCAGAGTCCAGGACAGCATTAATGGCGTAGGACGCAAACGCCGACGCCTGAGAGGTTAAGGACACCACTTGCGGAGCAGACGTACGTGTGACTGCATTAATCTGCGCGTGACAAGCTGAGATAGTTTGGAGTGCCCATACGGCTGCTAATGCTGGAGCAAAAGACGCGCCGATAGCTTCATAGATGGATTTCAACCAGAGCTCCATCTGTCTGTCAGTGGCATCTTTGAGTGAAGCCCCATCTTCCACTGCAACTATGGATCTAGCCGCCAGTCTGGAGACTGGAGGATCCACCTTGGGACACTGAGCCCAGCCCTTGACAACGTCAGGGGGGAAGGGATAACGTGTATCCTTAAGGCGCTTGGAAAAACGCTTATCTGGACAAGCTCGGTGTTTCTGGACTGCCTCTCTGAAGTCAGAGTGATCCAGAAACGTACTCATTGTACGCTTGGGAAACCTGAAACAGAATTTCTCCTGCTGAGAAGCTGACTCCTCAATTGGAGGAGCTGGGGGAGAAAGATTTAACATTTGATTGATGGTCGCTATAAGGTCATTCACTATGGCGTCACCATCAGGTGTATCTAGGTTGAGAGCGGCCTCAGGATCAGAATCCTGATCTGCTACCTCCGCTTCATCATCCAGAGAGTCCTCCTGCTGAGACCCTGAACAGTGTGATGAAGTCGAGGGAATTTCCCAGCGAGCCCGCTTAGGCGGCCTGGGACTGCGGTCCGTGTCAGAGACCTCACCCTGGGACCTATGAGTCACCCCAGGAGCACTTTGCTGCTCCAACTGAGGGGGGCCTGGGGTCAATGATTCAACAGTGCCCGTGGCCTGAGTTACCGGTCTGGACTGCAAGGCTTCTAGTATCTTAGCAGACCATTTTTCCATACTCTCAGAAAGTTTGTCAGCAAATACTGCAAACTCCGTCCCGGTCACCTGGACAGTGGTAGCAGGTGGTTCCACCTGGGCCACCAGTAGCAGAGGCTCCGGCTGAGTAAGTGCCACCGGGGCCGAGCATTGCACACAATGAGGGTCGGTGGAACCTGCCGGTAGTATAGCCGCACATGAGGTACAGGTTGCAAAGTAAGCCTGTGCTTTGGCACCCTTGCTTTTTGCGGACGACATGCTGTTGTCTCCTCTGAGTACAATCCAGGAGGGTATATAGCCAAAAATCAACAGTGCGACCGTACAGTGTAAATGTATAGCATATAAGCATATATATATATATGTACACTTCGGCACTCAGTGGGGCCAGCACCTCAGGTGCTGCTTACCGACCGCTCAAAGCGGTTGTGTGATCACCAGATTCCCTGCCTGGGCCTCCCAGAGCCGTGTTGTCTCTCCTCTCCAGCGTCAGAATTGCTGACAGGAATGGCTGCCGGCGTTCTGTGGGGAGGAGGGGGCCGTGGGCGTGCCCTAGAAAGTGCGGGAATCTGGTGCCCCACGGTGCTCAGTGAGGGGGGAGGAGGATACAAAGTATGCTCCAGCCCTCAGCGCTGACGTCCTGTGCAGCGTCCCGCCCTTCCCCTCACTGGCAGGCCTGAGGGGCGGGAATATGCGATACTAGGCCGCAAAAGCCAGGGACTAAAGTTATAAGCGCGGCCGGCAAATAAGCGCGGTCGGCGCGGTAGTCCCCGGCGCACTAACACACCCAGTAGCGCTGCAGTGTGTATTGGCACAAGCGCTCCATGCGCGGTCCCCAAGGGGACACAGAGTACCTCACAGTAGCAGGGCCTTGTCCCTGACGATACCCGGCTCCTGTCCAGCAGATTCCCCAGGGGCTGCGGAGGGAGCACGGTCCCAGTGCCTGGAGACCGATTAGGATCCCACTTCACCCAGAGCCCTTAAGGGATGGGGAAGGAAAACAGCATGTGGCTCCTGCCTATGTACCCGCAATGGGTACCTCAACCTTAACAACACCGCCGACCAGAGTGGGGTGAGAAGGGAGCATGCTGGGGGCCCTGTTATGGGCCCTCTTTTCTTCCATCCGACATAGTCAGCAGCTGCTGCTGACTAAGATGTGGAGCTATGCGTGGATGTATGCCTCCTTCGCACAAAGCATAAAAACTGAGGAGCCCGTAATGCACGGGGGGGTGTATAGGCAGAAGGGGAGGGGCTTTACACTTTTAAGTGTAATACTTTGTGTGGCCTCCGGAGGCAGAAGCTATACACCCAATTGTCTGGGTCTCCCAATGGAGCGACAAAGAAAGGTAAACTTAAATGATAAAAGGGGTGGTCCACAACTAAAATTTATTTTAATTCTAAATGCCTATTTATTGTTAAGAGATGTCACTTGCCAGGGTTTTACTACAAGTGTTCACTTGATTGTCATGCAAGCCAGCTATTTTTATAACGCACTCTCTTGTTCGTTCATCACTTCTTATCAGAGCTGGCGAGTGGGTGCACTGTCACTGTGCATATTGCACAGTGACCCACTGAGCATATGTTGGAATTGGCAACTAGCCCAGCCCCTGTAACAGATGTCACTGACGACAAGGGACAGAAGCTACCACAACCTCTGCCCCCTGGTGGAGACTTGTTTGACTAACCCAGCATGCACTGGGATTTTCAAACGAAGCGTCATCAAAGGGCAAGTAGTGAGAAAAAAAAAAAATCATTTAGGTGATTAGTGAAGGAATGGTAGCGACTTTTTTAATTAAACTAGGTTAGAAACGAGATTAAATTATGACATTAAGTAAATAAGCATTTAGGATTAAAAATAAGATTTAGTTTCACACTACCCCTTTAAATAATTACCTGTATTGGCTGTGTGGTTGCAGGGAGAGGTGATGAAGAAATGAGGATCTTTGATTGTGAATTGGAATTTGATGAAATTTCCGTGTAAGAAGTCCTATGGAGCGAGTTGAACAACCTGTTATCCTTCTCATCTGTGTCAGTAGCCCCAGGACAGGGCCCAATGTCAAATGTAGACGCCCCCTCAGTGTGAGGGGGACTATTCTCTGGTGTCAGTACAGCGCTGTTCATGATAGATGCTTGACAAGGTGTAAGCGATGAGAGCACTGATGTTTGGCTTATGCCCGGGTGGCTTTCAGAAAGATGTGGATTTGGCTGCAAAAAGCCATTGAGTGGAGCCGATTGAGATCCAGGACACTGACAGTATTTACAATGCTCGGACTTCCTCGGTCGTCCTCGTGAACGATTAAATGAACAGTAATAGGTTTCTTCTCTCACTTCTTCCGCTTCGTTCTTCACCCCATAAGAATGTAACAGATCAGGTTGTGGAGTATCTGACGTGTTACCTGGAAGAAAATGTCCCTAAATCAGGAATTGGTGGCGTTTTATACCGCTAAACATCAACAATTTAATTTTTAAGCAAAGTTAATACCGGTACATTAGACATTTGTCAATGCATTAAAATCAGATTCACTATAAAATTACATGTTTATGCAATCGTCTAGTGTGGAGGATTTTTTTTTTTTATAAAGTAATGCACTTTTGTTTTTTCTCTCCTTCTTCCAAGAGCCATAACATTTTTAATCTTTCCATCAATGTTGCCATATGACGGCTTGTTTTTTGTGGGACGAGTTGTACTTCTGAATGACACCATTCATTTTACCATATAGTGTACTGGAAAACGGCATCACAGCAAGCGACCCAACCTATGACTTAAATATACGTCAAAAGGTCATGAAGGGGTTACTATTTAGATTGCTTACTCACCGGAGTCGTCTGTAGATCCCTCTACAAAAATGCCACCTATGTGTGGAAGCAGCCAGTAGAATCTGCGGTACCGATCCTGACCCAGAGACATACATCGCAGTCTTTGAGAACAGCTAATGATTTTCTTTCTCAAAAACATCTGACGCTAGAAACCAAAATACAAAAACACAATGAGAAATACAATCAAAGGCGTATAATATACCGTATTTTTCGGACCATAAGACGCACTTTTTTTCCCCCAAATGTTGGGGGAAAGTGGGGGGTGCGTCTTATGGTCTGAATATAGGGCTGCGGGGAATGAGGGTGCTGCGGTGGCGCAGGTCATCGGGGGCACGAGCAGGCTGTAGCAGCCTGCCGTGACCACGTGGACCCGCTCATTTAATATGCACGCCCATCCTCCCGCCCATTATCTCTCAGCGCTGAAGCCGGCACTGACAGGTGGGCGGGATGATGGGTGAGGGATAACCAGCTGGCCCGCATGATCACCCCTGGCAACTGCAGCCTGGAGTGATCATGTGAGGCTGTATTCACTGCTCCCCGTGCATCATCATCAGTGCGGGGGGCAGTGAATCCGTACACATTACTCACCGTTCCCCTGCAGCATCACGATCTCCTAATGTCTGTGCCGTGCACAGCGATGATGTCATCGCTGTGCGCACGTGTACAAACGCAGCAGCCGGCATAGACCGGAGGACATCGCGATGCTGCAGGGGAACGGGGACGGCTCCACTCAGCGGCGCTGTCGCTGACATAGACGGTCAGAGGAGCGATGCTGCAGGGAGTGAGGTGAGGTGAGTATGAACGTTTATTTTTTTTTATGTGCCACAGGATGCGGCCATACACCAGGATGATGGGGGTATATGAGCAGGATAGGGGTTTATTATGAGCAGCAATGGGGAGTATATGAGCAGCAATGGGGACTATATGAGCAGCAATGGGGACTATATGAGCAGCAATGGGGACTATATGAGCAGCAATGGGGACTATATGAGCAGCAATGGGGACTATATGAGCAGCAATGGGGACTATATGAGCAGCAATGGGGACTATATGAGCAGCAATGGGGACTATATGAGCAGCAATGGGGACTATATGAGCAGCAATGGGGACTATATGAGCAGCAATGGGGACTATATGAGCAGCAATGGGGACTATATGAGCAGCAATGGGGACTATATGAGCAGCAATGGGGACTATATGAGCAGCAATGGGGACTATATGAGCAGCAATGGGGACTATGTGAGCAGCAATGGGGACTATGTGAGCAGCAATGGGGACTATGTGAGCAGCAATGGGGACTATGTGAGCAGCAATGGGGACTATGTGAGCAGCAATGGGGACTATGTGAGCAGCAATGGGGACTATATGAGCAGGCCTGGGGAGTATATGAGCAGCCTGGGGAGTATATGAGCAGCCTGGGGAATATATGAGCAGCAGGATGGGGTCATCTGAGCAGGATGGGTGGGTTATATAGCAGGATGCGGCCATATGCCAGTATATAGCAGGATGCGGCCATATGGCAGGATGACGGTATATAGCAGGATGAGGGACACATACTGTATATACATGGCAGGAGGATCATTACCAGGATGCGGCACCTTAGTAGATAATTTGGGGACATTACCCCATAACAGTGTCAGCAGCAGATCCTCGCCCCATAACTGTGTCATGACCACATCTTTTGCTTAAAATTTTATTTTCCCATTTTCCTCCTCTAAAACCAGGGTGCGTCTTATGGTCCGGTGCGTCTTATAGTCCGAAAAATACGGTATACATTTAATAATGTTCCAACGCAACTGGCAGATAACGTTGTTCTGAGATTGGTACAGTTATGTCAATACCACCCTGAACCATGCACACCTTTTGTTTAGTTTGTCAAAGAAGCCATGTGAGGATTTGTTGTTTTTTGCAGAGCAAGTGATTTTTTTGACCCGTCAAGTGTTATTTTTATAAGATCTGACTGTAGCAGGGCTAAACAGGAGTACTAAAATGGTAGATTATAGGCCCTTGGCTACCATAACAACCCAAACTGTCGACTGTTGGATAAGGAGATCGACACAATACTTTCCATCTGATCACTTAGATGCAACGGTCACAATATCTAAGAGTTTAAACAGCCAGGATTATTAGATTTCTCTTGCAGCAGAAGTGCAGCTGCTGAGCCAGTCCCAGTGCCATCCAATAAAAAAAGAGGTGGAACATGTCTGAAGGGGGTCTGTCCTGGGCCCAGTGTTGTTTAACATCTTTATCAATGATTTAGATGAAGGAATTAAGGGTAAACTGATTACATTTGCTGATGACACAAAGCTAGGATGAATAGCTAATACTAGAGAAGAGAGAGAGGATTCAACAATATCTAAACAAGCTGGAACAGTGGGCAGCAACTAATAGAATGTTTTTAACAGGGAGAAATGCAAAGTCATACATCTTGGCAAAAATAATGAAAAGACAATATACTGCATGGGAGGAATAGAGCTATCCAACAAGCATGTGTGAAAAAGACTTAGGTATACTAATAGGTCACAGACTGAACATGAGTCAACAGTGTGATGCAGCAGTAAAAGAGGCAAACACCATTCTAGGATGTATTAACAGAAGCATTCGTTGTAGATCACATGAAGTCATTATCCCCCTTTACTCCTCTTTGATCAGACCTCATCTGGAATATTGTGTCCAGTTCTGGGCACCACATTTTAAAAAAGACATCAACAAACTGGAGCAAGTTCAGAGAAGAGTGACCAGAATGGTGACTGGTCTGAAAACCATGTCCTATGAGGAACGGTTACAGGATTTATGATTGTTTAGCTTGCAAAGAAGGGAATTTTGTTTACTTACCGTAAATTCCTTTTCTTCTAGCTCCTATTGGGAGACCCAGACAATTGGGTGTATAGCTTCTGCCTCCGGAGGCCACACAAAGTATTACACTTTTAAAAAAGTGTAACCCCTCCCCTCTGCCTATACACCCTCCCGTGGATCACGGGCTCCTCAGTTTTGGTGCAAAAGCAGGAAGGAGAAAACTTATGAATTGGTCTAGGGTAAATTCAATCCGAAGGATGTTCGGAGAACTGAAAACCATGAACCAAAAGAACGATTCAACATGAACAACATGTGTACACAAAAGAACAGCCAGCCCGAAGGGAACAGGGGCGGGTGCTGGGTCTCCCAATAGGAGCTAGAAGAAAAGGAATTTACGGTAAGTAAACAAAATTCCCTTCTTCTTTGTCGCTCCATTGGGAGACCCAGACAATTGGGACGTCCAAAAGCAGTCCCTGGGTGGGTAAAAGAATACCTCAAAAAAAAGAGCCGAAACGGCCCTCCTCTTACAGGTGGGCAACCGCCGCCTGAAGGACTCGCCTACCTAGACTGGCGTCTGCCGAAGCATAGGTATGCACTTGATAGTGTTTTGTGAAAGTGTGCAGACTAGACCACGACGCTGCCTGACACACCTGCTGAGCCGTAGCCCGGTGCCGCAATGCCCAGGACGCACCCACGGCTCTGGTAGAATGGGCTTTCAGCCCTGAAGGAAGCGGAAGCCCAGAAGAACGGTAGGCTTTGAGAATCGGTTCCTTGATCCACCGAGCCAAGGTTGACTTGGAAGCCTGCGAACCCTTACGCTGGCCAGCGACAAGGACAAAGAGCGCATCTGAACGACGCAGGGGCGCCGTGCGAGACACGTAGAGCCGGAGTGCTCTCACCAGATCCAAAGAGTGCAAATCCTTTTCACATTGGTGAATTGGATTAGGGCAAAATGAAGGCAAGGAGATATCCTGATTGAGATGAAAAGGAGATACCACCTTAAGGAGAAATTGCGGAACCGGACACAGAACCACCTTATCCTGGTGAAACACCAGGAAGGGGGCTTTGCATGATAGCGCCGCAAGCTCAGACACTCTCCGGAGTGATGTAACTGCCACTAGAAAGGCCACCTTTTGCGAAAGACGTGATAAAGAGACATCCCGCAGCGGCTCGAAAGGTGGCTTCTGAAGCGCCGTTAGCACCCTGTTAAGATCCCAGGGTTCCAGCGGACGCTTGTAAGGCGGGACTATGTGGCAAACTCCCTGCAGGAACGTGCGGACCTGCGGAAGCCTGGCTAGACGCTTTTGAAAAAATACGGAGAGCGCCGATTCTTGGCCCTTGAGAGAGCCGAGTGACAAACCCTTGTCCATTCCGGATTGGAGGAATGAAAGAAAAGTGGGTAAGGCAAACGGCAATGGAGAGAAACCGTTATCAGAGCACCAGGATAAGAAGATTTGCCAAGACCTGTAATAGATCTTGGCGGACGTTGGCTTCCTGGCCTGTCTCATGGTGGCAATGACATCCTGAGATAACCCTGAAGACGCTAGGAGCCAGGACTCAATAGCCACACAGTCAGGTTGAGGGCCACAGAATTCAGATGGAAAAATGGCCCTTGTGACAGCAAGTCTGGGCGGTCTGGAAGTGCCCACGGCTGACCCACCGTGAGATGCCACAGATCCGGGTACCACGACCGCCTCGGCCAGTCTGGAGCGACGAGAATGGCGCGACGGCAGTCGGACCTGATCTTGCGTAACACTCTGGGCAGCATCGCCAGAGGAGGAAACACATAAGGCAGTCGGAACTGCGACCAGTCCTGAACTAACGCGTCCGCCGCCAGAGCTCTGTGATCCTGAGACCGTGCCATGAATGCCGGGACTTTGTTGTTGTGCCGTGACGCCATGAGATCGACGTCTGGCGTTCCCCAGCGGCGACAGATCTCTCGAAACACTTCTGGGTGCAGAGACCATTCCCCCGCATCCATGCCCTGACGACTGAGAAAATCTGTCCCAGTTTTCTACGCCCGGGATGTGAACTGCGGAGATGGTGGAGGCTGTGGCTTCCACCCACTGCAGAATCCGCCGGGCCTCCTGGAAGGCTTGACGACTGCGAGTGCCGCCTTGGTGGTTGATGTATGCGACGGCAGTGGCGTTGTCCGACTGGATACGGATCTGCCTGCCCTCCAGCCACCGCTGAAAAGCCAATAGGGCTAGATACACTGCCCTTATTTCCAGAACATTGATCTGAAGGGAAGACTATCGGAGTACAGGTTCCCTGAGCCCTGTGGTGGAGAAAAACCACTCCCCACCCTGACAGGCTCGCGTCCGTGGTGACCACAGCCCAGGTTGGGGGTAGGAAGGATTTTCCCTGCGATAGAGAATTGGGAAGGAGCCACCACTGAAGTGACGTCTTGGTTGCAAGGGAAAGAGAGACGTTCCTGTCGAGGGAAGCTGACCTCCTGTCCCATTTGCGGAGAATGTCCCATTGGAGCTGCCGTAGATGGAATTGCGCGAACGGCACTGCCTCCATCGCTGCCACCATCTTCCCCAGGAAGTGCATGAGGCGCCTTAAGGGGTGTGACTGACTCCGAAGAAGTGATTGCACCCCTGCCTGCAGAGAAAGCTGTTTGTCCCGCGGTAGCTTGACTACCGCTGTGTATGAAACTCCATCCCGAGGTAAGTCAGTGATTGGGTCGGTGTCAACTTGGATTTCGGGAAGTTGATGATCCACCCGAACTGCTGGAGAGTCGTCAGAGCGACTGTAAGGCTGTGTTGACACGCCACCCGAGAAGGGGCCCTGACTAGGAGATCGTCTAGGTAGGGAATCACCGAGTGGCCCTGAGAGTGTAGGACCGCCACGACGGATGCCATGACTTTGGTGAAAACCCGTGGGGCTGACGCCAGGCCGAAGGGCAATGCCACGAACTGAAGGTGTTCGTCCCTGATGGCGAAACGCAAGAAGCGTTGATGTTCGGGTGCGATCGGCACGTGGAGATAAGCATCTTTGATGTCGATCGATGCTAGGAAGTCTCCTTGTGACATCGAGGCGATGACCGAGCGGAGAGATTCCATCCGAAACCGTCTGGTTCTCACGTGTCTGTTGAGCAGTTTGAGGTCCAGAACGGGACGGAATGATCCGTCCTTTTTTGGCACCACGAACAAGTTGGAGTAAAAGCCGCGACCACGTTCCTGAAGGGGAACGGGGGTCACAACTCCTTCTGTCTTCAGAGCGTCCACCGCCGTAAAAAGTGCGTGAAGAAGTCGGGGAAGATTCCCAGCGAGCACGCTTAGCCTGTCTAGGACTGTGGTCCTGGCAGGAGTCCTCCGCGTGGGACCTAGGGCCCAACCTGGGAGCGCGCTGCGGCTCGGACCGAGAGGGGCCTGGAGGTGACGATCCAACAGGGGCCGGGGCCTGTGTAAGGACCGGTCTGGACTGCAAAGCTTCTAGCAGCTTGGCAGACCATTTGTCCATAGACTGAGCCATGGATTGTGAAAGTGACTCAGAGAGTTTCTCAGCAAAAGAGGAGAACTCTGACCCTGCCGCCTGGACAGGGGGAGCAGGGGGGTCTACATGAGCCGAGGGGTCCACTAGTGACCGAGGCTCCGGCTGAGCAAGTGAAACAGGGGTCGAGCATTGCTCACAGTGAGGGTAGGTGGAACCCGCAGGTAACATAGCCCCACAAGAGGTACAGGTCGCAAAAAACCCCTGTGCCTTAACAGCTTTGCTCCTTGTGGACGACATGCTGTTGTCTCCTAGGAGAATGATCACTGAGGGTATATGGGCAAAAACAGGGTATACAGCCCGACCGAACAGAGGTATATATATAAATACGTATCTATTCCGGCACCCTAGGGGGGACCAGCACCGGGTGACCGGTGTGGCTTACCGACCGCTAACAAGCGGAGTGTGTGCCTCCAGATTCCCAGCCTTAGGTCCCCCAGGGCTGCAGAGCTGTTCCTGAGAATCCTCCACCGGCAGAATGCCCAAAAAATGGCTGCCGGAGCTCTCAGGGGAGGAGTGGAGCCGTGGGCGGCGCCATGAAAGTGCGGGAATCTGGGGTCCCCACAGTGATCAGTGAGGGGGGAGGAAACATGCAGGATGCTCCAGCCCTCACATCCGACGTCAGGTCGGCAATCCCGCCCTTACCCCTGACAAGCAGGCCCGGGGGCGGGATTTTTGCGACTAGGCCGCGATGAAGCCGGGGACTAAATTTGAGACCGCGCCCGACAAGCAGGCACGGTCGGCGCGGAAGTCCGCCGGTCTTCTCAATACAGCAGCTGCCGCAGCGTCCGGGAAGAAGGTGCGCTCCTGCACAATCCCCAATGGGGACACAGAGTACCTTAGAGTTGCAGGGCCCGGTCCCTGAGGTTGAATAGACTCCGTCCGGCAGATTCCCACAGGGGCTGCGGAGGGAGCACGGTCCCAGCAAATGGATGACCGTTCAGGATCCCACTTCTCCCAGAGCCGCTAAGGGATGGTGAAAGACGGCATGAGGCTCCGGCCTTTGTACCCGCAATGGGTACCTCAACCTTAACAACACCGCCGACGTAGTGGGGTGAGAAGGGAACATGCCGGGGGCCCCGTGGGGGCCCTCTTTTCTTCCAACCGACATAACTAATATGAGAATGCATGAGTGGATGTGTGCCTCCTTCCACACAAAGCATAAAAACTGAGGAGCCCGTGATCCACGGGAGGGTGTATAGGCAGAGGGGAGGGGTTACACTTTTTAAAGTGTAATACTTTGTGTGGCCTCCGGAGGCAGAAGCTATACACCCAATTGTCTGGGTCTCCCAATGGAGCGACAAAGAAAGAGAAGACTGAGAAGAGACCTAATAGCGGTCTACAAATATCTTAAAGCCTGTCACACTGTAGATGGATCAGTTTTATTCTCATTTTCACAAGGAAAGACTAGAAGCAATGGGATGAAACTGATGGGAAGGAGACACAGATTAGATATTAGAAAAAACTTTTTGACAGTGAGGGTGATCAACGAGTGGAAGAGGCTGCCACGAGAGGTGGTGAGTTCTCCTTCAATGGAAGTCTTTAAAAAGAGGTTGGACGGACATCTGTCTGGGATGATTTAGTGAATCCTGCTTTGAGCAGGGGGTTGGACCAGATGCCCCAGGAGGTTCATTTCAACTCTAAGATTCTATGATTCTATGAAAAAGAGCACCAGATGACCCAAAGATTTTATTAGTTTGGGGGCTTTTAAACATAGCATTAGTAAAATTTGGCATATAGAGAAGTGTCTGCTGGGTGTCTCCCCTACATGGTTTCAATTCACCAGACTCTTCCTGATGGAATACACGGTAAGTTGAGTCCTATTTTTCAAGTCAGGCATGGACACGTTAAGACGGACATCCGGGGAAAAAAAAAATATATCTCCATGGACGAGGTAATGGGGCAGTCAGTATGTGTCTGTCTGCAGTATGAATCTGGGGACTACACTAAAATACATAATTAGCTATTCCTGCTTTTTTTCATGTAGGACTTCCATATTTTCATCCCCATGTTGAATAAAAGTTACCTTTGTGAGTTTTTCTATCTGTCTTTCTAGATCTAAAGTATTCACATTAGAGGAAACTTCTTCCTGCAACTAAAAAATATGAAAACAACTGATTACTGTATGAAAGTTATATTGCATTACGCTTTATTTCTGCTAAAAAAAAAAGAAGGGAATTTTGTTTACTTACCGTAAATTCCTTTTCTTCTAGCTCCTATTGGGAGACCCAGACAATTGGGTGTATAGCTACTGCCTCCGGAGGCCACACAAAGTATTACACTTTAAAAAGTGTAACCCCTCCCCTCTGCCTATACACCCTCCCGTGCATCACGGGCCCATCAGTTTTGGTGCCAAAGCAGGAAGGAGGAAACTTATAAATTGGTCTAAGGTAAATTCAATCCGAAGGATGTTCGGAGAACTGAAACCATGAACCAAAAGAACAAATGCACATGAACAACATGTGTACACAAAAGAACAAACAGCCCGAAGGGAACAGGGGCGGGTGCTGGGTCTCCCAATAGGAGCTAGAAGAAAAGGAATTTACGGTAAGTAAACAAAATTCCCTTCTTTGTCGCTCCATTGGGAGACCCAGACAATTGGGACGTCCAAAAGCAGTCCCTGGGTGGGTAAAAGAATACCTCGATAAAAAGAGCCGAAACAACGGCCCCCTCTCACAGGTGGGCGACCGCCGCCTGAAGGACTCGCCTATCTAGGCTGGCATCTGCCGAAGCATAGGCATGCACCTGATAGTGTTTCGTGAAAGTGTGCAGACTCGACCAGGTAGCCGCCTGACACACCTGCTGAGCCGTAGCCTGGTGCCGCAATGCCCAGGACGCACCCACGGCTCTGGTAGAATGGGCTTTCAGCCCTGAAGGAATCGGAAGCCCAGAAGAAGGGCAGGCTTCAAAAATCGGTTCCTTGATCCACCGAGCCAAGGTTGACTTGGAAGCCTGCGACCCCTTACGCTGGCCAGCGACAAGGACAAAGAACGCATCAGAGCGGCGCATTGGCGCCGTGCGAGACACGTAGATCCGGAGTGCTCTCACTAGATCTAACAAATGCAAATCCTTTTCATATTGGTGAATTGGATGAGGGCAAAATGAAGGTAAGGAAATATCCTGATTGAGATGAAAAGTGGACACCACCTTAGGGAGAATGTCCGGGACCGGACGCAGAACCACCTTATCCTGGTGAAATACCAGGAAAGGGCCTTTGCACGACAGCGCTGCAAGCTCTGACACTCTACGGAGTGAAGTAACCGCCACTAGAAATGCCACCTTCTGGGAAAGACGTGATAGAGAGACATCCCGCAGCGGTTCAAAAGGTGGTTTTTTGAAGAGCCCGTAGAACTATGTTGAGATCCCAGGGTTCCAGCGGACGCTTGTAAGGTGGGACTATGTGGCAAACTCCCTGCAGGAACGTGCGGGCATGCGGAAGCCTGGCTAGACGCTTTTGAAAAAACACGGAAAGCGCCGAGACTTGACCTATGAGGGAGCCGAGAGACAACCCTTGTCCAATCCCGATTGCAGGAAGGAAAGAAACCTGGGTAAGGCAAACGGCCAGGGGGTAAACCCCCTCTCAGAGCACCAGGCTAAGAAGATCCTCCAAGATCTGTAATAGATCTTGGCGGACGTTGGTTTCCTGGCCTGTCTCATAGTGGCAATGACATCTTGAGACAACCCTGAGGACGCTAAGAGCCAGGACTCCATGGCCACACAGTCAGGTTGAGGGCCGCAGAATTCAGATGGAAAAATGGCCCTTGAGATAGCAAGTCTGGTCGGTCTGGGAGCGCCCACGGTTGCCCCCCCGTGAGATGCCACAGATCCGGGTACCACGACCGCCTCAGCCAATCTGGAGCGACGAGAATGGCGTGGCGGCAGTCGGACCTGATCTTGCGCAACACTCTGGCAGCATCGCCAGAGGAGGGAAAACATAAGGCAGTTGAAACTGCGACCAATCCTGAACTAAGGCGTCCGCCGCCAGAGCTCTGTGGTCCTGAGACCGTTGCCATGAATGCCGGGACCTTGTTGTTGTGCCGAGACGCCATGAGATCGACATCCGGCGGTCCCCAGCGGCAACAGATCTCTTGAAACACGTCCAGGTGGAGAGACCATTCCCCCGCGTCCATGCCCTGGCGACTGAGGAAGTCTGCTTCCCAGTTTTCTACGCCCGGAATGTGAACCGCGGAGATGGTGGAGGCTGTGGACTCCGCCCACAGCAGAATCCGCCGGACTTCTTGGAAGGCTTGACGACTGCGAGTGCCGCCTTGGTGGATGATGTAGGCGACGGCAGTGGCGTTGTCCGACTGGATTCGGATCTGCCTGACCGCCAGCCACCGATGGAAAGCCAATAGGGCTAGATATACTGCCATTATCTCCAGAATATTGATCTGAAGGGACGATTCTATTGGAGTCCAGGTTCCTTGAGCCCTGTGGTGGAGAAAAACCGCTCCCCAACCTGACAGGCTCGCGTCCGTGGTGACCACGGCCCAGGTTGGGGGAGTGCCGCCCTGGTGGTTGATGTACGCAACCGCCGTGGCGTTGTCCGACTGTATGCGGATCTGCCTGCCCTCGAGCCCCCGATGGAACGCCTTGAGGGCTAGATACACTGCCCCTATCTCCAGAACATTGATCCGAAGGGAGGACTCTGTCGGAGTCCAGGTTCCCTGAGCCTTGTGGTGGAGAAAAACCGCTCCCTATCCTGACAGGCTCGCGTCCGTCGTGACCACAGCCCAGGATGGGGGCAGGAAGGATTTTCCTTTCGACAGAGAAGTGGGGAGAAGCCACCACTGAAGTGAGGTCTTGGCTTCCAGAGACAGAGAGACGTTCCTGTCCAAGGACGTCGGCCTCTTGTCCCATTTGCGGAGAATGTCCCATTGGAGAGGACGCAGATGAAATTGCGCAAATGGAACTGCCTCCATTGCTGCCACCATCTTCCCCAGGAAGTGCATGAGGCGCCTCAAGGGGTGCGACTGGGCCCGTAGAAGGGATTGCACCCCTGTCTGCAGCGACCGCTGTTTGTCCAGCGGTAGCTTGACCATCGCTGGGAGAGTATGAAACTCCATCCCGAGGTACGTTAGTGACTGGGTCGGAGACCAATTTGACTTTGGAAAGTTGATGATCCACCCGAACCTCTGGAGAGTCTCCAGAGCAACGGTCAGACTGTGTTGACAAGCCACCCGTGAGGGTGCCTTGACTAGGATATCGTCTGGGTAAGGGATCACCGAGTGGCCATGAGAGTGTAGGATCGCTACGACGGATGCCATGACCTTGGTGAAGACCCGTGGGTCTGTCGCCAGGCCGAAAGGCAATGCCACAAATTGAAGGTGTTCGTCCCTGATGGCGAAACGAAGGAAGCGTTGATGCTCTTGAGCGATCTGCCATGGAGATAGGCATCTTTGATGTCGATTGATGCTAGGAAGTCACCTTGGAGCATCGAAGCGATGACAGATCGGAGGAATTCCATGCGAAACCGCCTGGTTGTCACATGTTTGTTGAGCAATTTGAGGTCCAAAACGGAACGGAATGAGCCGTCCTTTTTTGGCACCACGAACAGATTGGAGTAAAAACCGCGACCGCGTTCCTGAATGGGAACGGGGATCACCACTCCTTCTGTTTTCAGAGTGTCCACCGCCTGAAAAAGCGCAACGGTCCGTTCGGGGGGCGGAGATGTTCTGAAAAAAACGAGTCGGAGGACGAGAGCTGAACTCTATCCTGTAACCGTGAGACAGAATGTCTCTCACCCATCGGTCTTGGAAATGTGGCCACCATGCGTCGCAAAAGCGGGAGAGCCTGCCACCGACCGAGGATGCGGTTTGGGGCGGCCGACGACCGCATTAATCTCAGCCAGAGAAGCTGAGATAGCTTGGAGTGCCCTCACGGCTGCGAAGGCCGGAGCAAAAGATGCGCCTATGGCTTCATAGATGGATTTCATCATAAGCTTTATTTGCCTGTCAGTGGCATCCATGAGAGATGAACCAACTGCCACTAATACTACGGATCTAGCCGCCATTCTGGGGACTGGAGGATCCACCTTGTGACACTGAGTCCAACCCTTAACTACGTCAGGAGTGAAAGGGTAACGTGTGTCATTAAGGCGCTTAGTAAAGCGCTTGTCCGGAAAGTTCTGTGCTTCTGGACAGCCTCTGTGGAGTTAGAGTGATCGAAAAAACGCACTCCGTGTACATTTGGGAAACCTAAACTGGTGTTTCTCCCAATGTGAAGCCGACTCCTCCATAGGAGAAGATGGGGAAGAGAGGTCTAGCACCTGGTTGATGGACGCTATAAGGTCATTTACTATGGCGTCCCCTTCAGGTGTATCCAGATTGAGAGCAACGTCAGGTTCAGAGCCCTGAGCTGCGACCTCCGCTTCATTCACCCGAGAGTCCTCAATCTGAGGCCGCGGTCCGTGTCGGAGTTCTCACCGTGGGATCTGGGTGTTACCCCAGGAGCCCCTTGTTGTACCGACCCAGAGGGGCCTGGGAGCGATGAACTCACAGCGCCCTGGCCCTGTGTTACCGGTCTGGACAGCAAAGCTTCCAGTATCTTAGCAGCCCCTCTGTTCATAGACTGGGCCATGGAATGTGAAAACGACTCAGAGAGTTGCTCAGTCAAACGTGCAAACTCTGTCCCTGCCATCTGTGCAGTGGAAACCAGTGGTACCACCTGAGCCAAGGGTCCCACCAGTGCCGGAGGCTCCGGCTGAGTGAGTGCCCCAGGGGCCATGCATTTGCAATGATAGGTGGAACCTGCCGGCAATATAGCCGCACAAGAGGTACAGGTTGCAAAGAAAGCCTGTGCCCTGGCACCCTCACTGTTTGCGGACGACCTGCTGTTGTCACCTCTTAGTAATCAGCGAGGGCATATAGCCAAAAGCAAATAGTGCTGCCGAACAGTGAAATCATATATATATAAATATATATAAATATATAAATATATATATATATATATATATATATATATATATATATATATATATATATATATATATATACACACACTTCGGCACCCAAGGGTGGCCAGCACCCGATTGGGAAACTGGTGCCCCACAGTGCACAGTGAGGGGGGGAGGAGGATACCAAGTATGCTCCAGCCCTCACTGCCGACGTCCATTCGGCCGTCCCGTCGTTACCCCTGACTGGCAGGCCCGGGAACGGGAGTATATGGTACTAGGCCGCAAGAGCCGGGGACTAAAGTTAAAAACGCGTCCGGCAAGCAGGCGCGGTCGGCGCGGTAGTCCCGGTCTCACCAACCACACAGCAACCGCTGCGGCGTTTGCAACCCAGGTGCTGCATGCAGCGTCCCCAAAGGGGACATAGAGTACCTTATGGATGCAGGGCTCTGTCCCTGACGATGTCCAGTCTCCTGTCCGTCAGAATCCCCCAGGGGCTGCGGATGGAGCCCGGTCCCAGTGCATGGCGACCGGTTAGGAACCCCCTCTCCCATCAGCTGCAGAGCACATTCTGTGATTCTCCACCGGCAGAATCATACTGAGAGCCATATAACAATGGCTGCCGGCGTTCCGAGGGGAGGAGGGAGCCGAGGGCGGAACCACAAAAGTGCGGGAATCTGCGCCCCATAGTGAACAGTGAGGGGGGAGGAGGACACGAAGTGTGCTCCAGCCCTCACCGTCGGCGTCATACCGACCGTCCCGCCCTTCCCCCTGACTGGCAGGCCCAGGGGCGGGAGTGTAACATACTAGGCCGCAAAAGCCGGGGACTAAAGTAAAAACCGCGGCCGGCGCGGTAGTCCCGGTCAAAAAATCCACACCGCAGTCGCTGCAGCGTCTGAGGCCAAGGTGCTTCATGCACCGTCCCAAAGGGGACACAGAGTACCTGTAGATGCAGGGCCATGTCCCTGACGATACTCAGTCTCCTGTCCAGCAGATTCCCCCTGGGGCTGCGGAGGGAGCCCGGTCCCAGTGGCTGGATGACCGGTTAGGATCCCACTTCACCCAGAGCCCCTAAGGGATGGGGAAGGAAAACGGCATGTGGCTCCTGCCTGTGTACCCGCAATGTGTACCTCAACCTTAACAGCACCGCCGACTCAGTGGGGTGAGAAGGGAGCATGCCGGGAGCCCTGTTAGGGGCCCTCTTTTCTTCCATCCGATATAATCAGCAGCTGCTGCTGACTAAAATATGGAGCATTGTGTGAATGTCAGCCTCCTTCAACACAAAGCATAAAACTGATGGGCCCGTGATGCACGGGAGGGTGTATAGGCAGAGGGGAGGGGTTACACTTTTTAAAGTATAATACTTTGTGTGGCCTCCGGAGGCAGTAGCTATACACCCAATTGTCTGGGTCTCCCAATGGAGCGACAAAGAAAATATATATATATATATATGTATCTTCTGCTACTGGCTACAGTTATTGCTACACCATCATCCTACAAGATCTTTTAATCTAGCTAGGTTGTGACCATATGGGTATTCAATTGATGTCTACTAGTCAAACGGCTGGAGAAGAGAAGTATATTCAGTGTGTAGACGTTACCTCCTCATCCTCAGCTGCTTTCAGTGACACAGATTCATCACCCACCGCATCCTCGGTTTCCTCAATGCGCGAGCTCCGTCTGGTCCGACCCTCCTCGGCACTGTTGGCTTGAAGGTCCTGTCGTCCCACCTTCTTTCCTAATGCAAATTTCAACCTGTAGGATATCATGATACAAGGACAGGGTGTACAATAAAAAATGATTCTTCATTATCTTCTATCCTTTTTAGTTATATACTGTATTAAAAAGCAGGCATCACTAAGATTTTTTTCATTTTATTTTTTTTTTTGTAAATAAAAACCCGCAAGAGCTGCACTGGGCGTTTGTTTATAAACCGTTTATATATAATAAAAAAAAACAAAAACAAAAACAATTCAGGAATGTTCACTGTCATTTACACTTATGTCCAGTTTTTAAACGTCTTGCAGATAAGGTAACAAGATATCAAGTCTTGAAAGAGCAAAAAGAAGGGAATTTTGTTACTTACCGTAAATTCCTTTTCTTCTAGCTCCTATTGGGAGACCCAGACGATTGGGGTGTATAGCACTGCCTCCGGAGGCCACACAAAGCATTACACTAAAAAGTGTAAGGCCCCTCCCCTTCTGGCTATACACCCCCCGTGGGATCACGGGCTGCTCAGTTTTAGTGCTAAAGCAAGAAGGAGGAAAGCCAATAACTGGTTTAAACAAATTCACTCCGAAGTAACATCGGAGAACTGAAAACCGTTCAACATGAACAACATGTGTACCCGAAAAAACCAACAATCCCGAAGGACAACAGGGCGGGTGCTGGGTCTCCCAATAGGAGCTAGAAGAAAAGGAATTTACGGTAAGTAACAAAATTCCCTTCTTCGGCGCTCCATTGGGAGACCCAGACGATTGGGACGTCCAAAAGCAGTCCCTGGGTGGGTAAAGAAATACCTCATGTTAGAGCTGCGAAGACAGCCTTCCCCTACGGGGAGGTAACTGCCGCCTGCAGGACTCTTCTACCTAGGCTGGCGTCCGCCGAAGCATAGGTATGCACCTGATAATGTTTGGTGAAAGTGTGCAGACTCGACCAGGTAGCTGCCTGGCACACCTGCTGAGCCGTAGCCTGGTGTCGTAATGCCCAGGACGCACCCACGGCTCTGGTAGAGTGGGCCTTCAGCCCTGATGGAACCGGAAGCCCCGCAGAACGGTAGGCTTCAAGAATTGGTTCTTTGATCCATCGAGCCAGGGTGGCTTTTGAAGCCTGCGACCCTTTGCGCTTACCAGCGACAAGGACAAAGAGTGCATCCGAGCGGCGCAGGGGCGCCGTGCGGGAAATGTAGATTCTGAGTGCTCTCACCAGATCTAACAAATGTAAATCCTTTTCATACCGAAGAACTGGATGAGGACAAAAGGAAGGCAAGGAGATATCCTGATTAAGATGAAAAGAGGATACCACCTTAGGGAGAAACTCCTGAATGGGACGCAGCACTACCTTGCCCTGGTGGAACACCAGGAAGGGAGCCTTGGATGACAGCGCTGCTAGCTCAGACACTCTCCGAAGAGACGTGACCGCCACTAGAAAGACCACTTTCTGTGAGAGACGAGAAAGTGAAACATCCCTCAGAGGCTCGAAGGGCGGCTTCTGGAGAGCAACTAGTACCCTGTTTAGATCCCATGGATCTAACGGCCGCTTGTACGGAGGGACGATATGACAAACCCCCTGCAGGAACGTGCGCACCTGAGAAATTCGTGCTAGACGCTTCTGAAAAAACACGGATAGTGCCGAGACTTGTCCTTTAAGGGAGCCGAGCGACAAGCCCTTTTCCAACCCAGATTGCAGGAAGGAAAGAAAAGTAGGTAACGCGAATGGCCAGGGGGATACTCCTTGTGCAGAGCACCAGGATAAGAAAATCCTCCACGTTCTGTGGTAGATCTTAGCAGAAGTGGACTTCCTAGCCTGTCTCATGGTGGCAACGACTCCTTGGGATAATCCTGAAGACGCTAGGATCCAGGACTCAATGGCCACACAGTCAGGTTCAGGGCCGCAGAATTCCGATGGAAAAACGGCCCTTGGGACAGTAAGTCTGGTCGGTCTGGTAGTGCCCACGGTTGGCCGACCGTGAGATGCCACAGATCCGGGTACCACGACCTCCTCGGCCAGTCTGGGGCGACGAGTATGACGCGGCTGCAATCGGATCTGATCTTGCGTAGCACTCTGGGCAAGAGTGCCAGAGGTGGGAACACATAAGGGAGCCGGAACTGCGACCAATCTTGCACTAAGGCGTCTGCCGCCAGAGCTCTTTGATCGCGAGACCGCGCTATGAACGTCGGGACCTTGTTGTTGTGCCGCGACGCCATTAGGTCGACGTCCGGCACCCCCCAGCGGCGACAGATTTCCTGAAACACGTCCGGGTGAAGGGACCATTCCCCTGCGTCCATACCCTGGCGACTGAGGAAGTCTGCTTCCCAGTTTTCTACGCCCGGGATGTGAACCGCTGATATGGTGGATGCTCTGTCCTCCACCCACAGCAGAATCCGCCGGACTTCCTGGAAGGCTTGCCGACTGCGTGTCCCTCCCTGGTGGTTGATGTATGCCACCGCTGTGGAGTTGTCCAACTGAATTCGGATCTGCTTTCCTTCCAGCCACTGCTGGAAGGCTAGTAGGGCTAGATACACTGCCCTGATTTCCAGAACATTGATCTGAAGGGTGGACTCCTGCTGAGTCCACGTCCCTTGAGCCCTGTGGTGGAGAAAAACTGCTCCCCACCCTGACAGACTTGCGTCTGTCGTGACCACTGCCCAGGATGGGGGCAGGAATGATCTTCCCTGTGATAATGAGGTGGGAAGAAGCCACCATTGCAGAGAGTCCTTGGCCGTCTGGGAAAGGGAGACTTTCCTGTCCAGGGAAGTTGACTTCCCGTCCCATTGGCGGAGAATGTCCCATTGAAGTGGGCGCAGATGAAACTGTGCAAACGGGACTGCTTCCATTGCTGCCACCATCTTCCCTAGGAAGTGCATGAGGCACCTTAAGGAGTGCGACTGACCGTGAAGGAGAGACTGTACCCCTGTCTGTAGTGACCGCTGCTTGTCCAGCGGAAGCTTCACTATCGCTGGCAGAGTATGAAACTCCATGCCAAGATACGTTAGTGATTGAGTCGGTGACAGATTTGACTTTGAAAAGTTGATGATCCACCCGAAAGTCTGGAGAGTCTCCAGCGCAACATTCAGGCTGTGTTGGCATGCCTCTTGAGAGGGTGCTTTGACAAGTAGATCGTCCAAGTAAGGGATCACCGAGTGTCCCTGGGAGTGCAAGACTGCTACCACTGCCGCCATGACCTTGGTGAAAACCCGTGGGGCTGTCGCCAGACCAAATGGCAGAGCTACGAACTGGATATGTTCGTGACCTATCACAAAACGTAGAAAACGTTGGTGCTCTGTAGCAATCGGCACGTGGAGATAAGCATCTTTGATGTCTATTGATGCAAGGAAATCTCCTTGAGACATTGAGGCAATGACGGAGCGGAGGGATTCCATCCGGAACCGCCTGGCGTTCACATGCTTGTTGAGCAGCTTTAGGTCCAGAACAGGACGGAACGAGCCGTCCTTTTTTGGAACCACGAAGAGATTGGAGTAAAAACCTTGCCCTTGTTCCTGAAGAGGAACAGGGATCACCACTCCTTCTGCTCTTAGTGAGCCCACCGCCTGCAGAAGAGCCTCTGCTCGGTCGGGATGTGGGGAAGTTCTGAAGAACCGAGGTGGAGGACGAGAACTGAACTCTATCCTGTACCCGTGAGACAAAATGTCTGTTACCCACCGGTCCTTGACCTGTGGCAGCCAAATGTCGCAAAAGCGGGAGAGCCTGCCACCGACCGAGGATGCGGAGGGAGGAGGCCGAAAGTCATGAGGCAGCCGCCTTGGAAGCGGTTCCTCCGGTTGCTTTCTTGGGGCGTGAGTGAGCCCGCCAGGAATCTGAGCCCTTTTGCTCTTTCAGAGTCCCTTTGGACGAGGAGAATTGGGCCTTGCCAGAGCCTCGAAAGGACCGAAACCTCGACTGCCACCTCCTTTGTTGAGGTTTGCTTGATCTGGGCTGGGGTAAGGAGGAGTCTTTACCCTTGGACTGTTTAATGATTTCAGCCAATTGCTCACCAAACAGTCTGTCTACAGATAGTGGCAAGCTGGTTAAACATTTTTTGGAAGCAGAATCCGCTTTCCATTCTTTTAACCACAAAGCTCTGCGCAAAACCACCGAGTTGGCAGACGCCATTGAGGTACGGCTCGTAGAGTCCAGGACAGCGTTGATAGCATAGGTCGCAAACGTAGACATTTGCGAAGTTAAGGACTTCACTTGCGGCACTGCTGGACGTACGATAGAGTCCACCTGTGCCAGACCAGCTGAAATAGCTTGGAGTGCCCACACGGCCGCGAATGCTGGAGCAAATGACGCGCCGATAGCTTCATAGACAGATTTCAACCAAAGGTCCATCTGTCTGTCATTGGCATCTTTAAGTGAAGCCCCATCCTCCACTGCAACTATGGATCTAGCCGCAAGCCTGGAGATTGGGGGATCCACCTTTGGACACTGGGTCCAGCGTTTGACCACGTCAGGGGGAAAGGGATAACGTGTATCCTTAAGACGTTTGGAGAAACGCTTGTCTGGATAAGCCTGGTGTTTCTGGACTGATTCTCTGAAGTCAGCGTGGTCCAGAAAAGTACTCAGTTTACGCTTGGGATATCTGAAATGGAACTTCTCCTGCTGTGCAGCTGCCTCCTCTGCAGAAGGGGCAGGGGGAGAAATTTCCAACAGTCTATTGATGGCCGCTATAAGGTCATTTACCATGGCGTCACCATCAGGAGTATCCAGATTGAGAGCGGTGTCAGGATTAGACTCCTGATCACCCTCCTCTGTCTCATCACGCAGAGACTCTTCTCGCTGAGACCCTGATCCGCGTGATGACGTGGAGGGTCTCTCCCAGCGAGCTCGCTTAGGCTGCCTGGGACTGTCATCTGAATCAGAGCCGTCAGGCTGAGATGCCTGGGACCCCCTTGAAGCACGGATTAACTCCAACTGAGGGGGACCGGGGAACATTGACGCAGCAGTGTCCATGGTCTGAGTGACCGGCCTGGCCTGCAAGGTCTCTAGGATTTTTGTCATAGTGACAGGCATCTTGTCAGCAAAAACTGCAAACTCTGTCCCCGTCACCGGGACAGGGTTCACCGGTGACTCTGCCTGGGCCACAACCACCATAGACTCCGGCTGACGAAGTGGCACAGGGACCGAACATTGCACACAATGGGGGTCATTGTAACCTGCCGGTAGATCAGCCCCACAAGCGGCACAAGCAGCGCTTACAGCCTGTGTCTTGGCACCCTTGCGTTTTGCGGATGACATGTTGTCGTCTCCTCAGAGCAATATAGGGTATACAGCCAAGAAGCGACCTTACAGTGCAATATATATATATATATATATGGTATAGGGAAAAAAATACACCAATATAACACTGTGGCACTAGTGGGGCCAGCACTAATGTGCTGCTTACCGCCCGCTTAACGCGGGTGTTCAGAAATCCCTTGTCTGGGTCTCCCAGAGCCTGTGTCCGTTCTCCAGCCAGACTGCATGTAGGAATGGCTGCCGGCGTCCTGTGGAGAGGGGCGGGCCCTGGGCGTGTGCCGACAAAGAGCGGGAACTGGCGTCCCACTGTGCCCAGTGAGAGGGCTGGAGTATGTAAATCAGACTCCAGCCCTCGGCGCTGACTACCGTACAGCGTCTCTCCCTTGCCCTGATTGACAGGGTGGGGGCGGGAACGAAGCGGAGCTAGGCCGCAAAAGCCGGGGACTAGATTTAAAAGCGCCGCCGTCGTAAAAGCACGGTCGGCGCTAAGTCCCCGGCGCACCACAAGTCTCAGCCGCGCCGCCGCTCCAGGGGCGGCCGGCGCGGTAGTCCCCAACACATAAAGTCCCTCAGGGAAACTGCAGTGACTGTAACCCCAGCGCGCAGCGCTACTGTCCCCGGCGCACTAGCACACCCAGCAAGCCTGGAGTGTGCGCGGCCTGTCCCTACGGGGACACAGAGTACCTGAAAGTCGCAGGGCCTTGTCCCTGAACGGTACCCAGCTCCATATCCAGCAGGTTCTACGGGTCTGTGGATAGAGCCCGGCCTCAGGGCTTGGGGGCCGGTAAGATCCCACTTCCTCAGAGCCCTCAGGGGGATGGGGAAGGAAAGCAGCATGTGGGCTCCAGCCTCCGTACCCACAATAGGTACCTCAACCTTAACAAACACCGCCAATAAGAATGGGGTGAGAAGGGAGCATGCTGGGGGCCCTAGTATGGGCCCTCTTTTCTTCCATCCGATATAGTCAGCAGCTACTGCTGACTAAACAGTGGAGCTATGCGTGGATGTCTGACCTCCTTCGCACAAAGCTTGAAAACTGAGCAGCCCGTGATCCCACGGGGGGTGTATAGCCAGAAGGGGAGGGGCCTTACACTTTTTAGTGTAATGCTTTGTGTGGCCTCCGGAGGCAGTGCTATACACCCCAATCGTCTGGGTCTCCCAATGGAGCGCCGAAGAAAAAAGGGCAGAGAAAACCTTTCAGCCTTTTTGCTGTTACCTGCGAAGTTTGCCCTCTATTATCCACTTGTTTTTCCTATAATTGGACATGTTCTCCAGAGTTTTATCAATTTCACTGCAGAAACAATGGAAATGTAATGTCGATGAGTTTACATGAATTAAGCTTAACATTTAAAAGGCAAATAAGTTTTATGAAAATCCATAAGTTAAAAAAAAAACAAAAAAAAACCCTTACCTGATAATCAGAGTACTGGCATTGAGTTCATTAATAAGAAACGCAAGCACAGCGGCTTTGGAGTGGGGTGGATGTGCCTGAAATGGATGAGTGCGGAGGCTGTCACAGAGCTCAATGTCACCACCATACGCCTCGAGGAAGATACGAAGTATTTCAGACACATTTTCCCTGGTTAAAATGATTTCGGAAATTTTTTCTCCTAATATTTTCAAAGACTGGAGATAAAAAAATGATAAACATCACATGTGAGGCACTCCTAAAGTAAACCATATAGAATGCTTAAAAGAAAGCAAAGATTTCCAAAGCCATGTGGTTACCTGGCAGAATGATGGAAGTCCAGGGTGAAACAGTGCAACCCTTAACAGTTTCACCAGCAAGTCTTGTACCTCTCCTAAACTGGCATCCATATTGAAGAGTCCTTCCTGGAGAGTGAAGAGGCTGGGCACATCCTTAGCATCATTTAATCCAAAAACTTTTCCATAAGTCTGTAGAAACTCTATAGTCATTAAACATTGATGGAAGGCACTACCGGGCAACATTACTCCTGGAACAGGGGGCAAGTCAGGTAATGGCTGAAATGAAAATCAATGGGCAATAATAAATTAATAAATTATTATTAATCCCCTAACATCTTCTGAGGAATGTTATAATGATTGTCCACCATTATACAACTACTTAAAGGGAACCTGTCTCCAGATTTTTCCCTGTTAAACTAAAAGAATCCCCTTCTGCAGCTCCTGGGCTGCATTCTATGAAGGTGCACCTTGGCCCTGACTCCCCTTCCAAACCCCAAAGAAGGGAATTTTGTTTACTTACCGTAAATTCCTTTTCTTCTAGCTCCAATTGGGAGACCCAGACAATTGGGTGTATAGCTACTGCCTCCGGAGGCCACACAAAGCATTACACTTAAAAGTGTAAGGCCCCTCCCCTTCTGCCTATACACCCCCCGTGGGATCACGGGTTCCTCAGTTTTAGTGCCAACGCAAGAAGGAGGAAAGCCAATAACTGGTTTAAGAACAAATTCAATCCGAAGGAACATCGGAGAACCGAAACCATTCAACATGAACAGCATGTGTACCCGAAAAAACAAAAATCCCTAAGCAACAGGGCGGGTGCTGGGTCTCCCAATTGGAGCTAGAAGAAAAGGAATTTACGGTAAGTAAACAAAATTCCCTTCTTCTTTGGCGCTCCATTGGGAGACCCAGACAATTGGGACGTCCAAAAGCAGTCCCTGGGTGGGTATAATAACCCCTCGAGATAGGACCGTAAAAACAGCCCTACCCTACAGGTGGGCAGTCGCCGCCTGAAGGACTTGTCTACCTAGGCTGGCGTCCGCCGAAGCGTAGGTATGCACTTGATAGTGTTTGGTAAACGTGTGCAGACTCGACCAGGTAGCCGCTTGGCACACCTGCTGAGCCGTAGCCTGGTGTCGTAATGCCCAGGACGCACCCACGGCTCTGGTAGAATGGGCCTTCAGCCCTGAGGGAACCGGAAGCCCAGCAGAACGGTAGGCTTCAAGAATTGGTTCCTTGATCCACCGAGCCAGGGTGGATTTGGAAGCTTGCGACCCCTTGCGCTGACCAGCGACAAGGACAAAGAGTGCATCCGAGCGGTGCAGGGGCGCCGTGCGGGAAATGTAGATCCTGAGCGCTCTCACGAGATCCAACAAATGCAAATCCTTTTCACATTGATGAACTGGATGAGGACACAAGGAAGGCAAGGAGATATCCTGATTAAGATGAAACGGGGATACCACCTTAGGGAGAAACTCCGGAATCGGGCGCAAAACCACCTTGTCCTGGTGAATCACCAGGAAGGGAGATTTGCATGACAGCGCTGCTAGCTCGGACACTCTCCGGAGAGACGTGACCGCTACTAGAAAGGCCACTTTCTGTGAAAGGCGAGAAAGGGAAACATCCCTCATAGGCTCGAAAGGCGGCTTCTGAAGAACAATTAGAACCCTGTTCAGATCCCAGGGCTCTAACGGCCGCTTGTAAGGAGGGACGATATGACAGACCCCTTGCAGGAACGTGCGTACCTGAGGAAGTCGTGCTAGGCGCTTCTGAAAAAATACAGATAGCGCTGAGACTTGCCCCTTGAGGGAGCTGAGCGACAAACCTTTTTCCAACCCGGATTGCAGGAAGGAAAGAAAAGTAGGCAATCCAAATGGCCAGGGAGAGACTCCCTGAGCAGAGCACCAAGACAAGAATATTTTCCACGTCCTGTGGTATATCTTGGCGGAGGTAGGTTTCCTGGCCTGTCTCATGGTGGCAATGACCTCTTGAGACAATCCTGAACCCGCTAGGATCCAGGACTCAATGGCCACATAGTCAGGTTCAGGGCCGCAGAATTCTGATGGAAAAACGGCCCTTGAGACAGCAAGTCTGGTCGGTCTGGTAGTGCCCACGGTTGGCCTACCGCGAGGTGCCACAGATCCGGGTACCAAGACCTCCTTGGCCAGTCTGGCGCGACGAGGATGGCGCGGCGGCAGTCGGACCTGATCTTGCGCAGCACTCTGGGCAACAGAGCCAGAGGTGGAAACACATAAGGAAGCCGGAACTGCGACCAATCTTGAACTAAGGCGTCTGCCGCCAGAGCTCGGTGATCGTGAGACCGTGCCATGAAAACTGGGACCTTGTTGTTGTGCCGAGACGCCATTAGGTCGACGTCCGGCATCCCCCAGCGGCGACAGATCTCCTGAAACACGTCCGGGTGAAGAGACCATTCCCCTGCGTCCATACCCTGGCGACTGAGGAAGTCTGCTTCCCAGTTGTCCACGCCTGGGATGTGAACTGCGGATATGGTGGAAGCCGTGTCTTCCACCCACGTCAGAATCCGCCGGACTTCCTGGAAGGCTTGCCGACTGCGAGTTCCTCCTTGGTGGTTGATGTATGCCACCGCTGTGGAGTTGTCCGACTGAATACGGATCTGCTTGCCTTCCAGCCACTGCTGGAAGGCTTGTAGGGCAAGATACACTGCTCTGATCTCCAGAACGTTGATCTGAAGAGTGGACTCTTGCTGAGTCCACGTACCTTGAGCCCTGTGGTGGAGAAAGACTGCTCCCCACCCTGACAGACTCGCATCTGTCGTCACTACTGCCCAGGATGGGGGTAGGAAGGATTTCCCTTTCGACAATGAGGTGGGAAGCAGCCACCATTGAAGAGAATCCTTGGCCGCCTGAGAGAGAGAGACGTTGCTGTCGAGGGACTTCGACCTCCCGTCTCATTGGCGGAGAATGTCCCATTGTAGTGGACGCAGATGAAACTGCGCGAAAGGGACTGCCTCTATTGCTGCCACCATCTTCCCAAGGAAGTGCATGAGGCGTCTCAAGGGGTGTGACTGGCCTTGAAGGAGAGATTGCACCCCTGTCTGTAATGAACGCTGTTTGACAAGCGGAAGCTTCACTACCGCTGAGAGAGTATGAAACACCATGCCAAGGTATGTTATCGACTGGGCCGGGGTTAGATTTGACTTGGAAAAGTTGATGATCCACCCGAAACCCTGGAGGGTCTCCAGCGCCACGTTCAGGCTGTGTTGGCATGCCTCTTGAGAAGGCGCCTTGACCAGCAGATCGTCTAAGTAAGGGATCACGGAGTGTCCCTGAGAGTGTAGGACTGCAACTACAGCTGCCATGACTTTGGTGAAGACCCGTGGGGCTGTCGCCAGACCGAAAGGCAGGGCTACGAACTGAAGGTGTTCGTCTCCTATGACAAAGCGTAGAAAACGCTGATGCTCTGGAGCAATCGGTACGTGGAGATAAGCATCCTTGATGTCTATTGATGCTAGGAAATCTCCTTGAGACATTGCGGCGATGACGGATCGGAGGGATTCCATCCGGAACCGTCTGGTTCTCACGTGGTTGTTGAGAAGTTTTAGGTCCAGAACGGGACGGAAAGACCCGTCCTTTTTTAGTACCACAAACAAATTGGAGTAAAAACCGTGACCTTGTTCTTGAAGAGGAACAGGGATCACCACTCCTTCCGCCTTTAGAGTGCACACCGCCTGCAGGAGAGCATCTGCTCGGTCGGGAGGCGGAGACGTTCTGAAGAATCGAGTTGGAGGACGAGAACTGAACTCTATCCTGTACCCGTGAGACAGAATGTCTCGCACCCAACGGTCTTGGACCTGTGGCAGCCAAATGTCGCCAAAGCGGGAGAGCCTGCCACCGACCGAGGATGCGGAGGGAGGAGGCCGGAAGTCATGAGGAAGCCGCCTTGGTAGCGGGTCTTCCGGCTGTCTTTTTTGGGCGTGACTGAGCCGGCCAAGAATCTGAACTCCTCTGATCCTTTTGAGTCCTTTTGGACGAGGAGAATTGGGACCTGCCCGAGCCTCGAAAGGACCGAAACCCCGACTGTCCCCTCCTCTGTTGGGGTTTGTTTTGTCTGGGCTGAGGTAAGGATGAATCCTTACCCTTGGACTGTTTGATGATTTCATCCAAGCGCTCACCAAACAGCCTGTCACCAGAGAATGGCAAACTGGTTAAACATTTTTTGGAAGCAGAATCTGCTTTCCATTCCCTTAACCACAAGGCTCTGCGTAAAACCACGGAGTTGGCGGATGCCACTGCCGTACGGCTCGTAGAGTCCAGGACAGCATTAATCGCGTAAGACGCAAATGCAGACATTTGAGAGGTTAAGGATGCCACCTGCGGAACAGATGTACGTGTGACCGTGTCAATCTGTGCAAGACCAGCTGAAATAGCTTGGAGTGCCCATACGGCTGCGAATGCAGGAGCAAACGACGAGCCGATAGCTTCATAGATGGATTTCAACCAGAGCTCCATCTGTCTGTCAGTGGCATCTTTAAGTGCAGCCCCATCCTCCACTGCAACTATGGATCTAGCCGCAAGCCTAGAGATAGGGGGATCCACTTTGGGACACTGGGTCCAGCTCTTGACCACGTCAGGAGGAAAGGGATAACGTGTATCCTTAAGCCGTTTGGAGAAACGCTTATCTGGATAAGCGTGGTGTTTCTGGACTGACTCTCTAAAGTCAGAATGGTCCAGAAAAGTACTTAATTTACGCTTGGGATACCTGAAATGGAATTTCTCCTGCTGTGAAGCTGACTCCTCCACTTGAGGAGCTGTGGGAGAAATATCCAACATTTTATTGATGGACGCGATAAGATCGTTCACTATGGCGTCACCATCAGGAGTATCCAGATTGAGAGCGGTCTCAGGATCAGAATCCTGATCAGCTACCTCCGGCTCATCACACAGAGAATCTTCCTGCTGAGATCCTGACCAGTGAGATGATGTAGAGGGCCGCTCATAGCGAGCTCGCTTAGGCTGTCTGGGACTGTCGTCCGTGTCAGAGCCATCACCCTGGGATGCATGGGACACCCCCGGAGCCCGGAGCTGTTCCAACTGAGGGGGGCCAGGGAGCAATGAATCAACAGTGCCCATGGTCTGAGATACCGGTCTAGACTGCAAAGTTTCTAGAATCTGAGACATAGTCACAGATAATCTATCCGCAAAAATTGCAAACTCTGTCCCCGTCACCTGGACAGTATTCACAGGTGGATCTCTCTGGGGCACCTCCAGCAGAGGCCCCGGCCGAGCAGGGGGCACAGGGACCGAACACTGCACACAATGGGGGTCAGTGGAACCTGCCGGTAGAAAAGCCTCACAAGCGGTGCAAGCAGCATAAAAAGCCTGTGCCTTGGCACCCCTGTTTTTTGCGGACGACATGCTGTATTCTCCACAGAGCAATCTAGGAGGGTATATAGCCAAGAATCACCAGCGACCGTTTAGTGCAATGTATAGCATGCAAGCATAAAAATACAATTGAACACTTCGTCACTAGTGGGGACAGCACCGGAGGTGCCGCTTACCGCCCGCTAAAGCGGGTGTGTAGTCGCCAGAATCCCGTGCCTGGGTCTCCCAGAACTTGTCTCCCCTTTCCAGCTCAGCCTGCACACAGGAATGGCTGCCGGCGTTCTGTGAAGAGGGGCGGACCGTGGGCGTGCCTCAGACAAAGTGCGGGAAACTGGCTTCCCACTGTGCTCAATGTGAGGGCTGGAGTATGTAAAGCAGACTCCAGCCCTCGGCGCTGACGTTCTGTATAGCGTCCCGCCCTTCCCCTGACTGGCAGGCCTGGGGGCGGGAACGAAAGGGAACTAGGCCGCAAAAGCCGGGGACTCTAGTAAAAAGCGCGGCCGACAAATATGCACGGCCAGCGCGGAAGTCCCCGGCGCACCACAAGTCCCAGCCGCGTCGCAGTAAAAACTGTCAGCAGGGGCCGGCGCGGCAGTTCCCCACACACTAACTCCCTTAGCAAGCTGTGGAAGTGTGGCACAAGCGCAGCAGCGCTATTGTCCCCGGCGCACTAACACACCCAGCAATGCTGCAGTGTGTGCGCGGTCTGTACGGGGACACAGAGTACCTTGTCGTAGCAGGGCCCTGTCCCTGACGATACTCCGCTCCATATCCAGCAGAATCCCCAGGGGCTGTGGACGGAGCACGGTCTCTGTGCCTGGAGACCGGTAAATCCCACTTCACCCAGAGCCCCAAAGGGGGATGGGGAAGGATGCAGCATGTGGGCTCCAGCCTCTGTACCCGCAATGGGTACCTCAACCTTAACAAACACCGCCGACACAAAGTGGGGTGAGAAGGGAGCATGCTGGGGGCCCAAGTATGGGTCCTCTTTTCTTCCATCCGACATAGTCAGCAACTGCTGCTGACTAAACAGTGGAGCTATGCGTGGATGTCTGACCTCCTTCGCACAAAGCTTGAAAACTGAGGAACCCGTGATCCCACGGGGGGTGTATAGGCAGAAGGGGAGGGGCCTTACACTTTTAAGTGTAATGCTTTGTGTGGCCTCCGGAGGCAGTAGCTATACACCCAATTGTCTGGGTCTCCCAATGGAGCGCCAAAGAAAATAACTTTATAAAACTTGGCCGTTAGGTATGCTAATTACCTGTGTTGGCCAGATGGGCGGCCTCATTTTCTGCTCCTTCTGCCCCCTCCTGCCACTGATTGCCGTCCTCCTCCTTTGATTGACGGGATGACGCCCTCAGTCATCATCCTCGTCGCATTTTCAAATCTCGAGCCTGTGCAGTTAGGTCTGCTCGCGCAGGCGCAGTTCGCTTTGCCATATCGCGGCCAGAGCAGAAAACATAGCAGCCCTCGCTAACGCCGGTGAGCTAAATGCGCAGGCGCGAGATTATGGGCGGGTACGAGCATGGCGCTGTTGAGGTCAGCGCTGTGCATGGTAATTAGCATACCTAAGGGCCAAGTTTTATAAAGTTATTTTTTGGGGTCTGGAAGGGAAGTCAGGGCCAAGGTGCACCTTCATAGAATGCAGCCCAGGAGCTGCAGAGGGGATTCTTTTAGTTTAATAGGTAAAAATCTGGTGACAGGTTCCCTTTAATAATGAGCCCAGGCAGGTGGTGGATTATGGGAGGGAAAGTTACCTGCTGTTCTGGCACAACTCCTCTATACTGAAAGCTGACTTCTGAGTAGCGGCGGCCGTACAGGAGATTTTTTTTTTTTTTACTTTCTCACACCCTTGTTTCATTAAGGGACTTGGACATTCCCTTTCAATAACTTAAAAGCTCGACTGCTTTACGTATTCAAGCTATAATATCTGGTATGTGGTATTAGCTTTATCACTCTGATTATTAGCATTGAAAATAGTCTACAAAACATATGTGGGATTGATTAAAATTCCAATCAACCACACAAGGACCTTTTACTACTCCTAATAGCAAAATTATTTTTCTACGGCAGCAAACAGGAAGGTCACACACCTGATGATCAGACAAACACATATCTTCAGTGGGTTTCTTTAGCTCCTCTAACATAAACTGCTGGCGCTTGCGTTCTTCCAGGCGCCGCTGTTGTGCAAGCAGCTTCCTGTCTGGCTTTGGGACAGGGGGAGGTACTACTACTTTTTCCTTCTCCTTCAGTTTTCTCTTTGCTTTCTCTTGCTTCTGTATTTCTAGCTGCTGTGCCTCCTTTATCTTTCGCTCCTTTTCTTCTTTTTCTCTCTCTTTTTTTTCTCTTAACTATCAGAAATGTGATAAAAGTTTAGGAAGATGAAAAAATATCAAGTAAATATTAAATAAGCTGTCTACTACTGTTACATTGATGGTGTATCCTTAGGATAGGTCATAAATGTCTGATTATCCGGAGTCTCACACCCCAACGATCAGATGTGTTTGGCACCAGCAGCAGGAAATGCTCAGTTCCGGAGCTGCACTGTCAACTGATAACGGCAGTAGACGGGTACTGTACATCTACCTCCCATTCAAATAGTAGGTGGATGTACAGTACCCGGCTGCGGCCGCCATCAAAAGATGGGGTAGCTCCGGAACTGAGCATTTCCGGCTGCTGACATCTAGAAAAGCTGATAGGCAGGGGTCGGGGTGTTGGACTCCGATCAAACAAATATTAATGACCAATCCTAAGGATAAGCCATCAACGTTACAGTAGTGACCAACCTCTTTAATGGGACACTTCCAATTATGTACCATGGTAACACCAGAACACATAGCACAAACCAAAGAGGGTGTTCATTTATATGCATGATACTGGGAGTATTAATGAAACGGATTGATAGATACTTACTTTTAATTTCTTTGCCGCCTCTTGTTTGGCTTCTTGACTACGGGCCTTAAAAAAAAAAAAAAATAAAAGTACACATTTTATTTAAAAAAAATAAAACGATTTGGTTATTTTTATATTTCACTGACAACCATAAAAGTAATATAAAAACTACACTAAATATAATAAAAACCACAAAAATACAGAGGGAAGTGAGGTACACACAGCTCTGGTTTCCTATTCTTAGGAACTACCACTAAAACCTAGTCTAGGTGGAGGCGTGTTCAGCAGAGAGAAAGTGGAGGGGATATGGTTACAATGGAAAAAGCTCTGTAAAATGCTAATTTAATAACAAGCGTTTCCCCATAAATTACATAAGACCTTAAAACGCTTATTCATCTCCTATTAAGATAAATAATGATGTTGTGGCTATTCTCGAAATTCTACCATTTTATATTGAAACTCACCTTCCTTCTCATTTTCTTCCTTAACTTACTGAGCTGCACCTTTTCAACATCACTAAGAATACCTAAACGGAAGAAAGAAGCAAACAAATATATGAAGCACAGAAAAAGCCCAAAAGTGCTCCCCCCCTTTTTTTTTTTTTTTTTTTAAATAGAACGTGTCCATACCTTGATTTTCCAGCTTCCTCAAGAGTTTAGCATCAGGTTTGCTCAGCAGATCAATCATTTTCACCTTTGGAGGACGACCTCTTCCTCGCTTCACTTTATTCTCCTTTGCTTTAGCCTTCTCCAAATTACGAGGACGGCCCCTCTTTCCTGTGATGGCCAGAATGCGGGAAGGAATTTCTTCTGAGTTCAACAGTATCCACTTTGTGCCCTGGGTAAATCACGTAAAGAATACTAAACAATTCAACTTCCAAACAAGAAGATTTGGGGTACTCACTCTAAAATGTTTATGTCCTCTTTGAATTTTAAAGTGCTGAGGAATATCTTGGTGCTATATAAAAAGAGAATTTTGTTACTTACTGTAAATTCTTTTTCTTATAGTTCCGTATTGGGAGACCCAGCCCATGGGTGTTTAGCGTCTGCCTCCGGAGGACACACAAAGTACTACACTTAAAAGTGTAGCTCCTCCCTCTGAGCTTATACACCCCCTGGTAGCCAGTCCTAGCCAGTTTAGTGCAAAAGCTGAAGGAGAATAGCCACCCACAAGTAGAACCGAGTAAGAACCGGAACAACCGGAGACTCTGTCCACGACAACAGCCGGTGATAACACACGGAACAAGAAAATTGGCAACAGGGAGGGAGCTGGGTCTCCCAATACGGAACTATAAGAAAAAGAATTTACGGTAAGTAAACAAAATTCTCTTTTTCTTTATCGTTCCTATGGGAGACCCAGACATTGGGACGTCTCAAAGCAGTCCATGGGTGGGAATAAACAGAAAAAACTGAGAAGTAGGCGGAGCCTAAATTCACAAGTGGGCGACAGCCGCCTGAAGGATGCGTCTGCCCAAGCTCGCATCTGCCGAAGCATGAGCATGCACTTGGTAGTGCTTTGAAAAGGTATGCAGGCTAGTCCAAGTGGCAGCCTGACAGACTTGCTGAGCCGTAGCCTGGTGCCTGAAAGCCCAAGAGGCACCGACAGCTCTGGTCGAGTGTGCCTTGATCCCCGGCGAGAGAGGCACCTGAGAACATTGGTAGGCATCCGAAATGGTTGACCTAATCCAACGGGCTAAGGTCGGCTTAGAAGCAGAGAGGCCCTTACGCCGACCTGTGGTTAGCACAAAAAGAGAGGTGCACCGCCTAAGAGCAGCAGTGCGAGACACATAGATCCGGAGCGCCCGCACCAGATCCAGAGTATACAACGCTTTTTCAAAGCGATGAACAGGAGCCGGACAAAAGGAAGGTAGGGTAATGTCCTGGTTAAGGTGGAAATGAGAAACCACCTTAGGGAGAAAGTCCGGAGTCGGACGGAGAACCACCTTGTCTTGATGAAAAACCAAAAAAGGTGACTCCGAAGAGAGCGCAGCTAAATCAGAGACTCTCCTGAGGGAAGTTATGGCCACTAGAAAGACCACCTTCTGTGAAAGACGAAACAAAGAAACCTCCCTAAGAGGCTCAAAGGGGGGTTTCTGCAAAACCGTGAGAACCAAATTGAGGTCCCAGGGATCCAAGGGCCGCCGGTAAGGCGGAATGATGTGAGACGCACCTTGCATGAAGGTGCGGACCTGAGCCAGCCGGGCGAGACGCCGCTGGAACAGCACTGATAGAGCTGAGACTTGTCCCTTGAGAGAGTTGAGGGACAGTCCTAGCTGCAGACCGGACTGTAAAAAAGACAGAAGGGTCGGCAACGAAAATGGCCAAGGAGAATGGCCGGAAAAGCGACACCAGGACAGGAAAATCTTCCAAGTCCTGTGATAGATCTTGACGGAGGAAGACTTACAGGCCCGAGTCATAGTGGAGATGACTTCAGGAGGAATACCAGAAGCCGTCAAAATCCAGGACTCAAGAGCCACGCTGTCAATTTGAGTGCCGCAGAATTCAGGCGGAAAAACTGACCTTGCGAGAGCAGGTCTGGACGGTCCGGAAGATGCCACGGCATCTCCACGGACAGTTGGAGCAGGTCCGGATACCAAGCTCGCCTGGGCCAGTCCGGTGCAATGAGGATGACTCGACGGCCCTCCATTCTGATCTTGCGCAGGACTCTGGGCATGAGAGCTAGAGGGGGAAACACGTAGGACAGACGAAACTGGGACCAGTCTTGAACCAGAGCGTCCGCGGCGAAGGCCTGAGGATCGTGGGAGCGAGCCACGTAAACCGGAACCTTGTTGTTGTGACGGGATGCCATTAGGTCCACGTCCGGAGTGCCCCACTTGCGGCAGATTGACTGAAACACTGCCGGGTGCAGGGACCACTCGCCACCGTCCACGGATTGACGGCTGAGATAATCTGCCTCCCAGTTTTCTACGCCAGGGATGTGGACTGCGGATATGGTGGACTTGGAGTCCTCCACCCATTGAAGAATGCGTTGGACATCCAACATTGCCAGGCGGTTGCGTGTCCCGCCTTGGTGATTGATTTAGGCAACCGCTGTCGCGTTGTCTGACTGGACTCGAATGTGCCTGCCCGCCAACAGGTGGTGAAAGGCTAGGAGAGCTAGAAGCACAGCTCTGGTTTCCAGCACATTGATTGAAAGGGCTGACTCGGACAGAGTCCAAGTGCCCTGAGCTCTGTGGTGGAGATGTACCGCTCCCCAGCCGGATAGGCTGGCATCCGTGGTGAGAATCACCCAGGACGGAGCCAGGAAGGAGCGCCCTTGGGACAGGGAGAGGGGTCGAAGCCACCACTGAAGAGAGCTCCTGGTCCGTGGCGACAGAGCCACTAACCTCTGTAAGGAGGAAGGCCGCTTGTCCCAACAGCGGAGAATGTCCAGCTGCAGAGGACGCAGATGGAACTGGGCAAAGGGAACCGCCTCCATGGAAGCCACCATTTGACCCAGCACCTGCATCAGGTGCCTGATGGAATAACGGCGGGGCCTCAGCAGAGAGCGCACCGCTAGCCGGAGAGACTGCTGTTTGATTAAGGGCAACTTCACAAGTGCCGGCAAAGTCTCGAACTGCATCCCTAGGTACGTGAGACTCTGGGTGGGAGTCAGAGTGGATTTGGGAAGATTGACAATCCACCCGAATTGGGCTAGGGTGGCGAGAGTGAGCGAAACACTCTGCTGACAGTCTGCGCTGGATGGACCCTTGACCAGAAGGTCGTCCAGATAAGGAAGCACTGCTAACCCCTGGAGGTGCAGGACCGCAATCACTGCCGCCATGACCTTGTTGAATACCCGAGGGGCCGTGGCTAACCCGAAGGGGAGAGCCACGAATTGGAAATGATCCTCTCCTATCGCAAAACGTAACCAACGCTGATGTGACACTGCAATTGGCACATGTAGATAGGCATCTCTGATGTCGATGGACGCCAGGAACTCCCCTTGGGTCATAGAGGCAATGACTGATCGCAGAGACTCCATGCGAAAATGCCGCACCCGGACATGCTTGTTGAGAAGCTTGAGATCCAGGATGGGCCGGAAGGTACCGTCCTTTTTTGGAACTAGGAAGAGATTTGAGTAAAAACCTCTGAACCGTTCCTGAGCGGGAACTGGGACAATCACTCCGTTTGCCTGCAAGGACGCCACGGCCTGCGAGAAGGCGGCGGCCTTGGAGCAGGGGGGAGTTGAGAGAAAAAATCTGTTTGGAGGGCTGGAAGAGAATTCTATCCTGTAGCCGTGAGATATGATGTCTCTCACCCACTGATCGGAGACCTGCTTTAACCAAGCGTCGCCAAAGTGGGAGAGCCTGCCACCGACTAAGGACGTGGCTGGAGCGGGCCGAGAGTCATGAGGAAGCTGCCTTAGTGGCAGAACCTCCAGCGGTCTTCTGCGGACGCGCTTTTGGGCGCCAGTTGGATTTCTGATCCTTGGCTGAGTTAGCGGACGAGGCGGAAGGCTTAGAGGATGACCAGTTGGAGGAACGAAAGGAACGAAACCTCGATTGATTCCTACCCTGGGCGGGTTTCCTGGTCTTAGTTTGTGGCATGGAAGTACTCTTCCCGCCAGTAGCTTCTTTAATGATTTCATCCAGCTGTTCACCAAACAGCCGTGAACCAGCAAAAGGGAGCCCAGCAAGAAACTTCTTGGACGAAGCATCTGCCTTCCACTCTCGAAGCCACAAAATCCTGCGGATAACAAGAGAATTAGCTGAAGCCACCGCAGTGTGGTGAGCAGCCTCTAGCATGGCAGACATGGCATAAGATGAAAAGGCTGAAGCCTGAGCAGTTAAGGTAACCATCTCAGGCATAGATTCCTTGGTGAGGGAATGCATCTCCTCTAGAGAAGCAGAGATGGCTTTGAGAGCCCACACTGCTGCAAAAGTCGGGGAAAACGCGGTCCCCGCAGCTTCGTACACAGATTTGGCCAGAAGGTCAATCTGACGGTCAGTGGAATCCTTAAGTGAGGTGCCGTCAGCCACCGACACAACGGTCCGGGCTGACAGCCTAGACACCGGAGGGTCTACCTTTGGGGAGTGAGACCACTCCTTGACCACCTCAGGTGGAAATGGAAACCGGTCATCAGAACCACGCTTTGGAAAGCGTTTGTCAGGGCAGGCCCTGGGTATGGTCACAGCGGTCTGAAAACTAGATTGGTTAAAGAACACACTCTTCACTCTCTTAGGCGGGGTAAACTGATGTTTTTCTGCCAAAGAGTTGCTCCTCTGATACTGGCGGATTGAGATCCAGCACAGAATTAAAAGAAGCAATCAAATCACTAAGATCTGAGTCACCCTCAGAGAAATCGATGGGATACATAGCCTCCGAGCCCCCAGTGAGAGCATCCTCCTCATCTTGAGAGTCAGCTCTTGAGACAGAGCCGTGGGATGGGGAGGGGGAGGAAACCCTGCGCCTTCTCTTAGAAGGACGGGGTCTGGGATCAGATGATGAATCCTCCGTGAGCTCTGATGGACGGAGGTCAGAGGATAGGAGTCCTCTGTCAAGGGTATTAGAGGCACCCTGCGAAGGGGGCTGATGCATATTCATCAAAGTCCTGGACAAAAGTCCCATGGACTCAGCAAATGACTGGGATATGGACCTAGAAAAGGACTCTACCCAGGCCGGGGGTTCAATCACAGGTGCAGCAGCAGCCTGAGAGACCACTGGGGGTGAGACTCCAGACTGTGGCACCGCCAAGTTAGAGCAACCATCACAGTGTGGATAAATGCTCGGCTCAGGCAGCAGGAGCTTACATGCAGTGCATGCAGAATAAAGCTTTGGAGCCTTGCTCCTTGTGTGAGACATGCTGCTGGAGTGGGGGCTTTGCAGAGAATGAACCCCAGGGAGAATATACAGAGGTCCACAACCGGAGACCGGCTGTGGCTTACCAGACCGCTGAGCGCGGTGTTGTGTGCCCTCCAGATCCCGAAGCCCGGTCCCCCAGAGCGCAGCACCTCAGCAGAGATGCAGAATGCAGGATGTCCCAGAGCAGAGTGAACTCTGCCTGAGAAATGGAGGGGGCGGGACTAGGGGCGTTCCTATAAAAGAGCGGGAACTGGAGGGCTATAGAGACCTGCCGGGAAGGAGGGACGCCCCAGCAGTGGGGAGTGTCCCTCCCCTGTGTAGAACGGCCGCCGGGAGGAGTCGAACCTGTCCCTCTGCATGAGTGACATGCGAGGGCAGGAAAACGAAACTAGGCCTCCGGCGAAGCCGGGGCCTAAATTTAAGCGGCGAGGCCGACAAGCAGGCACCATCGGCGCGGTTCTCAGGCAAAAGCTGGAGAACCCGCCGGAAAAGTTAAAAACAATCACATACAGCATACTCTCCCCTTACAATAAAGAACCGGGACCCCCAACATAAACGTCTCAGGTACTTAGCTGCTGAGACGCAGGGCAATGTCCCTGGGGATGAGTGCTCCGGTCCAACAGAATCCTCAAGGGGCTGTGGATGGAGACCGGACTCCTGCCAGGCATGGAGACCGTGCTGGCTCCCACTTCAAGCCAGAGCCCAGAAGGGATGGTGAAGGAGCGCGGCATGTAAGGCTTCAGCCTTGTAAATCAACCTTAACAAGACCGCCGACACAGTGGGGTGAGAAGGGACATGCCGGGAGTCCAGACATGGACCCGCTTTTCTTCAAACTCTTTCCAAAAGTCAAACAATCAGATGAGAATGCATGTGTGGATGTATGACCTCCTGAACACAAAGCGATAAACTGGCTAGGACTGGCTACCAGGGGGTGTATAAGCTCAGAGGGAGGAGCTACACTTTTAAGTGTAGTACTTTGGGTGTCCTCCGGAGGCAGAAGCTAAAACACCCATGGTCATGGTCTGGGTTTCCCAAAGGAACGATAAAGAAATATAAATTACCGTATTTTTCGGACTATAATACGCACCCTGGTTTTAGAGGAGGAAAATAAAATTTTAAGCAAAAAATGTGGTCATGACACACTGTTATGGGGCGAGGATCTGCTGCTGACACTGTTATGGGGGTAATGTCCCCAAATTCTCTGCTAAGGTACCCCATCCTGGTAATGATCCTCCTGCCTTGTATATGTACCCCATCCTGGTATATGCCCTTATCCTGCTATATACTCCCATCCTGCTATATACTGCCATCCTGCTATATACTGCCATCCTGCTATATACTGCCATCCTGCTATATGCCCCCATTCTGGTATATATTCCCATCCTGCTATATATTCCCATCCTGCTATATATTCCCATCCTGCTATATATTCCCATCCTGCTATATATTCAAATCCTGCTATATACCCCCATCCTGCTATATATTCTCATCCTGCTATATACCGCAATCCATCCTGCTATATACCCCATCCATCCTGATAAATAACCCCATCCTGGTATATGGCATGTATTCTGTATCACACACACAAAAAAACCCCCAAAAACACGTTTATACTCACCTTTCCTCGCTCCATGCAGCATTGCTTCTCCCAGTCTGTGGCGGCAGCAGCGCCGCTGGAGTGTGGAGCAGTCACCGGTCACTTCCCTGCAGCATCGCGATGTCCTCCTGTCTGCCGGTCAGCTGACCTGCGTGACTAGCGGCGCGCACAGCGATGACGTAATCGCTGTGCTCACCGCTCTTAGCACAGGTTAGCTGACCAACACTTACAGGAGGACATTGCGGTGCTGCAGGGAAACAGTGAGTATGCCGTACTGATTCACTGCACCCTGTGCTGATGATGATGTGCGGGGGTCAGTAAATACAGCCGCACAAGATCACTCCAGGCTGTAGTTGCCAGGGGTGATCACAGCCGGCTGTTTACTATGCGCGCACCACCCCCGCCCATCATCCCGCCCACCTGTCAGCGCCGGCTTCAGCGCTGAGAGATGATGGGCGGGATGATGGGCGTGCATATGTAATGAGCGGGCCCACGTGGTCACGGCAGGCGTTGCCACAGCCTGCTCGTGCCGCCGTTGCCCCGCTCCACTGCAGCACCCTCATTCCCGGCCACAGCCCTATATTCAGACCATTAGACGCACCCCCCACTTTCCCCCAACATTTGGGGGGAAAAAGTGCGTCTTATGGTCCGAAAAATACGGTATTGAAACCTTATTGTCAGAACCTTTATTGGGGGATACAGGATACCATGGGTGTATGCTGCTGACACTATGCAAAAAAAGTTAGCTCCTTCTCAGTAGCATATGACTACCAACTGGAGCCCAGCAGATAGACTTAACAAGGGAGGGTTCTGTGTCCTTCAATGAAGGCTCAGAGAAATAGAATTTATGGTGAGTACCCAAAATCTTTTTTCTATCGCTTCATTGGGGGACACAGGAAACCATGGGACATCCCAAAGCAGTCCCCAAGGGTGGGAAAGAAGGGAATTTTGTTACTTACCGTAAATTCCTTTTCTTCTAGCTCCTATTGGGAGACCCAGACGATTGGGTGTATAGCACTGCCTCCGGAGGCCACACAAAGCAATTACACTAAAAAGTGTAAGGCCCCTCCCCTTCTGGCTATACACCCCCAGTGGGATCACTGGCTCACCAGTTTTAGTGCAAAAGCAAGAAGGAGGAAAGCCAATAACTGGTTTAAACAAATTCCCTCCGAAATAACCTCGGAGAACTGAAAACCATTCAACATGAACAACATGTGTACCCGAAAAACAACCAAAAATCCCGAAGGACAACAGGGCGGGTGCTGGGTCTCCCAATAGGAGCTAGAAGAAAAGGAATTTACGGTAAGTAACAAAATTCCCTTCTTCTTCGGCGCTCCATTGGGAGACCCAGACGATTGGGACGTCCAAAAGCTGTCCCTGGGTGGGTAAAGAAATACCTCATGTTAGAGCTGCAAAGACAGCCCTCCCCTACGGGGAGGCAACTGCCGCCTGCAGGACTCTTCTACCTAGGCTGGCGTCCGCCGAAGCATAGGTATGCACCTGATAATGTTTGGTGAAAGTGTGCAGACTCGACCAGGTAGCTGCCTGGCACACCTGCTGAGCCGTAGCCTGGTGTCGTAATGCCCAGGACGCACCCACGGCTCTGGTAGAGTGGGCCTTCAGCCCTGATGGAACCGGAAGCCCCGCAGAACGGTAGGCTTCAAGAATTGGTTCTTTGATCCATCGAGCCAGGGTGGCTTTTGAAGCCTGCGACCCTTTGCGCTTACCAGCGACAAGGACAAAGAGTGCATCCGAACGGCGCAGGGGCGCCGTGCGGGAAATGTAGATTCTGAGTGCTCGCACCAGATCTAACAAATGTAAATCCTTCTCATACCGATGAACTGCATGAGGACAAAAAGAAGGCAAAGAGATATCCTGATTAAGATGAAAAGAGGATACCACCTTCGGGAGAAACTCCTGAATGGGGCGCAGCACTACCTTGTCCTGGTGGAAGACCAGGAAGGGAGCCTTGGATGACAGCGCTGCTAGCTCAGACACTCTCCGAAGAGATGTGATCGCTACCAGAAAAGCCACTTTCTGTGACAGTCTAGAAAGTGAAACCTCCCTCAGAGGCTCGAAGGGCGGCTTCTGGAGGGCAACTAGCACCCTGTTCAGGTCCCATGGATCTAATGGTCGCTTGTACGGGGGTACGATATGACAAACCCCCTGCAGGAACGTGCGCACCTTAGAGAGCCGTGCTAGACGCTTCTGAAAAAAGACGGATAGCGCCGAGACTTGCCCCTTAAGGGAGCCGAGCGACAAACCCTTTTCTAACCCAGATTGTAGGAAAGAAAGAAAGGTAGGCAATGCAAATGGCCAGGGAGACACTCCCTGAGCAGAGCACCAGGATAAGAATATCCTCCACGTTCTGTGGTAGATCTTAGCGGACGTGGGCTTCCTAGCCTGTCTCATGGTGGCAACGACCCCTTGGGATAATCCTGAAGACGCTAGGATCCAGGACTCAATGGCCACACAGTCAGGTTCAGGGCCGCGGAATTCCGATGGAAAAACGGCCCTTGGGACAGTAAGTCTGGTCGGTCTGGTAGTGCCCACGGTTGGCCGACCGTGAGACGCCACAGATCCGGATACCACGCCCTCCTTGGCCAGTCTGGGGCGACGAGTATGACGCGGCTGCAGTCGGATCTGATCTTGCGTAGCACCCTGGGCAAGAGTGCCAGAGGTGGAAACACATAAGGGAGCCGGAACTGCGACCAATCTTGCACTAAGGCGTCTGCCGCCAGAGCTCTGTGATCGCGAGACCGTGCCATGAAGGTCGGGACCTTGTTGTTGTGCCGGGACGCCATTAGATCGACGTCCGGCCTTCCCCAGCGGCGACAGATTTCCTGAAACACTTCCGGGTGAAGGGACCATTCCCCTGCGTCCATGCCCTGGCGACTGAGGAAGTCTGCTTCCCAGTTTTCTACGCCGGGGATGTGAACTGCGGATATGGTGGAGGCCGTGGCTTCCACCCACATCAGGATCCGCCGGACTTCCTGGAAGGCTTGCCGACTGCGAGTCCCCCCTTGGTGGTTGATGTATGCCACCGCTGTGGAGTTGTCCGACTGAATTCGGATCTGCTTTCCTTCCAGCCACTGCTGGAAGGCTAGTAGGGCAAGATACACCGCTCTGATCTCCAGAACATTGATCGGAAGGGTGGACTCCTGCTGAGTCCACGTACCCTGAGCCCTGTGGTGGAGAAAAACTGCTCCCCACCCTGAGAGACTCGCGTCCGTCGTGACCACCGCCCAGGACGGTGGTGGGAAGGATCTTCCCTGTGATAATGAGGTGGGAAGAAGCCACCACTGCAGAGAGTCTTTGGCCGTCTGGGAAAGGGAGACTTTCCAGTCCAGGGATGTTGACTTCCCGTCCCATTGGCGGAGAATGTCCCATTGAAGTGGGCGCAGATGAAACTGCGCAAACGGAACCGCCTCCATTGCCGCCACCATCTTCCCGAGGAAGTGCATGAGGCGTCTTAAGGAGTGCGACTGACTTTGAAGGAGAGCCTGCACCCCCGTCTGTAGTGACCTCTGCTTGTCCAGCGGAAGCTTCACTATCGCTGAGAGAGTATGAAACTCCATGCCAAGATACGTTAGCGATTGGGACGGTGACAGATTTGACTTTGAGAAGTTGATGATCCACCCGAACGTCTGGAGAGTCTCCAGTGCAACATTCAGGCTGAGTTGGCATGCCTCCTGAGAGGGTGCCTTGACAAGTAGATCGTCCAAGTAAGGGATCACAGAGTGTCCCTGAGAGTGCAAGACTGCTACCACTGCTGCCATGAACACCCGTGGGGCTGTCGCCAGACCAAATGGCAGAGCTACGAACTGAAGATGGTCGTCTCCTATCACGAAGCGTAGAAAACGTTGGTGCTCTGTAGCAATCGGCACGTGGAGATAAGCATCTTTGATGTCTATTGATGCTAGAAAATCTCCTTGAGACATTGAGGCAATGACTGAGCGGAGGGATTCCATCCGGAACCGCCTGGCGTTCACATGCTTGTTGAGCAGTTTTAGGTCCAGAACAGGACGGAATGAGCCGTCCTTTTTTGGCACCACAAAGAGATTGGAGTAAAAACCTTGTCCTTGTTCCTGAAGAGGAACAGGGACCACCACTCCTTCTGCTCTTAGAGAATTCACCGCCTGCAGAAGGGCATCTGCTCGGTCGGGATGTGGGGAAGTTCTGAAGAACCGAGGCGGAGGACGAGAACTGAACTCTATCCTGTACCCGTGAGACAAAATGTCTGTTACCCACCGGTCTTTGACCTGTGGCAGCCAAATGTCGCAAAAGCGGGAGAGCCTGCCACCGACCGAGGATGCGGAGGGAGGCGGCCGAAAGTCATGAGGCAGCCGCCTTGGAAGCGGTACCTCCGGCTGCTTTCTTGGGGCGTGAGTGAGCCCGCCAGTAATCAGAGCTCCTTTGCTCTTTCTGAGTCCCTTTGGACGAGGCGAACTGGGGCTTGCCCGAGCCTCGAAAGGACCGAAACTTTGACTGCCACTTCCTCTGTTGAGGTTTGCTTGATCTGGGCTGGGGTAAGGAAGAGTCCTTACCTTTGGACTGTTTAATGATTTCCGCCAATTGCTCACCAAACAGTCTGTCTCCAGATAATGGCAAGCTGGTTAAACATTTTTTAGAAGCAGAATCTGCTTTCCATTCCTTTAACCACAAGGCTCTGCGCAAAACCACAGAGTTGGCGGAAGCCATTGCGGTACGGCTCGTAGAGTCCAGTACCGCATTAATAGCGTAGGTCGCAAACGCAGTCATTTGCGTAGTTAAGGACGCCACTTGCGGCACTGCTGGACGTATGAAAGAGTCCACCTGTGCCAAACCAGCTGAAATAGCTTGGAGCGCCCACACGGCCGCGAATGCTGGAGCAAACGACGCGCCAATAGCTTCATAGACAGATTTCAACCAAAGGTCCATCTGTCTGTCATTGGCATCTTTAAGTGAAGCCCCATCCTCCACTGCAACTATGGATCTAGCTGCAAGCCTGGATATTGGAGGGTCCACTTTTGGACACTGGGTCCAGCGTTTGACCACGTCAGGGGGAAAGGGATAACGTGTATCCTTAAGCCGTTTGGAAAAACGCTTGTCCGGATAAGCATGGTGTTTCTGGATTGATGCTCTGAAGTCAGAGTGGTCCAGAAAGGTGCTCAATTTACGCTTGGGATACAGGAAATTGAATTTCTCCTGCTGGGCAGCTGCCTCCTCTGCTGAAGGGGCTGGGGGAGAAATATCCAACAGCCTATTGATGGCCGCTATAAGGTCATTTACCATGGCGTCACCATCTGGCGTATCCAAATTGAGTGCGGTGTCAGGGCTAGACTCCTGATCACCCACCTCTGTCTCATCATATAGAGACCCTTCTCGCTGAGACCCTGACCCGCGTGATGACGTGGAGGGTCTCTCCCAGCGAGCTCGCTTAGGCGGCCTGGGACTGTCATCGGAGTCAGAGCCCTCAGCCAGTGATGCCTGGGACCCCCGTGAAGTACGGATTAGTTCCAACTGCGGGGGACCGGGGAACATAGGGACAGTAGTGTCCATGGTCTGAGCAACTGGCCTGGACTGCAAGGTCTCCAGGATTTTTGTCATAGTCACAGACATTTTATCAGCAAAGACTGCAAATTCTGTCCCCGTCACCGGGGCAGGGTTCACAGGCGACTCTGCCTGGGCTACTACCACCATAGGCTCTGGCTGACGAAGTGCCACTGGGACTGAACATTGCACACAATGAGAGTCGTTGGAGCCTGCTGGTAGATTAGCCCCACATGCTGTACAAGCAGTGTATACAGCCCCTGCCTTGGCACCCTTGCGTTTTGTGGATGACATGTTGTTGTCTTCCCAGAGCAATATAGGGTATACAGCCAAGAAGCGACCGTACAGTGCAGTATATATATATAGATATGTGGTACAGGAAAAAGTACACCAATACACACTGTGGCACAAGAGGGGCCAGCACTAAAGTGCTGCTTACCGCCCGCTAAACGTGGGTGTGTGGTCGCCAGAAATCCCTAGTCTTGGGTCTCCCAGAGCCTGTGTCCGTCCTCCAGCCAGAACTGCATGCAGGAATGGCTGCCGGCGTCCTGTGGAGGGGGGGGCGGGCCCTGGGCGTGCCAGACCAAAAGCGGGAAACCTGTGTCTCACTGTGCCAAGTGAGAGGGCTGGAGCATGTAAATAAGGCTCCAGCCCTCGGCGCTGAGTAAACGTACAGCGTCTCTCCCCTTCCCTGATTGACAGGGAGGGGGCGGGAACGAAGCGGAGCTAGGCCGCAAAAGCCGGGGACTAAATTTATAAGCGCCGCCGCCGTAAAAGCGCGGTCGGCGCTAAGTCCCCGGCGCACTACAAGTCCCAGCCGCGCCGCCGCTCCGAGAGTGGCCGGCGCGGTAGTTCCCAGCACATGAAGTCACACAGCGAAGCTGCTGTGACTCAAACCCCAGCGTTACTGTCCCCGGCGCACTAACACACCCAGCAAGTCTGGTGTGTGCGTGCCCGCCTGAACGGGGACACAGAGTACCTGAAAGTTGCAGGGCCTTGTCCCTGAATGGTACACAGCTCCGTATCCATCAGGTTCACTGGGTCTGTGGATGGAGCCCGGCCTCAGGGCTTGGGGGCCGGTAAGATCCCACTTCCACAGAGCCCCTCAGGGGGATGGGGAAGGAAAGCAGCATGTGGGCTCCAGCCTCCGTACCCGCAATGGGTACCTCAACCTTACGAACCACAAGTGGGGTAAGAAGGGAGCATGCTGGGGGCCGTATATGGGCCCTCTTTTCTTCCATCCGACATAGTCAGCAGCTACTGCTGACTAAACAGTGGAGCTATGCGTGGATGTCTGACCTCCTTCGCACAAAGCAGAAAACTGGTGAGCCAGTGATCCCACTGGGGGTGTATAGCCAGAAGGGGAGGGGCCTTACACTTTTTAGTGTAATTGCTTTGTGTGGCCTCCGGAGGCAGTGCTATAACACCCAATCGTCTGGGTCTCCCAATGGAGCGCCGAAGAAAGAAGGAGTAAGGAGACTATAGATTGTGTTTGGCGTGTTCGTGAACAACTCCTTATTTCTCAGGTATACGGAGGTAGTCTACCTCCCTTATTATAGCAAATGCCCTGTGGAAACCTCGATATCTGTTGTCACAGAGCCCTTCTCCTACATCAGAATATAATTCGCTCTGGTTACCGGCTTGGCTAGTGAGCCGCAGCAGTAGGAGCTTCTGGTTTCTCTGCTCATGTCATTGATCATTATCGAAGCAGGGAAGCCCTCTTCTTTCGTACCTATCTGTTAAGACATGCATCTCCTTCTGGACCTTGAGTCTGGATTGTTTCTCTATACTCTCCAGGGTCAGGATTCTGCCTCTGAACCTTTCAGGGTATTTGGTTTTGTCTAAGGATCATGACTGTGCGAGATGGGCATGCTTACTAGATCTCTAGCAGCTTACTATAGATCCCAGGGACCATTTTCTGGTGTTTGACGCTCTACAATATTCTCCTTTCTAGTTATGTCATTCCTTGTTCCCTGGAAGGTTTCTTCATGAAATGATCACTTCCATGAGCGAGTTTCAGTACTGACAGTCCTGTCTCGTCATCCTTCCTTCCTTCACTTGGACAGGGAGGTTCTTGTGTCCAGTCCCCTCTCCTTTCCTAAGGCAGTTTCCACTCTCTTCCTTGGGGGAGAAACTCTCCCTTTGCTCTATTTCTTACCTTTCGCCTTTCTGACCGGTCTCTAAAAAATATTGTACCAGGTCAGAGTGCATCTCTGAGTCCCTTTTAGTCTAGGACAGCTTACTTCAGTTGATCAGATCCCATGCTTGTGTTCCTAAGAGTCATTCTAGTTATCTTCCTACCTTAAGTCTACTATGTTGCTGGATTTGTTCTGCTATTCTAAATGCAAATTGCGCAGGAACAAAGCACCACTTGGGGCTTCGGTTATCACCCTCCATGACTGGGGCCTCCTGGGCCACTTGTACTGAGGTCTCCGTTTGGCAGAACTAAGCTGTTTCATGGTTCTCTGTACTTGCCTTTGCAGGTTCTACAGAGTGCACTCCATTTTATTCCTTCTCCTTGGAGTTTCTGGTCTGGGCACAAGGCTGTATAACTGACAGTGGCAGGGTTCTGACCTGAGAACGTCGCCTCTGTCTCTAAGGTGAGAAAGCAGGTGAGCGATTTTGCCCTGCTGCCCAAATTACAAGCTATGCTTGAAAGACATAAGGTAAATAACACACAACAAGTTTTGGTGGAAACGGGTCTGAGAGCAAACCCGTGTCTGCTTCCTAGTGACACCAAGCCCAAACGGACTAGCTTGGCTCTGGTTTGGTATGTATATACTATTGAGTAGGAGCTAAAGTTTTTTTTGTATAGTGTCTGCCTTTAAGTGGCAGCAGCATACACCCATGGTTCACTGCATCTTCCAGTGAAGTGATAAGAGAAATCTTGATTAGTGCAAGCAGCAGTGTTTGTATTACGGTGGTCTGCCATGTGGACTACTATGGCATCACACATCAAAATCTATTACCAGGGAGCAGCTAACGTTACTTTATTAGCGTTAGGAGAAAGGAAGAAAATATGCTACCAAACTGCACTAAAAAAAAAAGTAGCAGAAGAGTGGCCACAGACTCACCTCTTGAGTGTGACGCTCTTCATAAAAGTCTCCAACCGGCATTCTTGGACTAAAACTGAAGTGTTGCCTTCTGACATGAGGACCGGAGTATTTAGTGAGATACTAGACAACACAACAAAGATGGTGAAAAATTACACAATAAATCCCAAAAAAAACACAAGAAGAAAAACATGATGTCACCATCAAACAATATATGCTAAACTTTCAGAGGAATGTAGGATTTTTACAGAATAGCAGTTATTGACAAGGTCAGCTCTGGAACTACAGATACTCATCTACCACGGTGCAATAACCCCAATCCATTTCATTAATAAAAGCAGAGTTACCTTTATAACTTCAGGGAACTGTTTCATTCGTTTCCCACAAGGAGCATAGTACCACGTCTCTCCTTGCCACCGGTGACTGCCTTTCCTTATCCTAACTTCACGCTTCCATCTGCAAAAGCAAATATCATACGTTGGTGACTAGGGGCATGAAAGAAAGGTACTGCCACACATTAAGGCTGAGGCCACACAGGGTTATGTGCGAGTCCTCGCATGACACTCGGCTCACTCTTGCACCACAGCGGGAGCCAAGTGTCATGCAACTGTGGTCCGATCCTGCGATCAGACCACAGCTGCAAGGGTGGAGGGGGGGGAGGGCCGGATTTATCTCAATCTCTCCTAAGTTGCCGGCTAATGCGGGAATCGCACTGCTCTCGAGTTGCATAGGTTTCTCTCGCCCCATAAACTTGTATGGGTTTGAGTGAAACAAGCTCGTATTGCACTTGCGGCATGCTGTGACTGTTTTTTCGGTCCGATTAGGGCTCAGAAAATAATCACTCATGAGAGCTGCCCCATAGAGTAATAGTGGTCCGAGTGGAATGCAATTTTTTTATCCCATTCCACTCTCACCGTTTTTCTCGCCGTGTGTCCTAGGCCTAAAAGTTCATTTCAAGCAAAATACTTAATGTTGCTATGTGCTGTTTCGCCAGGACTCCTTCAATGCAACTGAAGTAACATGTGAACTAGGTTACTAGATAAAAAATACACAAGAAACCAAAGTGACTTACCCATGAAGGAGAGGATAACGCACCTCCTCCGGAGTAGCAACCCTCCTTCTTACTGTAGAACCTGTTAGTGTAATGCATAGAAAATCAAACATATTCAAAGCAGGAAAAAAGTCACTAACCAGTCATCAGTGATTAAAATGTAAACGTTTCTTGATCTACTTGAAAGTTGTGATAATGGGGAAGACATGACCCACAGATGCCGATCATTATCCTGTCCTGATATGGCTGTTATTGTATAGTATATACAGCCGTGGCCAGAGAGACCGACACATATGTTGTTTTCACACCGGTTGCTGCTTCAGTGTTTTTTGATATTTTAGTTAGATGTTTCTATGGTTACTGAAGTACAATTATAAACATTTCAGTTTTATAGTTTACTGGCAAATACATCAAGTTTATGCAAAGACTCAATATTTACAGTGTTAACCCTTCTTTTTCAATTCTGCTTTTCCCCTTGACATGCTGGACAGCAGCTTCTGGGTAAAATCCTGAGGGATGGCAACACATTCTTACCTTATCAGTGCTTGGAGATTATCACAATATCCAGTTTTTGTTTGTCCACCTGCTTACATCTCAAGTGTATCAATGAGATTGCTATCTGGGGAATTTCCTGAAGGCCCCTTTACACACTGAGACTTTCTAGTGATCCCACCAGCGATCCCGACCTGGCCGGCATCGCTGGAAAGTGTCTGGTGAGCTGTCAAACAGGCAGATCTGGCCAACGATGCAGCAGCGATACAGATCTGCAGAACAACCTCGCTGGTCGTTGGCGACATATCAAAGCAGCTATTTGAAAAGGGAAGTCGCTAACGAAGTCGTTGTAACGGTGTCAAACACACCGATGCATGCTGCAATCCATCATGCAGACATCCATCATGCTGCAAAAATCATCACTAAATTGCTCTTGGATCATTGGGAGAAGTTGCTCTTGGAGGACATTTCAACCCCATTCTTTATACCCGACAGTGTTGTTAGGCAAAATTGTGAGTGAGCCCACTCCCTTGGATGAAAAGCAGCCCCTCACATGAATGGTCTCCGGATGATTTACTGCTGACATGACAGGGCTCACAGTAGCACTTTTTCTTCTCCTGACAATCATTCGGCTAGATGTCCCAAACAAGATGTCCCAGTCTGGTGGAGCTTCATCACAGACATTAACTTTACAACAGTTCTTTGCAGTCCAATCCATGGACTTCCTACAAAGTTATTCTCTCTGCTCAAGCCCGCTTTAGACTGCTTGAGATCATATGCAAAACAAAAGTATCCAGAGAAGAAAAAAAAGAGAATTTTGTTTACTTACCGTAAATTCTTTTTCTTATAGTTCCGACATGGGAGACCCAGACCATGGGTGTATAGCTTCTGCCTCCGGAGGACACACAAAGTACTACACTAAAAAGTGTAGCTCCTCCCTCCTAGCATATACACCCCCTGGATAACCAAATATAGCCAGTTTAGTGCAAAAGCTGAAGGAGGACATCCACCCACAAGTAGAGATAGAGCAAAACCCGGAACAACCGGCACCTCTGTCTACAACAACAGCCGGTGAAAACACACGGAACAAGAAAACTGCCAACAGGCAACAGGGAGGGTGCTGGGTCTCCCATGTCGGAACTATAAGAAAAAGAATTTACGGTAAGTAAACAAAATTCTCTTTTTCTTCATCGTTCCTTATGGGAGATCCAGACCATGGGACGTCTCAAAGCAGTCCATGGGTGGGAATAAACAGAAAACTGAGAAGTAGGCAAAACCTAACTTCACAAATGGGCGACAGCCGCCTGAAGGATGCGTCTGCCCAAGCTCGCATCTGCCGAAGCATGAGCATGCACTTGGTAGTGCTTTGAAAAGGTGTGCAGACTAGACCAAGTGGCAGCATGACAAACATGCTGAGCCGTAGCCTGGTGCCTGAAAGCCCAAGAGGCACCAACAGCTCTGGTCGAGTGCGCCTTGATCCCCAGCGGGGGAGGCACCTGAGTACTCTGGTAGGCATCGGATATGGCCGACCTAATCCAACGAGCTAGGGTCGGTTTAGAAGCAGAGAGACCCTTGCGCTGACCTGTGGTCAGCACAAAAAGAGAGGTTCACCGCCTAAGAGCAGCGGTGCGTGACACATAGATCCAGAGCGCCCGCACCAGATCTAAAGTATGCAACGCTTTCTCAAAGCGATGAACAGGGGCCGGACAAAGGGAAGGCAATGAAATGTCCTGGTTAAAGTGGAAAGGAGAGACCACCTTAGGAAGAAAGTCCGGAGTCGGACGGAGAACTACCTTGTCTTGGTGAAAAACCAAAAAAGGTGACTCCGAAGAGAGCGCGGCCAAGTCAGAGACTCTCCTGAGAGAAGTTATGGCCACCAGAAAAGACGACTTTCTGTGAAAGTCGAAACAAAGAAACTTCCCTAAGAGGCTCAAAGGGGGGTTTCTGTAAGGCCGTGAGGACCAGATTAAGGTCCCAGGGATCCAAAGGCCGCCGGTAAGGTGGAATGATGTGAGATGCGCCCTGCATGAAGGTGCGCACCTGAGCCAGTCGGGCGATACGCCGCTGAAAGAACACTGAGAGCCGAGACCTGTCCCTTAAGGGAATTGAGGGATAGTCCTAGCTGCAGACCGGACTGTAGAAAGGACAGGATGGTTGGCAAGGAAAAAGGCCAAGGAGCATGGCCGGAAGAAAGACACCAGGACAGGAAAATTCTCCAAGTCCTGTGGTAAATTTTTGCCGAGGAAGACTTCCGAGCCAGAGTCATAGTGGAGATGACTTCGGGAGGAATGCCGGAAGCCGTCAGGATCCAGGACTCAAGAGCCACGCCGTCAATCTGAGAGCCGCAGAATTCTGGCGGAAAAACGGACCTTGAGAGAGAAGGTCTGGGCGGTCCGGGAGATGCCATGGCACCTCTACGGACAGACGGAGCAGGTCTGGGTACCAAGCTCGCCTGGGCCAGTCTGGGGCGATGAGAATGACCCGACGGCCCTCCATTCTGATCTTGCGCAGGACTCTGGGCAAGAGAGCTAGAGGGGGAAACACGTAAGCCAGACGAAACTGGGACCAGTCCTGAACCAGCGCGTCCGCTGCAAAGGCCTGAGGATCGTGGGAGCGAGCCACGTAAACCGGGACCTTGTTGTTGTGCCGGGATGCCATTAGATCCACTTCCGGAGTACCCCACTTGCGGCAGATCGACCGGAACACTGCCTGATGCAGAGCCCATTCGCCGCTGTCCACGGTTTGACGGCTGAGATAATCTGCCTCCCAGTTTTCCACGCCTGGGATGTGGACTGCGGATATGGTGGACTTGGAGTGCTCCGTCCACTGAAGGATGCGTTGAACCTCCAACATTGCCAGGCGGCTGCGAGTCCCGCCCTGGTGATTGATGTAGGCAACTGCTGTCGCGATGTCTGACTGGACTCGAATGTGCTTGCCCGCCAACAGGTGGTGAAAGGCTACGAGAGCTAGGAGCACAGCTCTGATTTCCAGCACATTGATTGAGAGGACTGATTCGGACGGAGTCCAAATGCCCTGTGCTCGGTGGTGGAGAAATACTGCTCCCCAGCCGGAAAGACTGGCATCCGTGGTGAGGATCACCCAGGACGGGGTCAGGAAGGAGCGTCCCTGAGACAGAGAGAGAGGCCGAAGCCACCACTGAAGAGAGCTCCTGGCTTGTGGCGACAGAGCCACCAACCTGTGCAAGGAAGAAATCCGCTTGTCCCAACAGCGGAGAATGTCCAGCTGCAGAGGACGCAGATGGAACTGGGCAAAGGGAACCGCTTCCATTGACGCCACCATCTGACCCAGCACCTGCATAAGGTGCCTGATGGAATGACGGCGGGGCCTCAACAGAGAGCGCACCGCCAGATGGAGGGACTGCTGTTTGACTAAGGGCAGCTTGACAAGTGCCGGCAGAGTCTCGAATTGCATCACTAGGTACGTGAGTTCTTGGGTCGGGGTCAGAGTGGACTTGGGAAGATTGACAAGCCACCCGAATTGAACAAGAGTGGCGAGAGTGAGCGAGACACTCCGCTGACAGTCTGCGCTGGATGAAGCCTTGACAAGAAGGTCGTCCAGGTAAGGAATTACTGCCAACCCCTGGAGGTGCAGAACCGCAACCACTGCTGCCATGACCTTGGTGAATACCCGAGGGGCCGTGGCTAACCCGAAGGGGAGGGCCACGAATTGGAAATGTTCCTCTCCGATTGCAAAACGTAGCCAACGCTGGTGTGAAACTGCAATTGGCACATGCAGATAGGCATCTCTGATGTCGATGGATGCCAGGAAATCCCCTTGGGTCATTGAGGCAATGACTGACCGCAGAGACTCCATGCGAAAATGCCACACCTGAACATGCTTGTTGAGAAGCTTGAGATCCAGGATGGGCCGGAAGGAACCGTCCTTTTTGGGGACTAGGAAGAGATTTGAATAGAAACCTCTGAACCGTTCCCTGGCAGGAACCGGTACAATTACTCCGTTGGCCTGCAAGGATGCCACGGCCTGAGAGAAGGCGGCGGCCTTGGAGCAGGGGGGAGTTGACAGAAAAAATCTGTTTGGCGGGCGGGAAGAGAACTCTATCCTGTAGCCGTGGGAGATGATATCCCGCACCCACTGGTCGGAGACGTGTTGAAACCACACGTCGCCAAAGTGGGAGAGCCTGCCACCGACTAAGGACGTTGCTGGCTTGGCCAGATAGTCAAGAGGAGGCTGCCTTGGTGGCAGCAGCTCCTGCGGACCCTTGTGGACGCGGCTTCTTGCGCCAGGTGGGCTTCTGGTCCTTGGCCGAGTTAGTGGACGAGGCCGAGGGCTTAGAGGATGACCAGTTAGAGGAATGAAAGGAACGAAACCTCGACTGGTTCCTGCCCTGGACAGGTTTCCTGGCTTTAGTCTGTGGCAAGGAAGTACTCTTCCCGCCAGTAGCCTCCTTAATAATTTCATCCAGTTGTTCACCGAACAGCCTGGACCCAGCAAATGGGAGCCCAGCAAGGTACTTCTTTGAGGAAGCATCCGCCTTCCACTCACGAAGCCACAAGATCCTGCGGATAGCGAGGGAATTGGCGGAGGCCACCGCAGTGCGGTGAGAGGCCTCCAGCATGGCAGACATGGCGTAGGCTGAAAAGGCTGAAGCCTGGGAAGTTAAAGCAACCAATTCAGGCATAGAGTCCCTAGTGAGGGTATGCATCTCCTCCAGAGAAGCAGAGATGGCTTTGAGAGCCCACACTGCTGCAAAAGATGGGGAGAACGAGGCCCCTGTCGCCTCATAGACAGACTTGGCCAGGAGGTCAACCTGGCGGTCAGTGGGATCCTTGAGTGAGGTGCCATCAGCCACAGATACAACTGTCCGGGCTGAGAGTCTAGACACCGGAGGGTCCACCTTTGGTGAGAGAGCCCACTCCTTGACCACCTCTGGTGGAAAAGGAAAACGGTCATCAGAACCACGCTTAGGAAAGCGTTTGTCAAGACAGGCTCTGGGCTTGGACACAGTGGCCTGAAAACTGGAGTGGTTAAAGAACACACTCCTTGGTCTCTTAGGCAAAGTAAACTGGTGCTTTTCTGCCAGAGAGGGTTGCTCCTCTGATACTGGCGGATTGAGGTCCAGTACAGTGTTAATGGACGCAATCAAATCACTAACATCTGCATCCCCCTCAGTCAGATCAATGGGGCACATAGAGGTAGCATCCGAGCCCCCAGTAAAGACATCCTCCTCGTCCTGCGAATCGGCTCGTGAATCGGAGCCGCGGGACTAGGAAGGAGAGGGGTCCCTGCGTTTCCTTTTAGGAGGACGGGGTCTGGGAGCAGATGAAGAATCCTCTGTGAGCTCTGGAGAACGAGCTGAGGCAGCAGGGGCACCCTGTGAAGGGGGCTGATGCATGCTCAGCAGAGTCCGGGACAGCTCTCCCATGGAGCCATGGAGTCAGCAAAGGACTGGGAGATAGACTTAGTAAACAATTCTACCCAAGCCGGGGGTTCAGTCACCGGGGCCGGAGCAGCCTGAGGGACCACTGGGGAGACTCCAGGCTGAGGCACCACCATGTTAGAGCAGGTATCACAATGAGGATATGTGCTCGGTTCAGGCAGTACGAGCTTACATGCAGTGCACATTGAGTACAGCCTTGCAGCCTTGCTCCTAGTGTGAGACATGCTGCTGAGGTGGGTGCTCTGCAGTAAGAACACACTCCTTCAGAATGACCCCCAGAGAGTGTATAATAAAGTCCACAACCAGAGGTTGTGGCTTACCAGACCGATTTGTGTGCCCTCCGGATCCCACAGCTCAGACCCCCAGACAGGTTGCAGAGATGCAGCTGCCAGCGCCGATCAGTGTGAGAACGCTGATAAAATGGCGCCGGAGTGAGGAGGGGGGGCGGGGCCTAGTCCAAGAGCGGGAACCGGAGGGCCAAGGGGATATACAGGGGAGGGAAACATCTCCTCAGAGAGGAGTGTCCTCCCCTCTGCTGAACGGCCGGTGGGCGGCGCCGCACTGTCCCTCTGCATGACTGACATGCAGGGGCAGTGAAACCGAAAGTAGGCCGCAGCTGAAGCCGGGGACTAGATTTTACAATGCAGCCGGCGAGCAGGCACCCTCGGCGCGGTTCTCAGGAAAAAACCAGAGAACCGGCCGGAAATGTCACCAAAATCACTAACACACTCTCCCCAACAATAAAAAATGCAACGGACCCCCTGACAAGAACATCTCAAATACTTAGCTTGAGAGACGCAGGGCCAGGTCCCTGAGGGATGAGTGCTCCGTCCGGCAGGGTCCTGAGAGGGCTGCGGATGGAGACCGGTCTCCTGCAAAGCAGTGAGAACCGTGCTGGCTCCCACTTCAAGCCAGAGCCCGAGGGATGGTGAAGGAGCGCGGCATGTAAAGGCTCCAGCCTTGAAATCAACCTTAACAACACCGCCGACACAGTGGGGTGAGAAGGGACATGCCGGGGGTCCAGCTTGGACCCACTTTTCTTCCAACTCTTTAAAATAAAAAATCAGATGAGAATGCATGTGTGATCCTCCTGAACACAAAGCATTGAACTGGCTATATTTGGTTATCCAGGGGGTGTATATGCTAGGAGGGAGGAGCTACACTTTTTAGTGTAGTACTTTGTGTGTCCTCCGCAGGCAGAAGCTATACACCCATGGTCTGGGTCTCCCATAAGGAACGATGAAGAAAAATCTGTGCTGCCATCCAGTCTTGTGTCATGCCAACAGTAATGCATCCTAAAACCATTCATGTGTTGCGTTGATTTGCTTTAATCCAGGAGTGTGGGTTCACTCAAAATTTTGCCTAAAAACATTACCAGAAATAAAGAATGGTATCAAAGCCCTGTCCAATAGCAACTTCTCCGATCCTTCCAGGATCAATTTGGTGATGAGCAATGCTTTTTTTCAGCATGGTGGAGCAGCATGTCACAAGGTAAAAGTGATAACCAAGTGGCTCAGTAAACGGAACCCTGAAACTTTGGTTCCATGGCCCGGAAACTCCCCAGATCTCAATCCCATTAAGAACTTGTGGTCATTCTTCAAATAATAAAGTCCATATCAAACTTTGCCCTCCGTTTATACTCCATACCACACGGCTCATTTTTGCAGCTGGACACAATAGCAAAAGCTACTATTACCAAGCGGTCTATTTTCCATGAATGTCTTCGGTTGTGTTACAAATTCTTACGCTGCGAAATGATCCGTAGAGTGATGAATTTCATATCGTACAGTTCAAGTCTTACCCTTTACTTCCCCAGGCTCCAGGTCTTCCTCTTCGGGGTCAGGGATAGCATTTGGTTCGGGGTTTATGTTTTCTGTGTCCATTTCCTTCATTGAGTTGCTCTCTAATGCAGCACTGGGCTCTTCTGTTTTACTTCTATCCGGGCTTTTATTCATTTCGGACCCATTATCTGTAAACAAATCTAGGATCAGCAAGTTCATATGCAAAGAAAAGTAAAATTCTTAAAAGCACCACTCCAATAGTTTTTATTTTACTTTCCCCATTTGTTAGCCAACAATAAGACATGCATTTATATTCTTTATATAAATAATTCTTCAGGTCACTGTCTTTTGCGGTTTTCAGCGCTGCTCTTGTCCTCTCCTGCACTATGTGACCGCAGATGTAGCTTGCCATTACTGTTAATTTCTTTCTTGAAGTAAGTCTATGAGAGCCTCATCTGAGTCTCATAGATTCACACTCGGCTGCCCAAAACCGTGGTCACGTGATGCAGAAGACCCGAAGCAAACGGCAGAAGTATACAAAAACACAAGTACAAAACACAAGCTTGCAGTGTTAAATGGATAATACAATATACAGTAGGGAATATAAAGTATTTCATACACTGACAATTTTGAAAGTTTTCCCACCTACAAAGAGTTATTTTTATCGTATGTACACTTCAACTGTGACAGCATTCAAAAAAAATCCAGAAAATCACATGCTATGATTTTTAATATTTAATTTGCATTTTATTGAGTCAAATAAGTATTTGCTCACCTACCAAACAGCAAGAATTCTGGCTCTCACAGACGTTATTTTTTCCTTAAGAAGCCCTCCTCCTCTGCACTCATTGCCTGTATTAACTGCACCTGTTTGAACCCGTTACCTGTATAAAAGACACCTGTCCACACACAATCAATCCCACTCCAACCACTTCAACATGGCCAAAACAAAAGAGCTGTTTAACCCCTTAGTGACGGAGCTAATTTTCACCTTAATGACCAGACCAAATTTTGCAATTCTGACCAGTGTCACTTTATGAGGTTATAACTCTAGAACGCTTCAACGGATCCCGGTGATTCTGAGATTGTTTTTTCGTCACATATTGGACTTCATGTTAGTACCAAATTTAAGACAATATTTTTTGCGTTTATTTATGAAAAAAATTGAATATTGGCAAAAATTTTGAAAATTTTGCAATTTTCAACTTTTGAATTTTTATACCGTTAAACCAGAGATTTCTGTGACACAAAATAGTTAATAAATAACATTTCCCACTTATCTACTTTACATCAGACCAATTTTGGAAACAAAATTTTTTTTTGTTAGGAAGTTAGAGGGGTTCAAAGTTTATCAGCGATTTCTCATTTTTACATCAAAATTTACAAAGAAGGGAATTTTGTTTACTTACCGTAAATTCCTTTTCTTCTAGCTCCAATTGGGAGACCCAGACAATTGGGTGTATAGCTACTGCCTCCGGAGGCCACACAAAGTATTACACTAAAAAGTGTAAGGCCCCTCCCCTTCTGGCTATACACCCCCCCGTGGGATCACGGGCTCCTCAGTTTTAGTGCAAAAGCAAGAAGGAGGAAAGCCAATAACTGTTTTAAAGACAAATTCAATCCGAGGAACAACATCGGAGAACTGAACTCTTCAACATGAACAACATGTGCACCCGAAAAAACAAAATCCCTAAGAAAACAGGGCGGGTGCTGGGTCTCCCAATTGGAGCTAGAAGAAAAGGAATTTACGGTAAGTAAACAAAATTCCCTTCTTCTTTGTCGCTCCTAATTGGGAGACCCAGACAATTGGGACGTCCAAAAGCAGTCCCTGGGTGGGTAAAAGAATACCTCGTGATAGGGCCGTCAAACAGCCCTTTCCTACATGTGGGCCACCGCCGCCTGAAGGACTTGTCTACCTAGGCTGGCATCCGCCGAAGCGTAGGTATGCACCTGATAATGCTTGGTAAAAGTGTGCAGACTCGACCAGGTAGCCGCCTGGCACACCTGCTGAGCCGTAGCCTGGTGCCGTAATGCCCAGGACGCACCCACGGCTCTGGTAGAATGGGCCTTCAGTCCTGATGGAATCGGAAGCCCAGCAGAACGGTAGGTGTGAAGAATTGGTTCCTTGATCCACCGCGCCAGGGTGGATTTGGAAGCTTGCGACCCCTTACGCTGACCAGCGACAAGGATAAAGAGTGCATCCGAGCGGCGCAGGGGCGCCGTGCGGGAAATGTAGATCCTGAGTGCTCTCACCAGATCCAATAAATGCAAACCTTTTTCAAATTGGTGAACTGGATGCGGACACAAAGACGGTAAAGTGATATCCTGGTTGAGATGAAAGGAGGATACCACCTTAGGAAGAAATTCTGGAATTGGACGCAGAACTACCTTGTCCTGGTGAAATACTAGGAAGGGAGATCTGCATGATAACGCCGCCAGCTCGGACACTCTCCGAAGAGACGTGACCGCCACTAGAAAGGCCACTTTCTGTGAAAGACGAGAAAGGGAAACATCCTTCAAAGGCTCGAAAGGCGGCTTCTGGAGAGCAATTAGGACCTTGTTCAGATCCCAGGACTCCAACGGCCGCTTGTAAGGGGGGACGATATGACAAACCCCTTGCAGGAACGTGCGTACCTGAGGAAGTCGCGCTAGGCGCTTCTGAAAAAATACAGATAGCGCGGAGACTTGACCTTTAAGGGAGCCGAGCGACAAACCTTTTTCCAACCCAGACTGCAGGAAGGAAAGAAAAATAGGCAATGCAAATGGCCAGGGAGAAACTCCCTGAGCAGAGCACCAAGATAAGAATATCTTCCACGTCCTGTGGTAGATCTTGGTGGAGGATGGTTTCCTAGCCTGTCTCATGGTGGCAACCACTTCATGAGATAAACCTGAGGCCGCTAGGATCCAGGACTCAATGGCCACACAGTCAGGTTCAGGGCCGCAGAATTCAGATGGAAAAACGGCCCTTGAGACAGCAAGTCTGGACGGTCTGGCAGAGCCCACGGTTGGCCTACCGTGAGGTGCCACAGATCCGGGTACCACGACCTCCTTGGCCAGTCTGGAGCGACGAGGATGGCGCGGCGGCAGTCGGCCCTGATCTTGCGCAGCACCCTGGGCAACAACGCCAGAGGTGGGAACACATAAGGTAGCCTGAACTGCGACCAATCCTGAACTAGGGCGTCTGCCGCCAGAGCTCGGTAATCGTGGGATCGCGCCATGAAAACCGGGACCTTGTTGTTGTGCCGTGACGCCATCAGGTCGACGTCCGGCATCCCCCAGCGGCGACAGATCTCCTGAAACACGTCCGGGTGAAGGGACCATTCCCCTGCGTCCATGCCCTGGCGACTGAGAAAGTCTGCTTCCCAGTTTTCCACGCCTGGTATGTGAACTGCGGATATGGTGGATGCCGTGTCTTCCACCCACGTCAGAATCCGCCGGACTTCCTGGAAGGCCTGCCGACTGCGTGTTCCCCCTTGGTGGTTGATGTATGCCACCGCTGTGGAGTTGTCCGACTGAATTCGGATCTGCTTGCCTGCTAGCCACTGCTGGAAGGCTTGTAGGGCAAGATAGACTGCTCTGATTTCCAGAACATTGATTTGAAGGGTGGACTCTTTCCGAGTCCACGTACCGTGAGCCCTGTGGTGGAGAAACACTGCTCCCCACCCTGACAGGCTCGCGTCTGTCGTGACCACCGCCCAGGATGGGGGTAGGAACGACTTTCCTTTCGACAATGAGGTGGGAAGAAGCCACCACCGGAGAGAGTCCTTGGCTGTCAGAGAGGGAGACATCCCTGTCGAGGGATGTCGACTTCCCGTCCCATTGGCGGAGAATGTCCCATTGAAGTGGACGCAGATGAAACTGCGCGAAAGGAACTGCTTCCATTGCTGCTACCATCTTCCCTAGGAAGTGCATGAGGCGCCTCAAGGGGTGCGACTGGCCCTGAAGGAGAGATTGCACCCCTGTCTGTAGTGAACACTGTTTGTCCAGTGGAAGTTTCACTATCGCTGAGAGAGTATGAAACTCCATGCCAAGATATGTTAGTGATTGGGTCGGGGTTAGATTTGACTTTGAAAAGTTGATAATCCACCCGAAACCCTGGAGTCTTCAGTGCCACGTTCAGGCTGTGCTGGCATGCCTCTTGAGAGGGTGCCTTGATAAGTAGATCGTCCAAATACGGAATCACGGAGTGACCTTGCGAGTGCAGGAGTGCCACTACTGCTGCCATAACCTTGGTAAAGACCCGAGGGGCTGTTGCCAGCCCGAAAGGTAGAGCTACGAACTGCAGGTGTTCGCTTCCTACAACGAAGCGTAGAAAACGCTGATGCTCTGGCGCAATCGGCACGTGGAGATAAGCATCCTTGATGTCTATTGATGCTAGGAAATCTCCTTGAGACATTGAGGCGATGACGGAGCGGAGTGATTCCATCCGGAACCGCCTGGTTTTCACGTGTTTGTTGAGCAGCTTTAGATCCAGGACGGGACGGAACGACCCGTCCTTCTTTGGCACCACAAACAAATTGGAGTAAAAACCGCGACCTCGTTCCTGAAGAGGAACGGGAGTCACCACTCCTTCCGCCTTTAGGGCGGACACCGCTTGCAGAAGAGCATCTGCTCGGTCGGGAGGTGGAGAAGTTCTGAAGAAGCGAGTTGGAGGACGAGAACTGAACTCTATCCTGTACCCGTGAGACAGAATGTCTCTCACCCAACGGTCTTTGACCTGTGACAGCCAAATGTCGCCAAAGCGGGAGAGCCTGCCACCGACCGAGGATGCGGAGAGAGGAGGCTGAAAGTCATGAGGAAGCCGTCTTGGTAACGGTTCTTCCGGCTGTCTTTTTTGGTCGTGATTGAGTCCGCCAAGAATCTGAGCCCCTCTGATCCTTTTGAGTCCTTTTGGACGAGGAGAATTGGGACCTGCCTGAGCCTCGAAAGGACCGAAAACCAGACTGTCCCCTCCTCTGTTGGGGTTTGTTTTGTCTGGGTTGAGGTAAGGATGAATCCTTACCCTTGGAGTGTTTAATGATTTCATCCAAACGCTCACCAAACAGTCGGTCACGAGAAAAAGGCAAACTGGTTAAGCACTTCTTGGAAGCAGAATCTGCCTTCCATTCTCTCAACCACAAGGCTCTACGTAAAACCACGGAGTTGGCAGACGCCACTGCCGTACGGCTCGTAGAGTCTAGGACAGCATTAATCGCGTAAGACGCGAATGCAGACATTTGAGAGGTCAAGGGCGCCACCTGCGGAGCAGATGTACGTGTGACCGTGTCGACCTGTGTAAGCCCAGCTGAAATAGCTTGGAGTGCCCATACGGCTGCGAATGCTGGCGCCAACGACGCTCCAATAGCTTCATAGATGGATTTCAACCAGAGCTCCATCTGTCTGTCAGTGGCATCTTTAAGTGCCGCCCCATCTTCCACTGCAACTAAGGATCTAGCTGCAAGCCTGGAGATTGGAGGGTCCACCTTGGGACACTGGGTCCAGCCCTTGACCACGTCAGGGGGAAAAGGATATCGTGTATCTTTAAGCCGTTTGGAGAAACGCTTATCTGGATAAGCGTGGTGTTTCTGGATAGCGTCTCTAAAGTCAGAGTGGTCCAGAAAAGTGCTCAATTTACGCTTGGGATACCTGAAATGGAACTTCTCCTGCTGTGAGGCTGCCTCCTCCGCAGGAGGAGCTGGTGGAGAAATATCTAACATTCTATTGATGGACGCTATAAGATCATTCACTATGGCGTCACCATCAGGTGTATCCAGATTGAGAACGGTCCCAGGATCAGAATCCTGATCAGCCACATCCGCCTCATCACACAGAGAGTCGTCCAGCTGGGACCCTGACCAGTGTGATGAAGCTGAGGGCCGCTCATAGCGAGCCCGCTTAGGCCGTCTGGGACTGTCGTCCGAGTCAGAGTCGTCACCCTGGGGTGCATGCGACACCTCCTGAGCTCGGGAGTGTTCCAGCTGAGGGGGACCAGGGAGCAATGATTCAACAGTGCCCATGGTCTGAGTTACTGGTCTAGACTGCAATGTTTCAAGAATTTTAGACATAGTCATAGACAATCTGTCAGCAAAAACTGCAAACTCCGTCCCTGTCACCTGGACAGCATTCACAGGTGGTTCTCCCTGGGTCACCTCTAGCAGCGGCCCCGGCTGAGCAAGTGCCACAGGGGCCGAGCACTGCACACAATGGGGGTCAGTGGAACCTGCCGGTAGAGCAGCCCCACATGCGGTACAAGCAGCATATAAAGTCTGTGCCTTGGCACGTTTGCTTTTTGCGGACGACATGCTGTTGTCTGCCTTGAGTAACCTAGGAGGGTATATAGCAGAGAGTCACCAGCGACCGTACAGTGTAATGTATAGCATGCAAGCACAAAAATACAAAGTACACTTCGGCACAAGTGGGGGTGAGCCCTTGAGGGCTGCTTACCGCCCGCTGAAAAGCGGGTGTGAGGTCGCAGAATCCCGTGTCTGGGTCTCCCAGTCTCCCCTCTCCAGCTCAGCGTGCAGACAGGAATGGCTGCCGGCGTCCTGTGAGGAGGGGCGGACCGTGGGCGTGCCACAAACAAAGTGCGGGAAACGGGCGTCCCACTGTGCCCAGTGTGAGGGCTGGAGTATGTAAAGCAGACTCCAGCCCTCAGCGCTGATGGTCTGTACAGCGTCCCGCCCTCCCCCTGACTGGCAGGTCTGGGGGCGGGAACGAAACGAACTAGGCCGCAAAAGCCGGGGACTGTAGTAATAAGCGCGGCCGTCATACATGCACGGCTAGCGCGGAAGTCCCCGGCGCACCACAAGTCCCAGCCGCGTCGCAGTGAAAACTGACCCCAGCGGCCGGCGCGGCCGTTCGTACTAAGTCTACTCACTCAGCAGCGCTGTAGTGAGGAATGGCACAAGCGCAGCAGCGCTGATGTCCCCGGCGCACTAACACGCCCAGCATGCTGCGGTGTGCGCGCGGTATGCCCGGGGACACAGAGTACCTTAACGAAGCAGGGCCCTGTCCCTGACGATACTCAGCTCCATATCCAGCCGATTCTCCGGGGGCTGTGGAAGGAGCACGGTCTCAGTGCCTGGAGACCGGTAAAGTCCCACTTCACCCAGAGCCATAATGGGGATGGGGAAGGAATCAGCATGTGGGCTCCAGCCTCCGTACCCGCAATGGGTACCTCAACCTTAACAAACACCGCCGACAGAAAGTGGGGTGAGAAGGGAGCATGCTGGGGGCCCTAGTATGGGCCCTCTTTTCTTCCATCCGACATAGTCAGCAGCTGCTGCTGACTAAACAGTGGAGCTATGCGTGGATGTCTGACCTCCTTCGCACAAAGCATAAAAACTGAGGAGCCCGTGATCCCACGGGGGGGTGTATAGCCAGAAGGGGAGGGGCCTTACACTTTTTAGTGTAATACTTTGTGTGGCCTCCGGAGGCAGTAGCTATACACCCAATTGTCTGGGTCTCCCAATTAGGAGCGACAAAGAAACCATTTTTTTAGGGACCACATCACATTTGAAGTGACTTTGAGAGGCCTAGATGATAGAAAATACCCAAAAGTGACACCATTCTAAAAACTGCACCCCCCAAAGTACTCAAAACCACGTTCAAGAAGTTTATTAACCCTTCAGGTGCTTCACATGAACAAAAGCAATGTGGAATGAAAAAAAGCAAAAATTAAATTTTACCTAAAAATGTTGCTCTAACCCAAATTTATTCACTTTTAGAAGAAATAACACAACAAAATGGACCCCAAAACTTGTTCCCCACTTTCTTATGAGCACGCCGATACCCCACATGTGATCAGAAACCTCTGTTTGGACAAATGGGAGGGCTCGGAACAGAAGGAGCAATATTTGAATTTTGGAAAGCAAATTTGGCTGAAATAGATTGCGGGCACCATGTTGCATTTACAGGTCCGCTAAGGTACCTAAACAGAAGAAACCCCTCACAAGTGACACCATTTTGGAAACTAGACCCCTAAAGGATTCTATCTAGGGGTATAGTGAGCATTTTGGATCCACAGGTACTTCACAGATTTTGTTAACGTTACGTTGTCATATTGAAAATTTTAATAATTTTCTCAAAAATGTTGCTTTAGCATCAATTTTCTCACTTTTTCAAGAGGTAATTCCAAAAATTTGACCTCAAGGTTTGTTACCCACTTTTTTATGAGCGCGGTGATACCTCACATGTGGTCTGAAACCTTTGTTTGGACAAATGGGAGGGCTTGGAACGAAAGGGGCAATATTTGAATTTTGGAAAGGAAATTTGGCTGAAAAAGATTGCGGGCACCATGTCACATTTGGAGGACCCCTAAGGTACCTAAACAGCAGAAACCCCGCACAAGTGACCCCATTTTGGAAACTAGGCCCCTCAAGGAATTTATCTAGATGTTTGGTGAGTACCCTGAACCCCCAGGTGCTTCACAGAATTTTATAACGTTGAGCCATGAAAAAAAAAAAATAAAATTTTACCACAAAATTGTTATTTCAACCAGGTAGCTTTTTTTTTTTACAAGAGTAAAAGGAAAATATTCAGCATAACATTTATTGTGCAATTTCTCCTGAGTTTGGCGATACCTTATATGTGGTGGAAATCAACTGTTTGGGTGCACAGCAGGGCTCGGAAGGGAAGGAGTGCCATTTGACTGCAAAATTGGCTGGAATCAATAGCGGACGCCAGGTTGCATTTGGAGAGCCCCTGAGGTGCCTAAACAGTGGCTGTCCCCCACAAGTGACTCCATTCTGGAAACAAGACACCTCAAGGCTTTTATCTAGGTGTATAGTGAGCAGTTTGAATCCACGAATACTTCACAGATTTTGATAAGCTTAGGTTGCCATATTGAAAATTTTCATTTTTTTCACAAAAATGTTGCTTCAGCATCAAATTTCTCACTTTTTCAAGAGACAACAACAAACCGTGGACCCAACAGGTTGTTATCCAATGTCTTATGAGCACAGGGATACCCCACATGTGGCCAAAAACCTCTGTTTGGATAAATGGGAGGGCTTGGAATGGAAGGAGCACCATTTGAATTCTGGAAAAGTTGAGATAAATTGCGGGCACCATGTCACATTTGCAGGGCCCCTTGGGTACCTATACATTAGAAACCCCCCACAAGTGACTCCATTTTGGAAACTGGATTTTATTCAGGAGTACAGTAGCATTTTGAATCCACAGGTACTTCACAAAAATGTTGCTGTAGCAACAAATGTCTCACTTTTAGGCTATGTGGCCATGATCCAGCGACACGGCGTCTAGTACACAGTGTCAGCCTCCTGCAGAGATGTGAGTGTTGTCCACGGGAGAACGCAGCTGCCCATGCCCACGATTTGGGTTCAGGCCGCTGTGGAGCTCTATGCTACCTGTAGAGAACACTCATCTCCGCAGCATAAATTGACATGCTGAGGCTCGGGAAGCTGCCGCCACAGGTCGGTTTATGCTGCGGAGAAGAGAAGTACATTGGGCAAGCACATTGGGCATGGGATTTCTAAAAATCCTTCCACTGTGCTTCTACTGCACAATGCAGCGTTATGGACGCAGGGAAAACACTCTGCGCCCAAAACACTGCAAATCCCGATTGTGGGCGCACAGCCTAAAATGCTACAATGGATGAATGGATAGATGTCAAACAAATATAACGTCCCACCCCCTGCATATTCTAAGCTGGCGCCCTTTAGTGCCTTTCATGTGGCACTAAAGGGTGCCTAGCCTTGTATTTAGCCCCCCAAAAAATTAATAATTAAAATAAACGACGTGGGGTCCCCCCTATTTTTGATAGCCAGCTAGGGTAAAGCAGACAGCTGTAGCCTGCAAACCACAGCTGACAGCTTCACCTTGGCTGGTGATCAATTTGGAGGGCTCCCCAGGCGTTTTTTAAAAAAAAAAAAAAAAAAACGTGGGGTCCCCCCAAATTAGATCACCAGCCAAGGTGAAGCAGACAGCTGGGGTCTGGTATTCTCAGGGTGGGAAGAGCCATGGTTATTGGACTCTTCCCAGCCTAAAAATAGCAGGCCGCAGCCGCCCCAGAAGTGGCGCATCCATTAGATGTTCCAATCCTGGCGCTTCGCTCCAGCTCATCCCGCGCCCTGGTGCGGTGGCAGACGGGGTAATATATGGGGTTGATACCAGCTGTAATGTCACCTGGCATCAAGCCCTGGGGTTAGTGATGTCACGGCATCTGAACAGATACCCGACATCACTAACCCAGTCAAGAAATAGAAAAAAATAAAGACAAAAAAAAAATTTATTTGAAAAAAAACTCCCCGAAACATTCCTCTTTTACCAATTTATTGTAAATAAATAAATTTCGGTCGCTGTAATCCATTTTTGAGGTCCCACGCCGTCTCTGGATCTTCTAGAATATGGGGGGCACGTTCAGGGAACGTATCCCCCATTTTCTGGAAGAGCAAGCTCTCCATGAGCAGTGTGGGTGCAGTAATCTGAGAATACTGCACTCACACTGCCCCGGTCCAACCTAGGGCAGAGTGACCTGCAGTAACCTCATTCTAGAATATGAGGGGCACGCTCACAGAACGTACCGCCCATTTTCTAGAACAGCAGGCTCTCCATGTGAGGAGTGTGTCTGCAGATTACTGCACTCACCCTCCCCCGGTCCACAGTGGAGCAGCCTACTGCAGCAGCGACGTCAGCGTCCCTGCTTGCAGGGATCCAGCTGACAGCCGCTGTCTGCGCATGCGCCGCCAGCATTCAAGAGAAGGAGGCGGCGTGATCGCGGGGCCGGAGCACCAGCAGCCAGGTAACGTATGACCGGGGGCTGGGGGGGGTGACGGGGGGTGACGGGGGGACCTGGGGACAACTTTCTGCCGCATGTGACGTGTCACATGCGGCAGAAAGAGTAGGATGAATGCGGCCGCCATTTTCCACGCTCCGGAGGGGAGAGGGGGGAGGCGGCTCTGGAGAACCGGAGGGGGCTCCGGGGACCAGAGATCTCCGGTGTACCGGAGGAGGGGTCAGGGGGAGGACATTTCCCTCCGATCTGAAATGTTTGATCATTTCAGATCGGAGGGAAATGAATGCAGAGCCGACGGCGGCGGCAGTTTTCAGCGCGCGTCGGCGCCATCTTGGATTTTCCGGAGGGGGGGTAGGGGTGGTGGGGGGACTCTCCGGTACCGGGGGCTTTGGGGGCACTAGAGGATTATATTTATTTCTCATCTGACATGTTTGATCACGTCAGATGAGAAATAAATCAATTTTACCGGCCATTTTTTTTTTTTTTTAATGTTGTCGCCGGTATACGGTGTATACCGGCGATCGCATTAACGAGGTCCAAAAAAAACACCCCGATTCATAATCTTGGGGGTCTCAGCTACCTCCGGTAGCTGAAACCCCCGAGATTTTTCGTCACTGGGGGGCGCTACAAGCTTTTTCCGGCCTGACGTCTCAAGACGTCGGAACAGAATAAGTACCCTGTTTTTCCGACGTCTTGAGACGTTAGGCCGTCGCTATGGGGTTAAGGACACCAGGGAGAAAACTATAGGCATACAAAAGCTGAGCTACAATACAGGACAAAGGGCAAGCAGCTTGGTGAAAAAAAAAAAAAAACAACTTTTGGGGCAATTATTAGAAAATTGAAGAAATACAAGATGACTGTCAATCACACCCTGTCTGAGGCTCTACGCAAGATCTCGCCTCGTGGGGTAAGGATGATTCTGAGAAAAGTCAGGAATCAGCTCAGAACTACACGGGGGACATGGGTCAATAACCTGAAGAGAGCTGGGACCAGAGTCTCAAAGATCAAGTAACACACTATGCAGTCATGGATTAAAATCCTGCAGGGCACACAAGGTCCTCCTGCTCACACCAGCACATGTCCAGGCGGGTTTGAAGTTTGACAATGACATCTGGATGATCCAGAGGTGGAATGGGAGAAGGTCCATGTGGTCAGATAAGACCAAAATAGAACTTTTTGATATCACTGCCACTCAACATGTTTGGAGGAAGAAGGAGGAGTACACTGTTACTCACCATTATTGGCACCCCTTCATTTTTTTCAAAGACTGTACAATATCTTCAGAAATAAATAGAAATGTACTAAAGTTATATCCTCAGGATTTCTTAATTAGTGCTCCAAAGTAATAAAACAATAAAACATTGGCAATTTACATGTTGCAATTTATAAGAAACAGAATAAACAGAATGTGTAGCAATAAAAGGCACCACACATTAATACTTGGTTGCCCCGCCCCCCCTTAATTAATACTTGGGTGCACAAACTTTGGCATTGATGACAGTCTCCAAACATTTCTTGTAGCAATCTATAAAGCTTCTTCCACTTCTCAGCTGGTATTTTCTCCCAAATTTCCTTTGCAGTTTGTTCAAGCTCCTGAATGTTTCCAGGGTTTTTTTCCCAATGGCAGTTTTCAGCTCACCCCAAAGATTTTCAGTGGGATTGAGATCAGGGCTCATTGCTGGCCATTTTAGAACAGTCTATTTTTCCTGTTTCAACCATTCCTGTGTACTTTTTGATTTGTGCTTTGGATGGAGGAACTATGATCTTCAACTCAAATCAGGATTTTTACACTGGGCAGGACATTCCACTCTAAAGTCTCTTGATAATTCTCTGATTTCATGATTCCTGTTATACGATCAAGGCCTCCACTACCAGACGCCACAAAACAACCCAACAGCATTATGGATACTCCATCATGCTGAACTGTTGGTAGGATGTTCTTTTCTTTATTATTATTATTATTATTTATTATTATTTATTTATAAGAATCATTGCGCTGTCTATAAACAAACTGTTGCTTTGCACTGCCAAAAAGGTATATTTTTGTTTCACCTGCCTACAGAACATTTTCCCAGAAGGATTGTGGTTTGTCAAAGTACTCTTTGGCAAAGATCAGTCGTTCCTTTTTATGTTTTTCTTCAGCAATGCCTTTTTCTTCAGCAATGCCTTCCTTGGCCTTCGCCCATACAGCTCTGCTTGTTTTATGTGCAGCGTATGGCACTTGTGGAAATCACAACCCCAGGCTGTTGCAGGTTGGCCTCCAGGTCTTTGGGTGTTTGACATGGTGTTTTTTCCACCATTTGCACCAAATTCAAAGACATCTCTTGTCAATTTTCCTCTTTCCCTTACATCCAAGGAAGATCTTGACTGTTCCATGCTTGGCAAACTTAACATTGTGCACTGTTAAAACTGGCATACCAAGGTCATTGGAGATGGCGTTATACCCTTTGGAAGTCTTGTGTTTGCAAATAATAGCAGTTCTGATGTCCTCAGACAGTTCCTTTGTCTTCTACATTGTGACAAAGGAACAGGGCCTACCATGTGGCTTTTTAAAACACTGAAGTCATCATTCATTGGCTAATTCATGTCACATGACCACCAGCAATTTATCACAAGCGATTCTCATTTGTGATTTACCACAGGCGAATCAAAATGTATTTCCATACTAATTTAATGTAAAGGATTCCAATACATGTGTCACAGCAAGATTTAGGTTGTGATATTTTTCCCTCCCATTGTTTATTTTAAATTCTTGTTTATCATTTGCTCTTTTCTATTTAACACAAGTGCTCTATACAAAGAAGGGAATTTTGTTTACTTACCGTAAATTCCTTTTCTTCTAGCTCCAATTGGGAGACCCAGACAATTGGGTGTATAGCTATGCCTCCGGAGGCCACACAAAGTATTACACTAAAAGTGTAAAGCCCCTCCCCTTCTGCCTATACACCCCCCGTGCTCCCACGGGCTCCTCAGTTTTGGTGCAAAAGCAAGAAGGAGGAAAAAATTATAAACTGGTTTAATGTAAATTCAATCCGAAGGAATATCGGAGAACTGAAACCATTCAACATGAACAACATGTGTACACAAAAAAACAGGGGCGGGTGCTGGGTCTCCCAATTGGAGCTAGAAGAAAAGGAATTTACGGTAAGTAAACAAAGAAGGGAATTTTGTTACTTACCGTAAATTCCTTTTCTTCTAGCTCCTATTGGGAGACCCAGACGATTGGGTGTATAGCACTGCCTCCGGAGGCCACACAAAGCAATTACACTAAAAAGTGTAAGGCCCCTCCCCTTCTGGCTATACACCCCCAGTGGGATCACTGGCTCACCAGTTTTAGTGCAAAAGCAAGAAGGAGGAAAGCCAATAACTGGTTTAAACAAATTCACTCCGAAGTAACGTCGGAGAACTGAAAAACCATTCAACATGAACAACATGTGTACCCGAAAAACCACCAAAAATCCCGAAGGACAACAGGGCGGGTGCTGGGTCTCCCAATAGGAGCTAGAAGAAAAGGAATTTACGGTAAGTAACAAAATTCCCTTCTTCTTCGGCGCTCCATTGGGAGACCCAGACGATTGGGACGTCCAAAAGCTGTCCCTGGGTGGGTAAAGAAATACCTCATGTTAGAGCTGCAAAGACAGCCCTCCCCTACGGGGAGGCAACTGCCGCCTGCAGGACTCTTCTACCTAGGCTGGCGTCCGCCGAAGCATAGGTATGCACCTGATAATGTTTGGTGAAAGTGTGCAGACTCGACCAGGTAGCTGCCTGGCACACCTGTTGAGCCGTAGCCTGGTGTCGTAATGCCCAGGACGCACCCACGGCTCTGGTAGAATGGGCCTTCAGCCCTGATGGAACCGGAAGCCCAGCAGAACGGTAGGCTTCAAGAATTGGTTCTTTGATCCATCGAGCCAGGGTGGCTTTGGAAGCCTGCGACCCCTTGCGCTGGCCAGCGACAAGGACAAAGAGTGCATCAGAGCGGCGCAGGGGCGCCGTGCGAGAAATGTAGATTCTGAGTGCTCTCACCAGATCTAACAAATGTAAATCCTTTTCGTACCGGTGAACCGGATGAGGACAAAAAGAAGGTAAGGAGATATCCTGATTAATATGAAACGAGGATACTACCTTAGGGAGAAACTCCTGAATGGGGCGCAGCACTACCTTGTCCTGGTGGACCACCAGGAAGGGAGCCTTGGATGACAGCGCTGCTAGCTCAGACACTCTCCGAAGAGACGTGATCGCTACCAGAAAGGCCACTTTCCGTGATAGTCGAGAGAGTGAAACATCCGTCAGAGACTCGAAAGGCGGCTTCTGGAGAGCAACTAGTACCCTGTTCAGATCCCATGGATCTAACGGCCGCTCGTACGGGGGGACGATATGACCAAACCCCCTGCAGGAACGTGCGTACCTGCGGACGTCGTGCTAGACGCTTCTGAAAAAAACACCAATAGCGCCGAGACTTGCCCTTTAAGGGAGCCGAGCGACAAGCCCTTTTCCAACCCAGATTGCAGGAAGGAAAGAAAAGTAGGCCATGCCAATGGCCAGGGGGACACTCCTTGTACAGAGCACCAGTAAAAGAAAATCTTCCACTTCCGTGGTAGATCTTAGCAGACGTGGGCTTCATAGCCTGTCTCATGGTGGCAACGACCCCGTGGGATAATCCTGAGGACACTAGGATCTAGGACGCAATGGCCACACAGTAGGTTCAGGGCCGTAGAATTCAGATGGAAAAAACGGCCCTTGGGACAGTAAGTCTGGCCGGTCTGGTAGTGCCCACGGTTGACCGACCGTGAGATGCCTGTCGCCAGAGCTCTTTGATCGTCATGAAAACCGGGACCAAGCTGTTGTGCCGATTCGTGAAACCCGTCCGGGTGCAGAGACCATTCTCCTGCGTCCACGCCCTGGTGACTGAGGAAGTCTGCTTCCCAGTTTTCTACGCCCGGGATGTGAACTGCGGATATGGTGTATGCTCTGTCTTCCACCCCTAGCAGAATCCGGCGGACTTCCTGGGAGGCTCGCCGACTGCGTAGTCCGCCTTGGTGGTTGATGTATGCCACCGCTGTGGATTGTCCGACTGAATTCGGATCTGTTTGCCTTCCAGCCACTGTAGGAAGTCTTGCAGGGCCATATGCACTGCCCAGAGCTCCAGACAATTGATCTGAAGAGTGGACTCCTCTGAAGAGAGTCCTTGATCGTCTGAGAAAGGGGGACGTTCCTGTGTAGGGACATCGACTTCCCCTCCCATTAGCGAAGAATGTTCTATTGAAGTGGACGCAGATGAAACTGCGTGAAAGGGACTGCCTCTGGATGAGGTGTCTCCTTGAAGGAGAGACTGCACCCCCGTCTGTAGTGACCGCTGTTTGTCCAGTGGAAGCTTCACCATCGCTGAGAGAGTGTGAAACCCCAAGCTAAGATATGCCAGCGATTGGGTTTAACTTTGAAAAGTTGAGGACCCACCCGAAACTCTGGGAAGTCTCCAGCGCCATGTTCAGGCTGTGTTGGCATGCCTCTTAAAAGAGTGCCTTGACAAGTAGATGGTCTAAGTAAGGGATCACAGGGTGACCCTGAGAGTGCGGGAGTGGTCCCACTGCTGCCATGAACTTGGTGAAAACCCGTGGGGCTGTCGCCAGACCGAAGGGTAGGGCTACGAACTGAAGATGCTCGTCTTCAATAACGAACCGTAGCAAACGCCGGTGCTCTGGAGCAATCGGCACGTGGAGATAAGCATCCTGATGTCTATTGATGCTAGGAAATCTCCTTGAGACATTGAGGCAATGACGGAGCGGAGGGATTCCATCCGGAACCGCCTGGTTTTCACGTGCTTGTTGAGCAGTTTAAGGTCCAGAACGGAACGGAAGGAGTCGTCCTATTTTGTCACCCCGACCAGATCGGAGTAAAAAGTGTCTCTTGTTCCTGAGGAGGAACCGGGATTACGACTCCTACTGCCTGCAGAAGAGCCTCGGCTCGGCCGGTGAGGAAGCTTTTGCGACAAACTGTCTCTCACCCACCGGCCATTGACCTGTGGCAGTGAAATGTCGCTAAAGCGGGGGAGTCTGCCACCGACCGCGGACGCGGAGAGAGAGGGCTGAAAGTCATGAGGAAACCGCCTTGGTAGCGGTTCCTCCGGCTGCCTTCTCCGGGCGTGATTGAGCCCGCCAGGAACCTGCGCCCCTCTGAGCCTTTTGAGTCCTGTTGGACGAGGGCAATTGGGACGTGCCCGAGCCTGGGAAGGACCGAAACCTCGACTGTCCCTTCTCCTGATGGGTCATGTTTGATAGCTGGGGTAAGGAAGAATCCGTACCCTTGGACAGTTGAATGATTTAATCCAACCGCTCACGAAACAGTCTGTCACCAGATAAAGGCAATCTGGTTAAGCACATTTGTGGAAGCAGCATCTGCTCCAATCCCTTAACACTAGGAGCGTAACAACACGGAGTTGGCGGACGCCACTGACGTACGGCTCGTAGAGTCCAGGACAGCATAAACAGCTTGAGTCGCAATGCCGACATTGCGAGGTGAAGGACGCTACTGCGGCCAAGATGTACATGTGACCGCGTCCCTCTGCGCAATACTAGCTGAAATAGCTTGGAGTGCCTCTATGGCTGCGAATGCCGGGGCAACCGACCCGCCGATAGGGCTGTCAATGGCATCTTTAAGTGAATTCCCATCTTCCACTGCAACTATAGATCTAGCCGCAAGCCTGGAGATTGGGGGATCCACCCTTGGAGCGCTTGAGCACGTCAGGGGGGAAGAGACAACGCGTATCTTCAATACGGTTGGAGAAAAGCTTATCGGGATAAGCGTGGTGTTCCTGGACTGCTTCTCTGGAGTCAGAGTGACCAGAAAAGTACTCAATATACGCTTGAGATACCGAAATAGGGATTTCTTCTGCTGTGAAGCTGACCCCTCCACTGGAGGAGTTGAGGGAGAAATACCCAACCTTCCATTGATGGACGCTATAAGATTATTCACTATAGCGTCACCATCCGGTGTATCCGGATTGAGAGCGGTCTCAGGATCGGAGTCCTGAACAGCTACGTCTGCCTCATCATACAGAGCGTACTGTGATGAAGTCGAGGGCCGTTCTTAGGGAGCTCGCTTAGGCCGTCTGGGACTGTCGTCCGTGTCAGAGCCTGCACCCTGGGATGCATGGGACCCTCCTGGAGCCATGATTTGTTTCGAAATCAGGGTGGCCAGGGGCATTGAATCAACATTGCCCAAGGTCTGTCTGGACTGCAAAGTCTGTAAGATGTTAGTGATAGCCACAGACAATATATCAGCGGAAACTGCAACTCCGTCCCTGTCCCTGGACAGGGATCACAGGTGGTTCTTTTGGCCACCTGTAGCAGAGACCCCGTTGAGTAATTGCACACACTGGGGGTCCTGGAACAGTCGCATGCAGTACAAGCAGCATAGAAAGCGTGTGCCTTGGCACCCATGTTTTTTTTTTTTTGCTGTTGCTGTCTAGCCATCTAGGAGCATTAGCCAAGAATAGCGACCGTACAGTGCAATGTATAGCATACAAGCATGAAGTACAATAAACACTTCAGCACATGCAGTACAAGGAGCATAGAAAGCCTGTGCCTTGGCACCTTTGCTTTTCTGCTGCCGTTGTCTAGTTATTCAGGAGCATTAGCCAGGAAAAGCGACCTGCAGTGAATGTACAAGCATGAAAATAAACTCTGCAGTACATGCAATCCAAGCAGCATTGAAAGCTTGTGCCTTAGCACCATTGCTGTTTGCTGCCGCTGTCTAGCCATCTAGGCGGGTAGACAGCCAAGAATAGCCCTTACAGTGCAATGTAAAGCATACAAGCATAAAGGACACATGACACCGCAGCACATGCAAGACAAGCAGCATATAGAGTCTGTGCTTTAGCACCCCTGATCTTTTGCTGCTGTTTCTAGGTCTGCATCCTGAATAGCGACCGTACAAAAGTACAACAGGACACTTCGGCATTAGTGGGTCAGCACTTTAGTTGCCGCTTACCGCCCGCACAAAAGCGGGTGTGTGGCGCCGGAATCCTGTGCTGGTAGCTCAGTGTCTCCGTTTTCCCGCTCTGCGTGCCGGAATGGCTGCCGGCGTCCAGAGGAGAGGGGCGGGCCGAGGGCGTGCCCGAGACAAGAGCGGGAACCCGGCGCCCACTGTGTCTAGTAAAGGGGGCTGGAGAATGCAAATAAGGCTCCAGCCCTCGGCGCTGCTATAGAACAGCGTCTCTCCCTGTCCCTGAGTGACAGGGTGGGGGCGGGAACGAAGCGGCGCTAGGCCGCAAAAGCCGGGGACTAAAGTTAGAAGCGCCGCCGCCGTAAAAGCGCGGTCGGCGCGTCCCCGGCGCACTACAAGTCGCAGCTGCGCCGCCGCTCCAGGGGCGGTCGGCGCGGCGGTCCCCACACGTAAAGTCCCCCAGTAATCTGCAGGGACTATAAGCCCAGCGCACAGCGCTACAGTCCCCGGCGCACTAGCACACCCAGCAAGCCTGGAGTGTGCGTGGCCTGCCATACGGGGACACAGAGTACCTGAAAGTTGCAGGGCCTTGTCCCTGAACGGCACTCCCGCTCCACATCCAGCAGGTTCTATGGGTCTGTGGATGGAGCCCGGCCTCAGGGCTTGGTGGCCGGAAAGATCCCACTTCCTCAGAGCCCCTCAGGGGGATGGGGAAGGAAAACAGCATGTGGGCTCCAGCCTCCGTACCAGCAATAGGTACCTCAACCTTACAAACCGCAAGTGGGGTGAGAAGGGAGCATGCTGGGGGCCCTAGTATGGGCCCTCTTTTCTTCCATCCGATATAGTCAGCAGCTACTGCTGACTGAACAGTGGAGCTTATGCATGGATGTCTGACCTCCTTCGCACAAAGCAGAAAACTGGTGAGCCAGTGATCCCACTGGGGGTGTATAGCCAGAAGGGGAGGGGCCTTACACTTTTTAGTGTAATTGCTTTGTGTGGCCTCCGGAGGCAGTGCTATACACCCAATCGTCTGGGTCTCCCAATGGAGCGCCGAAGAAATTCCCTTCTTTGTCGCTCCATTGGGAGACCCAGACAATTGGGACGTCCAAAAGCAGTCCCTGGGTGGGTAAATAATACCTCATAATAGAGCCGTAACGGCTCCGTCCTACAGGTGGGCAACCGCCGCCTGAAGGACTCGCATACCTAGGCTGGCATCTGACGAAGCATAGGTATGCACCTGATAGTGTTTCGTGAAAGTGTGCAGGCTCGACCAGGTAGCTGCCTGACACACCTGCTGAGCCGTAGCCTGGTGCCGCAAGGCCCAGGATGCTCCCACGGCCCTGGTAGAATGGGCCTTCAGCCCTGAGGGAACCGGAAGCCCCGAGGAACGATAAGCTTCGAGAATTGGTTCCTTGATCCACCGAGCCAGGGTTGATTTGGAAGCTTGTGTCCCTTTACGCTGGCCAGCGACAAGGACAAAGAGTGCATCCGAGCGGCGCAGGGGCGCCGTACGAGAAATGTAGAATCTGAGTGCTCTCACCAGATCTAACAAGTGCAAATCCTTTTCACATTGGTGAACTGGATGAGGACAAAAAGAGGGTAAGGAGATATCCTGATTGAGATGAAAGGGGGATACCACCTTAGGGAGAAATTCCGGAACCGGACGCAGAACCACCTTGTCCTGGTGAAACACCAGGAAAGGGGCTTTGCATGACAACGCTGCTAGCTCAGACACTCTCCGAAGTGAAGTGACTGCTACTAGGAAAACCACTTTCTGCGAAAGGCGTGCGAGAGAAATATCCCTCATTGGCTCGAACGGTGGTTTCTGAAGAACCATCAGCACCCTGTTCAGATCCCAGGGTTCTAACGGACGCTTGTAAGGAGGGACGATGTGACAAACCCCCTGCAGGAACGTGCGTACCTGTGGAAGTCTGGTCAGGCGCTTCTGAAAAAACACAGAGAGCACAGAGACTTGTCCCTTAAGGGAGCCGAGCGACAAACCCTTTTCCAATCCGGATTGAAGAAAGGACAGAAAAGTGGGCTAGGCAAATGGCCAGGGAGAAAAACCCTGAGCAGAGCACCACGACAGGAATATTTTCCACGTCCTGTGGTAGATCTTGGCGGACGTTGGTTTCCTAGCCTGTCTCATAGTGGCAATGACCTCTTGAGATAATCCTGAAGACGCTAAGATCCAGGACTCAATGGCCACACAGTCAGGTTGAGGGCCGCAGAATTCAGATGGAAAAACGGCCCTTGAGACAGCAAGTCTGGTCGGTCTGGTAGTGCCCACGGTTGGCCGACCGTGAGATGCCACAGATCCGGGTACCACGACCTCCTCGGCCAGTCTGGAGCGACGAGGATGGCGCGGCGGCAGTCGGCCCTGATCTTGCGTAACACTCTGGGCAACAGTGCCAGAGGAGGAAACACATAAGGGAGTTGAAACTGCGACCAATCCTGAACTAAGGCGTCTGCCGCCAGAGCTCTGTGATCGTGAGATCGTGCCATGAATGCCGTGACCTTGTTGTTGTGCCGGGACGCCATTAGGTCGACGTCCGGCATCCCCCAGCGGCAACAGATCTCCTGAAACACGTCCGGGTGAAGGGACCATTCCCCTGCGTCCATGCCCTGGCGACTGAGAAAGTCTGCTTCCCAGTTTTCCACGCCCGGGATGTGAACTGCGGAGATGGTGGAGGCCGTGGCTTCCACCCACATCAAAATCCGCCGGACTTCTTGGAAGGCTTGCCGACTGCGTGTTCCGCCTTGGTGGTTGATGTAAGCCACCGCTGTGGAGTTGTCCGACTGAATTCGGATCTGCTTGCCTTCCAGCCACTGCTGGAACGCTTTTAGGGCAAGATACACTGCCCTGATCTCCAGAACATTGATCTGAAGTGAGGACTCTTGCTGAGTCCACGTACCCTGAGCCCTGTGGTGGAGAAAGACTGCTCCCCACCCTGACAGACTCGCGTCCGTCGTGACCACCTCCCAGGATGGGGGTAGGAAGGATTTCCCCTTCGATAAAGAAGTGGGAAGAAGCCACCACCGAAGGGAAGCTTTGGTTGCCTGAGAGAGTGAGACGTTCCTGTCGAGAGACGTCGGCTTCCTGTCCCATTTGCGTAGGATGTCCCATTGAAGAGGACGCAGGTGAAACTGCGCGAAAGGGACTGCCTCCATTGCTGCGACCATCTTCCCCAGGAAGTGCATGAGGCGCCTCAAGGGGTGTGACTGACCTTGAAGGAGAGATTGCAACCCTGTCTGCAGTGACCGCTGTTTGTTCAGCGGAAGCATCACTATCGCTGAGAGGGTATGAAACTCCATGCCAAGATATGTCAGCGATTGGACCGGTGTCAGATTTGACTTTGGAAAATTGATGATCCACCCGAAACTCTGGAGAGTCTCCAGGGTAGCGTTGAGGCTGTGTTGGCATGCCTCTTGAGAGGGTGCCTTGACCAGCAGATCGTCTAAGTAAGGGATCACCGAGTGACCCTGAGAGTGGAGGACCGCAACTACTGTAGCCATGACCTTGGTGAAAACCCGTGGGGCTGTCGCCAGGCCGAACGGCAGTGCCGCGAACTGAAGGTGTTCGCCTCCGATGGCGAAGCGCAGGAAGCGCTGATGCTCTGGAGCAATCGGTACGTGGAGATAAGCATCTTTGATATCGATTGATGCAAGGAAATCTCCTTGGGACATTGAGGCGATGACGGAGCGGAGGGATTCCATCCGGAACCGCCTGGTCTTTACGTGTTTGTTGAGCAGTTTTAGGTCCAGGACAGGACGGAAAGACCCGTCCTTCTTTGGAACCACAAACAGGTTGGAGTAAAAACCGTGACCCTGTTGCTGAAGAGGAACCGGGACCACCACTCCTTCTGCCTTCAGAGTGCCCACCGCTTGCAGAAGAGCATCGGCTCGCTCGGGAGGCGGAGATGTTCTGAAGAATCGAGTCGGAGGACGAGAGCTGAACTCTATCCTGTAACCGTGAGACAGAATGTCTCTCACCCAACGGTCTTTTACCTGTGGCAGCCAGGTGTCGCAAAAGCGGGAGAGCCTGCCACCGACCGAGGATGCGGTGTGAGGAGGCCGTAAGTCATGAGGAAGCCGCCTTGGTAGCGGCACCTCCGGCGGTCTTTTTAGAGCGTGACTTAGATCGCCATGAATCGGAGTTCCTCTGATCCTTCTGAGGCCTTTTGGACGAGAATTGGGACCTGCCCGCACCCGGAAAGGACCGAAACCTCGACTGTCCCCTCCTCTGTTGGGGTATGTTTGGTTTGGCCTGGGGTAAGGATGTTTCCTTTCCCTTGGATTGTTTGATGATTTCATCCAATCTCTCACCAAACAAACGGTCGCCAGAAAATGGCAAACCGGTTAAGCACTTTTTGGAAGCCGAATCTGCCTTCCATTCCCGTAGCCACAAGGCCCTGCGTATTGCCACCGAATTGTCGGCTGCAACCGCCGTACGGCTCGCAGAGTCCAGGACAGCATTAATAGCGTAGGACGCAAATGCCGACGTTTGAGAGGTTATGGACGCCACTTGCGGCGCAGACGTACGTGTGAGTGCGTCAATTTGCGCTTGACCCGCTGAGATAGCTTGGAGTGCCCATACGGCTGCGAATGCTGGAGCAAAAGACGCGCCGATAGCTTCATAGATGGATTTCAACCAGAGCTCCATCTGTCTGTCAGTGGCATCCTTGAGTGAAGCCCCATCTTCAACTGCAACTATGGATCTAGCCGCCAGTCTGGAGATTGGAGGATCCACCTTGGGACACTGAGTCCAGCCCTTGACCACGTCAGGGGGGAAGGGATAACGTGTATCCTTAAGGCGCTTGGAAAAACGCTTATCTGGACAAGCTCGGTGTTTCTGGACTGCCTCTCTGAAGTCAGAGTGGTCCAGAAACATACTCGTTGTGCGCTTGGGAAACCTGAAACGGAATTTCTCCTGCTGAGAAGCTGGCTCCTCTACTGGAGGAGCTGAGGGAGAAATATCCAACATTTGATTGATGGACGCGATAAGATCATTCACTATGGCGTCCCCATCCGGAGTATCAAGATTGAGAGCGGCCTCAGGATCAGAATCCTGATCAGCTACCTCCGCTTCATCATACAGAGAGTCCTCCCGCTGAGACCCTGAACAATGTGATGATGTCGAGGGAATTTCCCAGCGAGCTCGCTTAGGCAGTCTGGTGCTGCGGTCCGTGTCAGAGACCTCACCCTGGGATCTATGAGACACCCCGGGAGGACATTGTTGTTCCAACTGAGGGGAACCAGGGGGCAATGATTCCACAGTGCCCATGGTCTGAGATACCGGTCTGGACTGCAAAGCTTCTAGTATCTTAGCCATAGTCTCAGAAAGTCTTTCAGTAAAAACTGCAAACTCCGTCCCTGTCACCTGGGCAGTGTTAGCAGGTGGTTCCTCCTGGGCCACCCTTAGCAGAGGCTCCGGCTGAGTAAGTGCTACAGGAGCCGAGCATTGCACACAATGAGGGTCAGTGGAACCTGCCGGTAGTAGAGCCGTACATACAGCGCAGGCAGCATAGTAAGCCTGTGCTTTGGCACCCTTGCTTCTTATGGACGCCATGCTGTTGTCTCCCCTGAGCAATCCAGGAGGGTATATAGCCAAAAATCAACCGTGCACCATACAGTGTAAAGTATAGCCTATAATCATATAATCTATAAGTACACTTCTGCACAAGTGGGGCCAGCACCTCAGGTGCTGCTTACCGCCCGCTCAAAGCGGTTGTGTGGTTACCAGAATCACTGCCTGGGTCTCCCCGAGCTTGTCTCCCCTCTCCAGCGTCAGAAGAGCTGACAGGAATGGCTGCCAGCGTCCTGAGGAGAGGAGGGGGCCGTGGGCGTGCCCTAGAAAGTGCGGGAATCTGGTGCCCCACTGTGCACAGTGAGGGGGGTGGAGTATGCAAAGCATGTTCCAGCCCTCAGTGCTGACTTCTCGTACAGCGTCCCGCCCTTCCCCTGACTGGCAGGCCTGGGGGCGGGAAAAAAAGTGAGACTAGGCCGCAAAAGCCGGGGACTAAAGTTATAAGCGCGGCCGGCGTATAAGCCCGGTCGGCGCGGTAGTCCCCGGCGCACTAACAGTCCCAGCCGCGCCGCAGTGCAAAAATGGCAGCGGCGGTCAGCGCGGTAGTCCCCATAAACTAACACACCCAGCACGCTGCAGTGTGTGATGGCACAAGCGCGGTCAGCGCTGCGGTCCCCGGCGCACTAACACACCCAGCAATGCTGGAGTGTTTCTGTGCGCGGTCCCCACGGGGACACAGAGTACCTTAAAGTAGCAGGGCCTTGTCCCTGACGATACTCGGCTCCTTATCCAGCAGAGTCCCCAGGAGCTGTGGATGGAGCACGGTCTCAGTGCCTGGAGACCGATTAGGATCCCACTTCACCCAGAGCCCTAAAGGGGATGGGGAAGGAAAACAGCATGTGGGCTCCAGCCTCCGTACCCGCAATGGATACCTCAACCTTAACAACACCGCCGACAAGAGTGGGGTGAGAAAGGAGCATGCTGGGGGCCCTGTTATGGGCCCTCTTTTCTTCCATCCGACATAGTCAGCAGCTGCTGCTGACTAAGCTGTGGAGCTATGCGTGCATGTCTGCCTCCTTCGCACAAAGCATGAAAACTGAGGAGCCCGTGGGAGCACGGGGGGTGTATAGGCAGAAGGGGAGGGGCTTTACACTTTTAGTGGAATACTTTGTGTGGCCTCCGGAGGCATAGCTATACACCCAATTGTCTGGGTCTCCCAATGGAGCGACAAAGAAAAAGCAGTTTCACTTGATTCAATTTTAAGAGATATTCCACATTATGTACTTAAACTTCATGGATGCCATTAACGATCAGCCGGACTGTACAGCCCCAAGAACACCGTCCCAACTGTGAAGCATGGCGGTGGAATTATCATACTTTGGGGGTGTTTTTCCCCAAGGGGACAGGACGACTGCACCATATTGAAATGAGTATGGATGCAGTCATGTATCACAAAATACAACAACCTCTTCCCTCAGTAAGAGCATTGAAGATGGGTGGTGGCTGAGTCTTCCAGCATGAAAATGACCAGAAGCACACAGCCAGGGTACCTAAGGAGTGGCTCCGTAACAGGCATTTCAAGGTCCTGGAGTGACCTAGACAGTCTCCGGACCTGAACCAAATGGAAAATCTTTGGAGGGAGCTGAAAGTCAACGTTGCCCAGTGACAGCCCCAAAACCTGAAAGATCTGGAGGTCTGTATGGAGGAGTGGGCCAAAGTCCCTGCTTCAGGGTGTGCAAACTTAGTCAAGAACTACAGGAAATATCTGACCTCTGTAATTCCTAAAAAAATGTTTCTGTACCAAAAATTAAGTTTTGTTTTTCTATTGCATCAAATACTTATTTTATGCAATGAAATGCAAATTAATTATTTAAAAACAATACAATGTGATTTCTGGATACTTTTTGGACTGTCTGTCACAGTTGAAGTGTACCTACGATATAAAATTACAGCCCTTTCCATTCTTTGTAGGTGGGAAAACTTGCAAAACCGTCAGTGTATGAACTACTTATTTTCCCCACTGTATAATGTAATGGCATATCGATAGGCTAAGCCATTTCCATATGCTTTATAGGTGTCCAACCTTTGGAAATCCTTTACACCTTGTAAATGAAGGCGAAATAGTGCTGATAAGTCCTTCACCTTTTTACCCCTGCAAGGAGCCTCTCCTGGTCACACAATGCACAGACCCCATTCCTGTGAACGCTCTATTCATGGAAATCTAAATATGGGGATGGAGCACTACATTAGCAATGTGTCTATCTCATTTTCAGGATCCACAAGGGTCTTCGAGATTAGACTAGCAATGACCATAAAGTGATGGCAAACCCTAGCAAAATACTATCACTTATTAGGATGGGAAATTCCCTCCAAGAGTGAACCAATGTTTGGCCCACTTTCTTGAGTTACCTTGTTCTGCAGAGTCCCCCAGTTCAGGAGATACAGAGGCTGAATGGGACAAGTTTGTTACTTCTTCCATCACTGGACAAAAGGCAGTGTCTGACCGTGACAGACAGCCCAAATCTGGAGATTCAGCTACTGGACCCGCGGCTTCTTGCTGCATCTCAATTTCATTTTCCTCCGCATCATGTAATGTGCTGCTGACCAATTCTAATGAAGCAAACAGGTCAGTAAAATAAGACAAATTTAGGATTTCACATACTAAAGGGGTTGTTCAAAAGTAAAATATTACATTTTTGGCATGGATTAAAAAAAAAAAAAAAAGTAGGAAAACTCACTCTCTCACTATCCAGTGTTTCAGCGGATCCAGCAGAAACCACTCCGAATAGCTTTGCCAATTGTGGAAACAAAGTTTATTAAAGCCACCAATCACCGGGATTTTCCTATATAATCTAAAGCCATTACTATACTGGCGCTATCATGCTGATTCTATACATACCTTTGGTTGTCAGCTAAGATGTATAGGTTTTGAAACACAAAAAAAGCTTGTAAAATGAACAGTTTTTTGATTGGCAGCAGGGGCCGAGCAGCTAATAGCTGGGGTGGGGTATTCATAGTGATTCCTGACAGTCCATCCTCCTACTATCTATATATGCTAATTCCATTATAGAAGTTTGTGGCTATAAATCATGGTGACTAGAAGGACCTTTGCTGATGTCATACCCATGTGACCAGAAGGGGCAGGGCCTCAGCCAACAGAAAACTAATGTTGCTTCCTGGTTTAAGCTATGTTGGCTAAAGCCACGCCCCTTCTGGTCACACGGGTATAACCTCAGCACAGGTCCTATTAGCCACCATGATTTAGCCACAACCATTCGTAAAACACTTCTATCATGGAATTAGCATAAATAATAGGAAAGCACACTATCAAACCCCGCCTCAGCTATTAGCAGCTGCTGTCAATCTTTACTTTGCTTGTGTTTCAAAACCTATACACTCTAGTTGACACCTAATGGTATCTATAGAATTAGCATGACAGTGCCACTATAGCTGGTTGTAGGCTATATAGGAAAAAGAGAATTTTGTTACTTACCGTAAATTCTTTTTTATAGTTCCGTATTGGGAGACCCAGACCATGGGTGTTTAGCTTCTGCCTCCGGAGGACACACAAAGTACTACACTAAAAAGTGTAGCTCCTCCCTCTGAGCTTATACACCCCCTGGTAGCCAGTCCTAGCCAGTTTAGTGCAAAAGCTGAAGGAGAATAGCCACCCACAAGTAGAACCGAGTAAGAACCGGAACAACCGGAGACTCTGTCCACGACAACAGCCGGTGATAACACACGGAACAAGAAAATTGCCAACAGGCAACAGGGAGGGAGCTGGGTCTCCCAATACGGAACTATAAGAAAAAGAATTTACGGTAAGTAACAAAATTCTCTTTTTCTTTATCGTTCCTTTGGGAGACCCAGACCATGGGACGTTCCAAAGCTGTCCCTGGGTGGGAATAAACAGAAAAAACTAAGAAGTAGGCGGAGTCTAACTTCACAAGTGGGCGACAGCCGCCTGAAGGATGCGTCTGCCCAAGCTCGCATCTGCCGAAGCATGAGCATGCACTTGGTAGTGCTTCGAAAAGGTATGCAGGCTAGTCCAAGTGGCAGCCTGACAGACTTGTTGAGCCGTAGCCTGGTGCCTAAAAGCCCAAGAGGCACCGACAGCTCTGGTCGAGTGCTTTGATCCCCGGCGGGGGAGGCACCTGAGTACTCTGGTAGGCGTCCGAAATGGTCGATCTAATCCAACGGGCCAAGGTCGGCTTAGAAGCAGAGAGACCCTTGCGCCGCCCTGTGGTTAGCACAAAAAGAGAGGTGCACCGCCTAAGCGCAGCGGTGCGAGCCACATAAATCTGGAGAGCACGCACCAGATCTAGAGTATGCAGCGCTTTCTCAAAGCGATGAACAGGGGCCGGACAGAAGGAAGGCAAGGAAATATCCTGGTTAAGGTGGAAGGGAGAGACCACCTTAGGAAGAAAGTCCGGGGTCGGACGGAGAACTACCTTGTCTTGGTGAAAAAACAAAAAAGGTGACTCCGAGGAGAGCGCAGCCAAATCAGAGACTATCCTGAGAGAAGTTATGGCAACTAGAAAGGCCACCTTTTGAGAAAGACGATACAGAGAAACCTCCCTAAGTGGCTCAAAGGGGGGGTTTCTGCAATACCGTGAGGACCAAGTTAAGGTCCCAGGGATCCAAGGGCCGCCGATAAGGCGGAATGATGTGAGACGCACCTTGCATGAAGGTGCGGATCTGAGCCAGCCGGGCGAGACGCCGCTGGAACACCACTGATAGAGCTGAGACTTGTCCCTTGAGAGAGTTGAGGGACAGTCCTAGCTGCAGACCAGACTGTAAAAAAGACAGAAAGGTCGGCAACGAGAATGGTCAAGGAGAATGGCCGGAAGAGCGACACCAGGACAGGAAAGTTTTCCAAGTCCTGTCATAGATCTTGACGGAGGAAGACTTACGGGCCCGAGTCATAGTGGAGATGACTTCAAGAGGAATACCAGAAGCCGTCAAAATCCAGGACTCAAGAGCCACGCCGTCAATTTGAGTGCCGCAGAATTCGGGCGGAAAAACGGACCTTGCGAGAGCAGGTCTGGACGGTCCGGAAGATGCCACAGCATCTCCACGGACAGTTGGAGCAGGTCCGGATACCAAGCTCGCCTGGGCCAGTCCGGTGCAATGAGGATGACTCGACGGCCCTCCATTCTGATCTTGCGCAGGACTCTGGGCAAGAGAGCTAGAGGGGGAAACACGTAGGACAGACGAAACTGGGACCAGTCTTGAACCAGAGCGTCCGCGGCGAAGGCCTGAGGATCGTGGGAGCGAGCCACGTAAACCGGAACCTTGTTGTTGTGACGGGATGCCATTAGGTCCATGTCCGGAGTGCCCCACTTGCGGCAGATTGACTGAAACACTGCCGGGTGCAGGGACCACTCGCCACCGTCCACGGATTGACGGCTGAAATAATCTGCCTCCCAGTTTTCTACGCCAGGGATGTGGACTGCGGATATGGTGGACTTGGAGTCCTCCGCCCATTGAAGAATGCGTTGGACCTCCAACATTGCCAGGCTGTTGCGTGTCCCGCCTTGGTGATTGATTTAGGCAACCGCTGTCGCGTTGTCTAACTGGACTCGAATGTGCCTGCCCGCCAACAGGTGGTGAAAGGCTAGGAGAGCTAGAAGCACAGCTCTGGTTTCCAGCACATTGATTGAAAGGGCTGACTCGGACAGAGTCCAAGTGCCCTGAGCTCTGTGGTGGAGATGTACCGCTCCCCAGCCAGATAGGCTGGCATCCGTGGTGAGAATCACCCAGGACGGAGCCAGGAAGGAACGCCCTTGGGACAGGGAGAGGGGTCGAAGCCACCACTGAAGAGAGCTCCTGGTCCGTGGCGACAGAGCCACTAACCTCTGTAAGGAGGAAGGCCGCTTGTCCCAACAACGGAGAATGTCCAGCTGCAGAGGACGCAGATGGAACTGGGCAAAGGGAACCGCATCCATGGAAGCCACCAATTGACCCAGCACCTGCATCAGGCGCCTGAGGGAATGACGGCGGGGCCTCAGGAGAGAGCGCACCGCTAGCCGGAGAAACTGCTGTTTGATTAAGGGCAACTTCACAAGTGCCGGCAAAGTCTCGAACTGCATCCCTAGGTACGTGAGACTCTGGGTGGGAGTCAGAGTGGATTTGGGAAGATTGACAATCCACCCGAATTGGGCTAGGGTGGCGAGAGTGAGCGAAACACTCCGCTGACAGTCTGCGCTGGATGGACCCTTGACCAGAAGGTCGTCCAGATAAGGAAGCACTGCTAACCCCTGGAGGTGCAGGACCGCAATCACTGCCGCCATGACCTTGTTGAATACCCGAGGGGCCGTGGCTAACCCGAAGGGGAGAGCCAGGAATTGGAAATGATCCTCTCCTATCGCAAAACGTAACCAACGCTGATGTGACACTGCGATTGGCACATGTAGATAGGCATCTCTGATGTCGATGGACGCCAGGAACTCCCCTTGGGTCATAGAGGCAATGACTGATCGCAGAGACTCCATGCGAAAATGCCGCACCCGGACATGCTAGTTGAGAAGCTTGAGATCCAGGATGGGCCGGAAGGTACCGTCCTTTTTTGGAACTAGGAAGAGATTTGAGTAAAAACCTCTGAACCGTTCCTGAGCGGGAACTGGGACAATCACTCCGTTTGCCTGCAAGGACGTCACGGTCTGCGAGAAGGCGGCGGCCTTGGAGCACGGGGGAGTTAAGAGAAAAAATCTGTTTGGAGAGCTGGAGGAGAATTCTATCCTGTAGTCGTGAGATATGATGTCTCTCACCCACTGATCGGAGACTTGCTTTAACCAAGCGTCGCCAAAGTGGGAGAGCCTGCCACCGACTAAGGACGTGGCTGGAGCGGGCCGAGAGTCATGAGGAAGCCGCCTTAGTGGCAGAACCTCCTGCGGTCTTCTGCGGACGCGCTTTTGGGCGCCAGTTGGATTTCTGATCCTTGGCTGAGTTAGCGGACGAGGCGGAAGGCTTAGAGGATGACCAGTTGGAGGAATGAAAGGAACGAAACCTCGATTGATTCCTACCCTGGGCGGGTTTCCTGGTCTTGGTTTGTGGCATGGAAGTACTCTTCCCGCCAGTAGCTTCTTTAATGATTTCATCCAGCTGTTCACCAAACAGCCATGAACCAGCAAAAGGGAGCCCAGCAAGAAACTTCTTGGAAGAAGCATCTGCCTTCCACTCTCGAAGCCACAAAATCCTGCGGATAACAAGAGAATTAGCTGAAGCCACCGCAGTGCGGAGAGCAGCCTCTAGCATGGCAGACATGGCATAAGATGAAAAGGCTGAAGCCTGAGCAGTTAAGGTAACCATCTCAGGCATAGATTCCTTGGTGAGGGAATGCATCTCCTCTAGAGAAGCAGAGATGGCTTTGAGAGCCCACACTGCTGCAAAAGTCGGGGAAAACGCGGCCCCCGCAGCTTCATACACAGATTTGGCCAGAAGGTCAATCTGACGGTCAGTGGAATCTTTAAGTGAGGTGCCGTCAGCCACCGACACAACGGTCCGGGCTGATAGCCTAGACACCGGAGGGTCTACCTTTGGGAAGTGAGACCACTCCTTGACCACCTCAGGTGGAAATGGAAACCGGTCATCAGAACCACGCTTTGGAAAGTGTTTGTCAGGGCAGGCCCTGGGTTTGGTCACAGCGGTCTGAAAACTGGAGTGGTTAAAGAACACACTCTTCACTCTCTTAGGCGAGGTAAACTGATGTTTTTCTGCCAAAGAGTTGCTCCTCTGATACTGGCGGATTGAGATCCAGCACAGAATTAATAGAAGCAATCAAATCACTAAGATCTGAGTCACCCTCAGATAAATCGATGGGATACATAGCCTCCGAGCCCCCCGTGAGGGCATCCTCCTCATCTTGAGAGTCAGCTCTTGAGACAGAGCCGTGGGATGGGGAGGGGGAGGAAACCCTGCGCCTTCTCTTAGAAGGACAGGGTCTGGGATCAGATGATGAATCCTCCATGAGCTCTGATGGACGGAGGTCAGAGGATAGGAGTCCTCTGTCAAGAGTATTAGAGGCACCCTGTGAGGGGGGCTGATGCATATTCAAAGTCCTGGACAAAAGTCCCATGGACTCAGCAAATGACTGGGATATGGACCTAAAAAAGGACTCTACCCAGGCCTGGGGTTCAATCAAAGGTGCAGCAGCAGCATGAGAGACCACTGGGGGTGAGACTCCAGGCTGTGGCACCGCCAAGTTAGAGCAACCATCACAGTGTGGATAAATGCTCGGCTCAGGCAGCAGGAGCTTACATGCAGAATAAAGCTTTGGAGCCTTGCTCCTTGTGTGAGACATGCTGCTGGAGTGGGGGCTTTGCAGAGAATGAACCCCAGGGAGAATATACAGAGCTCCACAACCGGAGACCGGCTGTGGCTTACCAGACCGCTGAGCGCGGTGTTGTGTGCCCTCCAGATCCCGAAGCCCGGTCCCCCAGAGCGCCGCACCTCAGCAGAGATGCAGAATGCAGGATGTCCCAGAGCAGAGTGAACTCTGCCTGAGAAATGAGCGCCGGAGCGAAGAGAGGGGGCGGGACTAGGGGCGTTCCTATAAAAGAGCGGGAACTGGAGGGCTATAGAGACCTGCCGGGAAGGAGGAACGCCCCAGCAGTGGGGAGTGTCCCTCCCCTGTGTAGAACGGCCGCCGGGAGGAGCCGAACCTGTCCCTCTGCATGAGTGACATGCGAGGGCAGGAAAACGAAACTAGGCCTCCGGCGAAGCCGGGGCCTAAATTTAAGCGGCGAGGCTGACAAGCAGGCACCATTGGCGCGGTTCTCAGGAAAAAGCTAGAGAACCCGCCGGAAAAGTTAAAACAATTACATACAGCATACTCTCCCCTTACAATAAAGAACCGGGACCCCCAACATAAACGTCTCAGGTACTTAGCTGCTGAGACGCAGGGCCATGTCCCTGGGGATGAGTGCTCCGGTCCAACAGAATCCTCAAGGGGCTGTGGATGGAGACCGGACTCCTGCCAGGCATGGAGACCGTGCTGGCTCCCACTTCAAGCCAGAGCCCAGAAGGGATGGTAAAGGAGCGCGGCATGTAAGGCTTCAGCCTTGTAAATCAACCTTAACAACACCGCCGACACACTGGGGTGAGAAGGGACATGCCGGGAGTCCAGACATGGACCCGCTTTTCTTCAAACTCTTTCCAAAAGTCAAACAATCAGATGAGAATGCATGTGTGGATGTATGACCTCCTGAACACATAGCGATAAACTGGCTAGGACTGGCTACCAGGGGGTGTATAAGCTCAGAGGGAGGAGCTACACTTTTAAGTGTAGTACTTTGTGTGTCCTCCGGAGGCAGAAGCTAAACACCCATGGTCTGGGTCTCCCAAAGGAACGATAAAGAAAATCCTGGTGATTGGTGTGCTTTAAGTGTATATACATATACACATACAAACCCATACACATAAATACACGGCTCAGAAAATTAAAGGGTACACTCAAATAACACATCTTAGATCTGAATGAATGAATTAAATATTCTCATTGAATACTTTGTTCTGTACAAAGCTGACAACAAAAAAAAAATCACATAAAAATCAATGGAAATCAAGTATTTTAACCAATGGAGGCCTGGATTTGAAGACATACACAAAATTAAAGTGGAAACAAGTCAAAATGAGGATCAATATTGTGTGTGGCCCCCACGTGCATGTATGACCTCAAAACAATGCCAGGTTGCATATGGTCTCCTGAGAGATCTCCTCCCAGACCTGGACTAAAGCATCCACCAACTCCCTGTCACAGTTTGTGTTGTAATGTGACGTTGGTGGATGGAGCGAGACAGGATGTCCCAAATGTGCTCAATCATATCCAGATCTGGGGAACGGGAGGGCCAGTCCATAGCTTCCATGCCTTCATCTTGCAGGAACTGCTGACACACTACAGCCACATGAGGTCTGGCATTGTCCTGCATTAGGAGGAACCCAGGGCCAACCGCACCAGCATATGGTCTCACAAGGGGTCTGAGGATCTCATCTCGGTACCTAATGGCAGTCAGGCTACCTCTGGCGAGCACATTGAGGGCTGTGTGGCCCTCCAAAGAAATGCCACCCCACACCATTACTGACCCACTGCAAAACCGGTCATGCTGAAGGATGTTGCAGGCAGCAGATCGCTCTCCATGGCGTCTCCAGACTCTGTCACATGTGCTCAGTGTGAACCTGCTTTCATCTGTGAAGAGCACAGGGCACCAGTGGCAAATTTGCCAATCCTGGTGTTCTGTGGCAAATGCCAAGCGTCGTGCACAGTGTTGGGCAGTGAGCACAACCCCCATCTGTGGACGTCGGGCCCTCATGCCATCCTCAAGGAGTCGGTTTCTAACCATTTGTGCACGAACATGCACATTTGTGGCCTGCATTTTGCAGGGCTCTGGCACTGCTCCTCCTGTTCCTCCTTGCACAAAGGCAGAGGTAGCGGTCCTACTGCTGGGTTGTTGTCCTCCTACGGCCCCCTCCACGTCTCTTGGTGTACTGGCCTGTCTACTGGTAGCACCTCCATCCTCTGGACACTACGCTGACAGACACAGCAAACCTTTTTGCCACAGCTTGTATTGATGTGCCATCCTGGATGAGCTGCACTACCTGTGCCCCTTGTGTGGGTTGTAGAGTCCATCTCATGCTACCACGAGTGTGAGCGCACAACCAACATTCACAAGTGACCAAACATCAGCCAAAAAGCATTGGTACTGAGATGTGGTCTGTGGTCCCCACCTGCAGAAACACTCCTTTATTGAGTGTATCTTGATAATTGCCAATAATTCCCATCTGATGTCTATTCCATGTACACAACACCATGTGAAATTGATTGTCAGTCGGTGTTGCTTCCTAAGTGGACAGTTTGATTTCACAGAAGTTTGACTGACTTGGAAGTTATATTCGGTTGGCTAAGTGTTCCCTTTAATTTTTTGAGCAGTATATATATAATATATATATATAATATATATATATATATATATATATATATATATATATATATATATATATATATATATATATATATATATATACACACACACACACACACACACACACACACACACACACAGTGCCTTGCGATTTTTCATCTTTTCCCACTTTTCAGGCTTCATACAAAGATAAAAATGTTAATGTTATGGTGAAGACTCAACAAGTGGGACACAATTGTGAGGTACAACGATATATATTGCTCATTTCAAACTTTTATAAACAATAATAAACTGAAAAGCGGGGCGTGCGATATATTATTCGTCCCCTTTAAGTTAATACTTTGTAGCGCCACCTTTTGCTGCGATTACAGCTGCAAGTCGCTTGGGGTATGTCTCTATCAGTTTTGCACATCGAGAGACTGAAATTCTTGCCCATTCTTCCTTTGCAATCAGCTCGAGCTGAGTGAGGTTGGATGGAGAGCGTTTGTGAACAGCAGTTTTCAGCTCTTTCCACAGATTCTCGATTGGATTCAGGTCTGGACTTTGACTTGGTCATTCTAACACCTGGATACCGTTATTTGTGAACCATTCCATTGTAGATTTTGCTTTCTGTTTTGGATCATTGTCTCGTTGGAAGACAAATCTCCGTCCCAGTCTCAGGTCTTTTGCAGACTCCAACAGGTTTTCTTCAAGAATGGTCCTGTATTTGGCTCCATCCATCTTCCCATCAAATTTTAACCATCTTCCCTGTCCCTAATGAAGAAAAGCAGGCCCAAACCATGATGCTGCCACCACCATGTTTGACAGTGGGGATGGTGTGTTCAGGGTGATGAGCTGTGTTGCTTTTACGCCAAACATATTGTTTGGCATTGTGCCCAAAAAGTTCGATTTTGGTTTCATCTGACCAGAGCACCTTCTTCCACATGTTTGGTGTGTCTCCCAGGTGGTTTGTGGCAAACTTTAAACAACACTTTTTATGGATATCTTTGAGAAATGGCTTTCTTCTTGCCACTCATCCATAAAGGCCAGATTTGTGCAGTGTACGACTGATTGTTGTCCTATGGACACACTCTCCTACCTCAGCTGTAGATCTCTGCAGTTCATCCAGAGTGATCATGGGCCTCTTGGCTGCATTTCTGATCAGTCTTCTCCTTGTTTGAGATGAAAGTTTGGATGGACGGCCAGGTCTTGGTAGATTTGCAGGGGTATGATACTCCTTCCATTTCAATATTATCGCTTGCGCAGTGCTCCTTGGGATGTTTAAAAGTTGTGGAAATATTTTTGTAACCAAATCTGGCTTTAAACTTCTCCACAACAGTATCATGGACCTGCCTGTTGTGTTCCTTGGTCTTCATGATGCTCTACGTGCTTTAAACAGAACACTGAGACTATCACAGAGCAGGTGCATTTATACGGAGACTTGACACACAGGTGGATTATATTTATCATCATCATTAATTTAGGACAACATTGGATCATTCAGAGATCCTTAATGAACTTCTGGAGTGAGTTTGCTGCACTGAAAGTAAAAAGACGAATAGTATTGCACACCCCACTTTTCAGTTTATTCTGTTTTGCAAGTTTAAAAAAAACACAAACGGATTTTTGTGTACTCACCGTAAAATCGTTTTCTCTTAGCCATCATTGGGGGACACAGGACCATGGGTGTTATGCTGCCTATCCATAGGAGGACACAAAGTAGATGCAAAAGCATAGCTCATCCTCTGCAGTATACACCCCCTGGCCAGGCCAGGCAACCTCAGTTTTAGTACACAAGCAGTAGGAGTAAAAAAAAAAAAAAACAGTAAAAACTTCTCAACAGAGGAACATGAGAAAAGAAGAGTCATAACCAAATAAGGTACTGAGAGAACCAAGGCCCAACAGGGTTGGTTCTGTGTCCCCCAATGATGGCTAAGAGAAAACGATTTTACGGTGAGTACACAAAAATCCGTTTTTCTCTGACGCCTCATTGGGGGACACAGGACCATGGGATGTCCTAAAGCAGTCCATGGGTGGGAAAAATAAAAGAATACAACACAACCCAAGGACTAGGAACCAGTCCCAGACAGCCTGGAGCGCCTACTGAGAGAGGTGCTCTACTGCCATTTGCAGAATTTTCCTACCCAGATTTGCCTCAGTTGAAACCTGGGTATGGACTCTGTAATGCTTTGAAAACGTATGTAGGCTAGACCAGGTCGCAGCCTTACACACCTGTTCCACTGAAGCCTAATGCCGAATGCCCAACGAAGCGCCAACTGCTCGCGCGGAATGAGCCCGCAGCCCACTAGGAATGGGCTTGAGTTGCAAGCGGTAGACTTCCTGGATCGCCGAGCGAATCCAGCGAGCCAGAGTCGCCTTTGAAGCTGCCTGTCCCTTCTTAGGCCCCTCAGGAATGACGAACAAAGAGTCCGTTTTCCTAAAGGGGCTGTTCTGGATATGTAATATCTGAGAGCTCTGACGAGGTCTAACAAATGCAGAGACCTTTCCACTCTATGAACCGGTTGTGGACAACAGGAAGGCAGAACAATGTCCTCGTTCAAATGAAACGGGGTAGGAACCTTTGGAAGGAAATCCGAAAGGGGGCGCAGAACCGCCTTGTCCTGGTGAAAGATCAGAAAAGGTTCGCGGCAAGAGAGAGTGCTGCTAGCTCCGAATCCCGTCTGATGGACGTAATTGTCACCAGGAATGTTACCTTCCAGGACAGAAGAGCAAGGGAGGATTCCTTGAGAGGGTCAAAAGGGAGACCTCTGTAGACCGTCCAGAACGAGGTTGAGGTCCCATGGTTCCAGCGGCCGTTTGTACGAGGGAACTAGATGGGAAAACGCCCTGCAGGAAGGTCTTGACTTGCGGTTTTTGAGCCAGGCGGCATTGGTAGAAGATTGAGAGCGCTGAGTCCTGCCCTTTAAGGGAACGGAGAGCCAACCCCGCTTGCAAGCCAGACTGTAGAAAGTCGAGAATTCTGGGGATGGCCAGAGGCATAGGCTGGACGTTAGTTTCCCTGCACCATGAAAGGAAGATTTTCCACGTACGGTGGTAAATGCGGGATGAAGCAGGCTTTCGGGTGCTGATCATGGTGGAAATAACTGAGGGGGAGAATCACGCTCTTGTTAATACCCAGGTCTCAATGGCCATGCTGTCAGCTTCAGGGCTCTGGAGTTCTGATGGGAAATGGGCCCTTGGATCAGCAAGTCTGGGATGTCTGGAAGGCGCCACGGTGCGTCTGTGAGCATTTGTACTAATTTGGCGTACCAGGCGCGCCTGGGCCAGTCCGGTGCTATCAGTATCACCGGGACTCCCTCTGCCATGATCTTCCTGATTACCCGCGGCAGCAGGGGTAGAGGTGGAAATATGTAAGGCAAGCGGAATTGGTGCCAGGAGCAGACTAGAGCATCCGCACCGATGGACTGCGGGTCGCGTGACCTGGCTATGAACGCGGGTACCTTTGCATTCAACCTTGTGGCCATTAGGTCCACGTCTGGTGTGCCCCAGCGAGTGCAGATGTGTAGAAACATCTGGATGGAGAGACCATTCTCCGGCGGCCAGGCCTTGGCGACTTAGAAAGTCTTCTGCCCAGTTCTCTACCCCCGGTATGTGTACCGCTGATATCACTGACCCAGTCGATTCGGCCCAGCTGAGGATCTTGTGGGCCTCGAGATAAGCCGATTTGCTGCGGGTGCCCCCCTGCCGATTGATATAGGCTACAGCTGTCGCATTGTCCGATTGGACACGAATCTGACGACCCGCTAGCAGAGGGCAGAACACTCTGAGCGCAAGGAAGATCGCGCGGGGTTCCAGGATGTTTTTGGGTAGGAAATACACCTGGGGCGTCCAACGTCCTTGAGCAGTGTGGTGCCGGTACACTGCTCCCCAGCCTAGGAGGCTGGCGTCCGTGGTCAGGACCAGCCAGTTCACTGAGAGAAAAGATCTCCCCTTCGATAGGGATGAGGACCGAAGCCACCAGCAGAGTGCGTACCTGACTGAAGGCGTCAGGTGAAGATGTCTGTCCAGGGGAAAAGGGTTCTTGTCCCAGGCCGCTAGAAGGGCTAGCTGCAGTGGGCGGAGGTGCAGTTGAGCAAAGGGTACTGCTTCCATAGCTGCCACCATCCTGCCGAGCACTTTCATGCTGAATCGAATGGAGCGAGACGGAGGACGTAGAAGGCAGCGTACCGCTCGTTGAAGAGCAATCGCCTTGTCCTGAGGGAGAAGGATCAAGCCCCGACGGTTGTCCAGGGACATGCCCAGGAAGGTGATGGATCGTGATGGGATCGGGGATGATTTGTCCAGATTCACTAGCCACCCTAAGCGCGATAGGGTGTCCACAGTGATCTGTACGCTGGTTGAGCAGTTGCGGAAGGAGGGGGCCTTGATGAGGAGGTCATCCAAGTAAGGGAGAACGACTACTCCCCTGGCGTGAAGGACGCTCATGGCAGCCACCATGACTTTGGTGAAGACCCTTGGTGCGGTGGCATGGCCGAAGGGTAGAGCTACGAATTGAAAGTGGGAGTCCTGAATTGCGAAGCGGAGGAACTTTTGGTGATCTGGGGCGATGGGTATGTGCAGGTACGCGTCCTTGATGTCTATGAAGGCGAGGAATTCCCCTTCGACCATGGATGCAATAATGGACCTTAGGGACTCCATTCTGAATCTCCGTACGTGCACGTTTGTTTAGGTGTTTGAGGTCCAGGATGGGTCGAACTGACCCATCCTTTTTGGGGACCACAAAGAGGTTGGAATAAAAACCCCGAACTTCTCGTCGTCTGGGACAGGTATTATCACTCCTGCTGTTTGGAGCGAGTGGATTGCTGAGAAAAAAGCTTTGCGTCGTTTTCGAGTCTTTGTGGGATTTGAGAGAAAGAACCGACTCGGGGGTCGGGTCCAAAATTCTATGTGGTAACCGGAAGACACAAGGTCTCGCACCCATTTGTCGTCTGAGGCGGCAGCCCAGATGTGATGAAAGAGCCGCAGTCGACCTCCTACAATGAGTGTGTCCTCCGGAGCGCCGAAGGAGTCATGAGGTGGGAAAACGTCGTGGCCGAGTCTCCCTAGTCCTGGACAGTTTCGGTCTAGGCTGCCATGACGAAGTGGGTTTCGGGGAGAGCTGAGAAGGTCAGTCCCTGCGTAGTCCGCGGCTGGTGGCGGGAACAGCACGGGATGTCGACCAACCAAATGAGTTTCGAAAGGAGCGGAACGAGGACTGTGGACGTCTGGTGAAGGACGTCCTGGACTTCAGCTGGGGGAGGGAGGTACTCTTTCCTCCCGTGGCGTCAGAAATGAGCTTGTCCAGACGTCCGCCAAACAATCGGTCTGGAAAAAAAGGGAAGGCCCGTGAGAGACTTCATGGAGGCAGAGTCCGCTCGCCATTGTCGAAGCCAGAGAGCTCTACGGATGGCTATGGTATTTGAGGTGGCAAACGCTGCGCAGGTAGCAGCGTCCATGGAGGCCTGCATGAGGTACTCCGCCGCAGCGGCAATTTGAGCTGTTACCTCTGTGAAGGTATGAGTGAACTGGGATTCCTCAAGCGAAGTTTTAAGGGATTCTGCCCAGACCGAGATCGCCTTTGCGACCCACACAGCGGCAAAGGAGGGCGAGAGGGAGGAACCCGCAGCCTCAAAAGCAGAGCGGGCGAGGTGCTCCACCTGTCTGTCTGTCGGGTCCTTGATGGAGGAACCATCGGGTAAAGACAGGAGCGTCTTTGTGGTAAGGCGGGAGACCGGGGGGGGGTCGACCGAGGGCGGATCGGCCCAGCCCTTAGGGGCAGGTGAGGCAAAAGGGTACCGGGACTCCATGAGTTTTCGGTTACCGAAGTGCCTGTCAGGCTTCTCCCTTTGCTTTGTGAGGATATCCTGAAACTCTGGGTGATCAGCGAAAACCTTTTGGGGTTTCCTTGCCCTCTTAAAGGAGACCGCATGGTCAGTGGTAGTGGATGGGGGATGCTCCACATGCAAAGTTTGGTTGATTACTGCTATAAGGTAGTCTATTGCAGTTTGATCATCTGGGGAGGCTGAAACCAAGAAATCCTCTTGGTATAAACAGCATTCTCCCTCCTTCAGCTCTTCAGAAGCCGTGGAGCGTGTGGGAGAGCCTGCCCTGTGTGCTCCCGAGGGAGAGCCCGCTGGAGACACTCAGCCGTGTGCTCTTTTCCTGATCCCTGCAACTGGTGAAGCATGTGCCCGGATTACCTCAGTAGGATGCTCCATAGGGGTATCCTCAGGCTGCATTCCGTCCAGGGACCCAGAAGGGTGTGGAGGACGACATTGCATAGCCAGCACCAGGTTCTGTGACAGTTTTTCCATGGATTGGGACCGAAACTGTGCCCATTCCGGTGGGCTGGGAGCCCTAGGCTCTGGGCTGACGGTTGCGGTGGTGGTGGCAGGAGGGTCTTGGGGGGGGGGGCTATAGGGGCACAGGAACCACAGAGAGAAGAGGTGTGTTTACGTGGTAGCTCAGCGTGGCAGGCAGTGCAGGCTGAATAATAAACTATGTGGGCCTTAGCACCAGAATCAGCTGATGGCCCTGTCCTCAGGAAAGATTAAGCTCTATGGAGATCTTCGCAAGCTTTCCTGGGTGGGGGGTGGGGGTGGGGGGGGCTTATCGCGGCCACGGGGGTGCGGGGCTTAGTGCTAAAAGAGTGCGAAGATGAAGTCAGTGTGCCCCCCCCCCCTGCTGTGGGTAGTAAAAAACGGCAGGAAGGGAGCTTCTGATAGTTTTCTTCCCTCTCCCTCCAGTCAGCACACAGCTTGTCACTGGTGGTTATCAGCCGGCTTTTCTGCTAGAGCAAATAAACAGAGCGAATAAACAGCTGAGTCCCTGAGCCCTGAGTCCTCCCCCTGCCACCAGGAAATTATCTGCAGGACTTTCTGCAAACAGGAGTGACTTCCCCCCTCCTCCAGCCAGCAAGCTAGAGAAAAGTTAACACTGTGTGTGCAGGATCCTTTGTAAATGTCCTGGGAGCCTTCCCTGCAGCGTCTTTTCTCCCTTTGTCTGGGAAACCAGTCAGGGGGGATCTCACCTTAAAACACTGCTTCCGTCCAGGCAGTGAAAATAGCAGAGTCAGCTTGCTGTGTCCGGTCACACTGGTGCCATATTCAACTCAGAGCCTGCAAAGAGGGGCTGAGGAATTGGTGCCATATTCAACTCAGAGCCTGCAAAGAGGGGCTGAGGAATTGGGCTATACCCTGGGCTTTGGAAAATCGGTGTCTGTGGAACCCGTCGTCCAGCCCAGGATCCAGCGTCACAGGAGGGGGTACATGGAGGCGACACTCCACGTTCCCGCCCGTTGATAGTAGTGGGAGATCGGTCCCAAAAGGAAACAGTCGCCCTCAAAAAATAACAAACCTTGAAAGGAAGTGCCTCCTACAGACACTAAGCTAAAACTGATGTTGCCTGGCCCGGCCAGGGGGTGTATACTGCAGAGGAGGAGCTATGCTTTTGCATCTACTTAGTGTCCTCCTATGGAAACGCAGCATAACACCCATGATCCTGTGTCCCCCAATGAGGCGTCAGAGAAAGCAATAAATTTCATTCTACTTTACAATTGTGTCCCACTTGTTGTTGAATCTTCACCATAACATTAAAATTTTTATGTTTCAAGCCTCAAATGTGGTAAAAGGTTGAAAAATTTAAGGGGGCCGAATACCTTCGCAAGGCACTGTATCTCTCTCTCTCTGCAAAATTGTCAGTTTTTCTAATTTTTCTCTTTATAGGTATATTTTTGAGTAAAATGTAAATTGTTCTTTTATTCTATAAACTACTGACAACATGTCTCCGAATTTCCAAGCAATACATTTTGTATTTATTTTCTGAAAATGAGAAATGGTCAAAATAACAAAAAAAAAAAATGCTTTCAAACCTCAAATAATGCAAAGAAAACAAGTTCATAATCATTTAGAAACAATACTAATGTTTTACCTCAGGAAGAGTTGAGAAATCAATATTTTAAGGAATGAATAATTGTGCCACAGCACACACCCTCTTTAATCTCTGCTTTAATTATACAAAATACCCAACTGTGACACTCATGGAAGCCCCAGTCAGAGCTCCTTAAAGGGTATATCCAGGACTTTTTAAGAAAATAAAAAAGTGCCTCCGCACTGACAGGCAGATGCCGCAGTTGCTACCTACCTGCCTGTTGTGCTCAGCGCCATTCACTGCCGGCACTGTGATTAAGAGGCTTCTTCTCCGCTCTGCAGACATGGTGGGACAGCAACATCATGTGGATACAGCGGTCTCTCCGCTACCAAAGTGGGCAAGCCAGCTGTCAATCAGCATGACGTTGACAGTGACGCCCACCTACAGAGCGAAGCAGAAGTAAAGTGCTCTGCTGTTGTGAAGTCAGTGGAAGCTGCAGAATCACCAGCAGCAGCGGTCTGTGACCCCTTTGTGCCGGCAGTGAACCGCGCCGGGCAGAACAGGCAGGTAAGTGACAGGCGGATAGTAAACTGGGGAATAAACCAATACATTTCAAAGTGAAAATAAAATAAAGGATTTGAATCTGTAATCATTTTGCAAAACAGTCATTTGCACTCTAACAAGTAATGTACAATCTATAACAGCTAAAAAGATGGATTTTGTTAATATTTCATTTAATATTTGCGTAATCACACAGCATCAGCCTTTTTACTGGCAAGATGAAGCTATTGAATTAAACAATGAAGAGGTGGCCTGGTTTAGTAAACTTTACATATATCCTTCTATAGCATTAGAATGTAACGGGCGAGCCTCGCATTAAAGAGCTCTGTTGTCGATGCACTACAGATAGCCCACTGATGTCAACAGGCGCCATGTAACTATTTCTTTTCTGGGAAGTGCTGCATAACATGGCGACATCATAGTTGTGCGGATTTCTGTGGAGCAGGAACCGATTTGTGCAGATGTCTTGAATAGAGAAGTGCCTTTATAGAAGGCCAACCCCAACTAACAGTGATGATCAGAAAGTAAAAATGGCTATAAGTCATCAATAAGATACAGGGGGTGTTGGCTGTGATTGGGTCCTGATGTCTAATACCCCAGCAGTATGTTCATGTACTCAGCCCCTGTCAGTTTGTCTTTCAGACCTTGAGGGACACAGATCATGACAAAGTAAAATCAACAGATATATAACATTCACCTAGACACCACCATTGAAAGCACCACCATTGAAAGCACACCATGTCCCTTACCATCAGTGGCTTCATTGTCAGAGGTATCCATGGTGTTATCAGGGTTGAGAACAGGACAATCTTCAAGTTGGGTTGTAAGCAGAGATGGGTCATTTACACTGGTGACATCCGGAGCCGGGCTCGATGCGGCTGGACTAAGCTCTTCCGTAGTGAGGTCTGGCCCGTTGTGCTCAGATACTTGGTGATCTGTAATGTGACAGTCATCTGTAATGGACAAGACGTGTGGAGCCACATTAATAAGGAGACCGCAAAAAACTGGTCAGTAGTGACACAGCTGAAGAGGACGCTTTCCAACTGCTGCAAACACCTGTCATTACTAACCAATATCCGAGACCTGTAGTTTTTATTGATACCATGTTGGCGTACATTACATATTTGGGGGGGGCGGAGGCCCCAAATTGTCAATTATGGCTTATCGAGTTGTTTTCTTCACACGGTTTACTAGTTTCATATTTTCAATGATTGAAAAGGGGAAGATTCAAACTTTTATTTTTAGTGATTTTCATTTTCCAATTAGGGGACACCTGCAGTCATTTGACCATATGGACTGTATACTGCAATACAATCATAGTAGTACTGCAGTACGAATGATCTCCACCTGCTGGGTTTTGTGGCAGTACAAAAATGGCAGCAAAGTGGTTTTCGGTAGGACCCGGGCTACCATGGTAACCCAACAGCCCTCCATGAGGTCGTGGGAAATGATAGAAGTCCAAAACAGCACGTGCAGCATCTAAATGGTTAAAAAGTGGCAATTGGCGCAATCTCTGGTAACTGCTGTCAGAGGCAGGTGCAGACTGTATAACACAGCCAGCACCCACCATGTGTTGACCCGCCTAAGCCCATGCTACACACTTGCACCCAACACAGAACACTGTGGTACGTCCTACACTGGCAAAGGGATAAGCCCACACACTGCAAATACTATTCGATGTATCTGAAGAAGCTGCTCATAAGCATAACCAACCTAAGACGTCTGCTTCTATATCATTGGGTAAATGACATCTAAGCTGCCGATAACTTGCTAAGGACCGCAATCTGAAAGTTTCTACATACCAAGATCTGTGTTTTCCCCTCTTTCGCCACTCTTAACCATAAGTTATGTCTATTATTGCAGCTCAGATCCATTCATGCAAGTGTAGGGTTTTCCCGATGTATCCACTTGTAGAGACACATGTCACGCGGGTTAAACTAACAAAAAATCTTTTTTCTTTACTGGCTGCTACTACTAGAAACCATTAGCAACAGAAGAAAAACACAGGTAAGTCAATGTATAAAAATTCGGGAGGGAGCCAACAGGACCTCCAATAGGTAAATTGGGTACAAAAGATGTACACAGTGGAAGCTATCTCTGCAGTCAGCACCCTGATGCTATGTGCGCACGCTGTGTTTCTGCTCGTTTCTCGGGTGCATTTTTGGTCTAAAAACTGCATGACTTGGATTCCCCAGCAAAGTCTATGAGTTTTCATTTTTGCTGTCCGCACAGTGTAGTTTTGTTTTAGATGTGTTTTTGTGGTGACCACAAAGATGCAACATGTCAATTATTTCTGCGTTTTTGCCAGCATTTATCACCCATGCAATGCATTGGAAAAAACGCAGCAAAATGCAGCAAAAAAACACAAATGCGCAAAAACGCATGCGTTTTTACCGCAAATGCATTTTTTGCCACCAAAAACGAAAAAAAAAAAACGCTGCATCTTTGTGGTCACAAAAAAAGGTAAAGTGCGCACATAGCCTAAGGGTACGTGCCCACAATCCGGACATGATGCGTCCTGGACGCGGCGGGTCCTGACCTGCAGGAGACTGCAGTTGCCCGTGCTCACGATCCGGGCTCGGGCAGTTGCGGTGTCTCTTTCTGTTCTCCTGCGGAGGATTCTTGCGACTCCGCAGCAAACGATTGACATGCTGAGGCTTGGAAAGCCACACCTCAGGTCAGTATTTGAGCGGGAAAAACAAGCACAATGTCTGGAATTTCTAGAAATCCCATCCACTGTGCTTCTACTGTACATCGCAGCATTTTGGATGCAGCTGAAGCATGCTACATCCAAAACTCTGTGAAAACTGATCGTGGGCGCGCAACCTAACAAGTGTGAGACCTCATCAGTACATACTTATTCACCAAATGCTCATAAGGGAAAAAAGCTGACTTCTATACAGAGGAGCCTGAATGTCAGGTCTGAAGCTGGGATATACATCCACATCAGATCAGTTGGGCAGAGTTCAGATGTCCGTGTTCCTAGGTCTAGATATGGGCCACAATGTCTGGGCAGACTGCAGATCTCCTAACCTGATCTAACAGCCTCATATATGCAGTCCACACATGGACGGCTGATTTCAGCCCTAATCTACAGTAAAAGACATAGTGCCTGGACAAGGGTGTCACCATCTCTAGAAAAGGAAGACGATGCTACTGAAATCCATTAAAGTTCATTGCCCCTTTATAATGAATAGTATAGTGAATAGTCACCAATCACATAATGACTGAATGCCACAATTAAATGTCCCAGGATGTTAAAAGTCTTCGCTCGATGCAGTTCCACTCAAGAAAAGAAAAATCTGAAAGGGTCACGGTGCTGTTTCTGGTGTTCAGATCACAGGGACAGCATACTGACCCAAACCAAACAACACCTTTCAGTGCGGCCAGAGGCTTTCTGTCTAACATCTTGCACCCAAGGACCCAAAAATATTGTTAAAAAGGGAGGGAATCGAGTTCCAGATCATCACTCTTATAGGAGGGCCATACACACCTGCTTGCACATCAGAGGACTCGAAAACTTCTGTAAATCGTTCATCATTCTCGGATACTTCTGAAGCATTTGTCTCTAGTTCCGGCTGACTTTCCTGGCCATCAGAGGTATCAGAGACGCATTGTACGCTAGATATTGGAGATGGAGGATCCGGACAAGAGGTCTCAGAGAAGCAATGCGTCTCATTTACTGCAGATGACAGGTTTATATGAAAATTACTATTACTAAAGTCTTGACCATTGATTGTGAGAGATGTTGGATGACTGGAGGCAGAGTTTTCCCAGGCGTCTTGAGAGTTTCCTTTAGAAAATGGTCCATTTCTCAATGGAGATGCTGAACCGTTAACCTGATGTGAACTTGACCCATGACTGTCAATTACAATAGTAGACTTGGGATATTTCCAGAGGTAGTCAAAGTTACTGGATGCAGGGTGACTGGTAGTACTGGCATCGGATGCATATGTCCCATGAGGATTAGTCGGTATGGAGGGGGAGATCAGGCCATTCACCGGCATGTCGCAATTCAGACCTAAATGAGCAAAAAATTATTACTATACTACCACAATAAAGTATAATAGTAAAACAAAGAACAGGAAAAAGAAGGATTTTTGTGTGCTCACCGTAAAATCTCTTTCTCTGAGTCTTCATTGGGGGACACAGGACCGTTCTATTAGCTCTGCAGCAGTTTGAGCACCTCCAGGGGGCTCCCATGTCAAGATACAGTCGGACAATGCTACGGCAGTAGCTTACATCAACCACCAGGGAGGAACAAAGAGCGTCAGAGCTATGAGGGAGGTCAAGAGGATCATCCAGTGGGCCGAGTCACATCAATCCATGATCTCGGTCAGCAGCCCAATTTTCCCCGACGGGGATGTGCACTGCCGACATCACAGATTGATGTGACTCGGCCCACTGGATGATCCTCTTGACCTCCCCCTCATAGCCCTGACGCTCCTTGTTGCGCCTTGTTACTCCTTGGTGGTGAATGTAAGCTACCGCCGTAGCATTGTCCGACTGGATCCTGACAGGGGAGTCTCCCAGGAGGTGCTGAAACTGCTGCAGAGCTAAGAGAACGGTCCTGTATGCCCTAATAAAACGAGAGAGAAAAAATGAATTACAGAACGTATAACACATCTGATACATCTGCCATCAGTATTCATTCACAACACCATCTTCTATAGCCGAGATTTTTACTTCTCACGCATATAGCAACTATTTTGTTACAGTCTTTCTACAAGGTATGCAATTTCTAGTGATTTTTAAGTATGCAACTATAAAGCACAACCATACAGGTGGAGAATACACTACAGGGAGGTTTACACACAGGAACGACTTGTCACCTTTTGCTTGTTGAGGAAATATTACAAGAGAATTATTTGTGTAAACAGGTTCCACCAACTGAGGCAGCTGTTTCAGTCCTGAGGCGCTGGATAAAGGAGGCTGGCCAGGGCTTCCAAAGTGATTGTTTGTCTCCATGTCTAAAATGCACAAAGGAAAGAAGGCAACATTATTACATAAGCAGTAAAGTCAAGCAAGGATGGTAAATACATTAGACGGGGCCATTCCAGATGAGAAACATTGTTCCGCAAAATCATCATTCCATCAGCGTAACCACACGGCCATGGTCACACCATAATCATGGCCATTATTTGACATGTACGCCAGTAGAGAGGCTAGACGGTGGCATGTATCAGCCATAGGGCGAGAACTGGTCATTGAAGGTACAGAATAGTCTGGACTACAGACTCTGCTTTCTATGTACTACTGAATACTGGCCCGACAGAAGCCAAAACAACACTCGGCTAACAGAGCCGTATGGACAGAATTAGTGTGTATGTGCGGAGATTTTACTGCCATAGAAATCTACATTTCACATGCCGACGACTCTTCATCAGACATGTGCCGCTTTCTATGTGAGGTCCCACTGAAATCAGTGGGTCCTTGCGGCACTTATCTAATGTGTATGGCCACCCTAAAGGTGGTGTCACACATAGTGACGCAGCAGTGATCACGACCAGCGATCTGACCTTATCAGGATTGCTGCTGCGTTGTTACATGGTCGCTGGTGAGCTGTCAAACAGGCAGATCTCACCAGCGACCAGCCCCCAGCTAGCAGCGACGAGTTGAAGCGTAACTAAGGTAAATATCAGGTAACCAAGGAAAGCACTTCTCTTGGTTACCCGATATTTACCTTAGTTACTAGCATCCGCCGCTCTCACGCTGCCAGTGCTGGCTCCATGTTACCTGCACTCCTAGCCAGAGTACACATCGGGTTAATTACGCGATGTGTACTCCAGCTACGTGTGCAGGGAGCAGGGAGCCGGCACTGGCAGCGTGAGAGCGGTGGACGCTAGTAACTAAGGTAAATATCGGGTAATCAAGGAAAGGGCTTCTTGGTTACCCCATGTTTACCGTGGTTACAGCTTACCGCAGGCTGCCAGACGCCGGCTGCCTGCTCGCTTCAGTTCGTCGCTCTCTCGCTGTCACACACAGCGATGTGCGCTTCACAGCGGGAGAGCAACGTCCAAAAAATGAAGCTGGACATTCAGCAAAGACCGGCGACCTCACAGCAGGGGCCAGCTCGTTGCTGGATGTCACACACAGCGACGGGACGTCGCTGCTACGTCACAGAAAATGGTGATTTAGCAGCGACGTCGTCGCTATGTGTGACACCACCTTAAGGCACAGTCCCCGCAGCGGTGTCTAGTGACCAGCCGCACACCACTGTGCTCATTATAGGACAGGTGATAACTGCAGGGAAGTTAACAATGAAGATTTCTATTGGATGACAACAAGCAGAGAAATCCACATGAAACGAATACAGAAATGAGATCAGTAATAAGCTGTTTGCAGAATGCCCATTTTGCCAGTTCTGTAGTATCTCTTTAGTGTCTATAAACGCATCTATTTTTACAAGTTGCATTTTGACAGTGGCACATGAATATTAGGGTTCACCCACATATGTGTATAAAAATACAAAATCGGACCAATTTTCATCCAGGAGAGCATGACGAGTGAAGTCCATGTGGTATTCCATATGTCATGCGAGTGAGAGTTATTCCTCACCTAGCGTCCGTATAACATGCGGGCGGGGGGGGGGGGGGATTCTCAACAGTAGACATGAGCGAAACCAAGGTTCGGCGATTGGACTTTTCATTAAAAAAAATGAGTTTGGCTGCTTCATATATGAACTTCACTTGCACAGCATTGCTGTGTTCAGGTAAGCTCGGTGCTCGGCCCAGTGTGAGCCGCTTGTGGTGGTTGAATGGCTCACACTGGAGGTAACAACAGCGGGATCTGACGTGGTGTGCACCAAAAAAACAAAAACCTCACTTACCCAGCCTGGAAGTGCTCTGTTTATGGCTGGCTGTGTGTGGCCAGAGACCCGAACCGCACAATTAGTTACCTCCATTGGGGTTCAGGTCAAGTCCGAGTCCCAAACAAATCTGATTTTTAAGTTCGGCTGAGCCTGAAGAACCGAACTTCCACAGGTCGTATCATCTATACAGAGCAGCTATTATTAATCAGGCCTTCTAGTGTTCTATGCTACACAATGGTAAAGTGCACGGCATACAGATGGTCCGTTCATCGCGTGGCACGTGGTGTATTTATACACAGATGTGAGGCCTGAGGCAATTTACAGCTTGTTCCTGCCATGATCAGCAGTCTCATATTAGAGATCAGAGCACTAGCTGAAACCTTACTCAAAGGGCTTGTTCACACGCTGCATTTCTAACACGTTTTATCAAAGGTAAAAAAATACAGTACAGCAAAGTGAATGAGATTCTCAAACCTCGTGCACACGCTGCTTAGTCATTCCTTGCAGATTCCAACCATTAAAGCGATTACGTTGGGCCTTATGGATGTGCCAACACAAGGCATAATTAGGCCTCTTTCACACGGCCCTGCAAAACACACACGTTTTGCACGGTCCGTGGTGTAGGTGCGTATGTGTGTGCGTCCATGTGCTATCCATGTGACATCCGCATAGCACACCGACAGCATGAACTTCCATACTCACCTGTCCATGGTGCTGCTGTCTCCTGCACTGCTTCCGGTCCGAGGTGCAGTGAATATGCAATGAGCATAATGAACGGGGGTCGGAAGAAAGTGCCAGCAGTGCTGGAGACAGATGAGTACAGAAAAGCATTTTATTTCACAGACACATGTATTCTCCGGTATGTGTTACACTGAAGTCACACTGAGTACATCAGTGTGCGGGCCGTGTGACATCCGTGCTACTGGAGAAAAACAGACCTGACAACATGTGGAGCACACCGACACACGTATGCTTACACACACACACACACACGTACGCTTACACACACACACGTACGCTTACACACACACACACGTACGCTTACACACACACACGTACGCTTACACACACACACACGTACGCTTACACACACACACACACACACGTACGCTTACACACACACACACACACACACGCTTACACACACACACACACACGTACGCTTACACACACACACACACACACACGTACGCACACACGTACGCTTACACACACACACACACGTACGCTTACACACACACACACACACGTACGCTTACACACACACACACACACATACGCTTACACACACACACACACATACGCTTACACACACACACACACGTACGCTTACACACACACACACACACACACACATACGCTTACACACACACACGTACGCTTACACACACACACACGTACGCTTACACACACACACACGTACGCTTACACACACACACACACACACACGTACGCTTACACACACACACACACGTACGCTTACACACACACACACACACACACACACACACACACACGCTTACACACACACACGTACGCTTACACACACACACGTACGCTTACACACACACACACGTACGCTTACACACACACACACGTACGCTTACACACACACACACACACACACACACACACGTACGCTTACACACACACACACACACGTACGCTTACACACACACACGTACGCTTACACACACACACGTACGCTTACACACACACACACACGTACGCTTACACACACACACGTACGCACACACACACACGTACGCACACGTACGCACACACACACACACGTACGCTTACACACACACACGTACGCTTACACACACACGTACGCTTACACACACACACGTACGCTTACACACACACACACACACACACACACGTACGCTTACACACACACACGTACGCTTACACACACACACACACACGTACACGTACGCTTACACACACACGTACACGTACGCTTACACACACACACACACACACACACACGTACGCTTACACACACACACACGTACGCTTACACACACACACGTACACGTACGCTTACACACACACACGTACGCTTACACACACACGTACACGTACGCTTACACACACACACACGTACGCTTACACACACACACACACACGTACGCTTACACACACACACACACACACACGTACGCTTGCTTACACACACACACACACACACATACGCTTACACACACACGTACACGTACGCTTACACACACACACACGTACGCTTACACACACACACACGTACGCTTACACACACACACACGTACGCTTACACACACACACACGTACGCTTACACACACACACGTACGCTTACACACACACACACGTACGCTTACACACACACACGTACGCTTACACACACACACGTACGCTTACACACACACACGTACGCTTACACACACACATGCTTACACACACACACATGCTTACACACACACACATGCTTACACACACATGCATGCTTACACACACACACATGCATGCTTACACACACACACATGCATGCTTACACACACACACATGCATGCTTACACACACACACATGCATGCTTACACACACACACATGCATGCTTACACACACACACATGCATGCTTACACACACACACATGCATGCTTACACACACACACATGCATGCTTACACACACACATGCATGCTTACACACACACACATGCATGCTTACACACATGCATGCTTACACACATGCATGCTTACACACACACGCATGCTTACACACACACGCATGCTTACACACACACGCATGCTTACACACACACACACATTGTGAAAACGTTCACGTGTATGCAAACACATTGATTTTAATGGGTCTGCGTGTGTCCGCGTCTCCGTTACATGTGAAAACGGACGTCACATGTACTGGAAACATGGACATGTGAAGGAGACCTTAGAGAAACTATGGGGATACATAGATCTGCCAAAGCCGAGTGTTGGGCATTATAAATTTTAAAAAATTAAAAATGTACAATATATTACATACATAAACCTGTATAAGCAGATCCCATAATGATCATCATCACTAATAATACCTTATAATATGAAGGTGTATGAACTGGACACAAATGTACTAAACCGGATAGAAAGATGGACACATACTTTGGTTCTGTACGGATTATGAGTTTGATCTGACTATCCAAATATTAATAGTTTATTTTTATCAATTAACCAAATGCAAAGTGCATGAATAAAAGAGAAATCTGAAAACATTATTAGGTGTGACCTCTTTGCCTTCAAAGCGGCGTCAGTTCTTCTAGGTACACTTACACTATATGGCCGGCTTCAGACGTCCGTGTTTTAGGTACGTCTGACATCCGTTTTTTAACACGGATGCCAAACGTATCCATGTTATTCTATACTGTTACTCATACGGTCATGTTTTCACATGGATAGTGTGACCACTCGTAGCCCTGCACGCACACACGGAGACATGTCCGTTTTTTTCTCCAGCAGCACGGGTGTCACACGGATCGCACACTGATGTGATCTGCGTGACATTAGTGTGACATGTACCGGAGAAAACACGTGTCTTAAAAAAAAAAAAAGATTTTCTATATTTACCTGTATCTAGCGCTGTTTCCTTCGGCTCTGCTGCCTCCCGCTTCTGACCGCTGCTCATTATACTCACTGAATATTCACTCCACCGAGAAGCTGGAAGCCGGAGCATCGCGGGGACAGCGCTGGGGACTTTAGTTTCGGGGACCACATTGTTGGGAACAGGTGAGTATCCAGGGGTGTGTGTGCACGCAGTGAAGAACCTGGAAACCAGAGCATCACGGGGACAATCACGGGGACAACGCCACGGACAGCGTCCTAGAGGACAGCATAGCCACATCACCGGTGACAGGTGAGTATTCAGCAAGCAAGCAGTGTGTATGCAGTGACATCCAGAAGGTCGTCAGAGTTCCCAATGAACCCGTGAATCAGCGTGGTGACACCTGCTGTAGCGCGAGTGTCGCAGGGGTGTCATCAGGATGTCATTAGAGTTCATTGGGAACTCCAATGACCTCCTGGACGTCACTGCACACTCACTGCTTGCTGAATACTCACCTGTCCCCGCGATGCTGTCTTCGGCAATGCTGTCCCTGCAATGCTCCAGCATCCATGTCCTCAGTGAGGTGAATAATCAATGAATATAATAAGCAGGCGGTCAAAATCGGGAGGCAGCAGAGCCGAAGGAAACAGCGCTGGATACAGGTGAATATAGAAAATATTTTTCTTTCAAAACCCGTTTTCTCTGGTACATGTCACACGTATGCAAACACAGATGTCACACGTGTGACCATAACCATGCATGTGGCTTGCACCTGATGAAACACAGATGTCTGAAACCGGCCTATCAGGGATTCTGTAGGATTATCGTCAGGTGCAGGAATAACCAATTATATCACACAGGTGATAATGATCAGCATACGTGTAGGGAAAGGCCCGTTTCACACTTCCGGCACTTCACCGGATCCGGTACGCATGCAGTACATTCATTTACAGTTGTGTGCTTCATGCATTTGTCCGCATGGTGTTGCGCTTCCACTGTAAATTAATGTACTGTACTGCATGCGTGCCGGATCCGGCGAAATGCCGGATGTGTGAAACCGGCCAAAGGGGTCATTAACTGAAACAGTTGTGCAGTTTGCTTAAAACTGGGCGAGGACCAGCCACACTTTGCTACAGAGATGAGGTTGTGGTAGTCAGTTTCATGGCACAGGTCTTACACCACAGTAAGGCTGCTTTCACACATCCGGTAGGTGCAGAGCCGGCCAGTCCGGCTCTAAAACCTATGCAACGGATGCGGCAAAAAAGCTGCATCCTTTGCACACGTTTTTTAAATGCGGCCCGTCCGTTTTTTGCCGCTTGCGGCATGCTACTGAGCATGCGCAGTGGCAAAAACCGCATGCGGCGGCCGGATGCGGTTTTTGCCGCATCCGGCGTCCATAGGCATGCATTGAAAAATGCGCCGCATCGGCTGGATGCAGCGCGATGCGGTTTTTTTTTTGCCGCACAAAAACGTGCCAGGCAACGTTCCATCCGGCCGCCGCATCGGCTAAATCTGCCGCATGTGGCAAAAAACGGACGGAACGCAATCCCATGCGGCACAATGCGGCACTAATTAAAGTCTACGCAGGAAAAACGCAAACGGCAGCAAAAAAAAAACCGAAAACGGTTGCGTCTTTCCTGCAAAGTGCCGGATTGTGCCGCACAGGAAAAAACGGAGGTGTGAAAGCAGCCTAACAAGACACTGCTGCTCCATCAGAAAGGTGTTTCCAGGCAAAGATTTCAGAGCAGACGGGGTTTCAATAGCTACCAATCAAGTTCTTTTGAAAAAACATCAAGAAATGGGCAATGGAAAAAAAACTGTGGACACAGTGGACGGCCAAGGAAACCTAGTGCAGTGTATGAACGTCGCGTCATACTTACTTCCATTTGAAATCAAAAGAAGTCCAGCAGTGCCATCAGCTCAGAACTGGCAGTGACAGCCAGGACCCCATACACCCATCTACTGCTTGGAAAAGGCTGTCCACAATCTCTGTTAATGGAAAAATTATGGCCACAAAAGGAAAAAAAAAAAATAGGAACTAGGGTACAGAAAATGTCTGCAGATGCTCTGGACTGATAAGCGGATATGTGAAACTGAAAGCCTGGAGAGCTACAGGCAGCAGTGAAGCATGGTGGAGGGAAACGGGCAAGTGTGGAGCAGCATTTCAGCAATTGGATTGGGAATTTGGTCAAGATGAATGGGGTCCTCAATGCTGCGAAATACAGGACGATACTCATCCATCATGTAATATTGTCAGGGAGCCATATGACTGGCTACAAATTTATTCTGAAACAGAAAAACTACCCCCAAATATAAGGACAAAGTCATTAAAGGGAACCAAACATCAGGATTTTCCTATATAAGGTGCAACCAGTGCAGTACTGGCACTATCAGGCACAGGCTGTACATACCATTAGTGGGCAGCTCGGATGTTTAGGCTGTGAAATCCCATGTTTATAAAGTTTGAAAATTCATCATGTTTTTGATTGACGTGTGCACCTCTGCTGCTAATGTCCGGGCGGGTTATGCACATGATTCCCGCTGCCCCCCACCGCCTGTTCCTCCCTCTCTCTGACAGTATGTAAATTTCTCTATTCAGAAACACGGAGTCGGAGTTAGCGCCTGCGCATAGCGCTTATCTCCGGCACCATATTTCTGAAGCCCGCAGTACCTGTATTGTGCATGAGAGGGCGGCACATGCGCTCTCGCTTCTTCAAATCTCGCTGTGACCGCGCGCGGTCACAACAGGACTGGAGAACAGCTGATATTACCAATTAGCTGCAGCAGACTATATCGTAGCAGACATCTGCTGCAGCTAATCGGTAATATAAGCTGTTCTCCAGTCCTGTTGTGACCGCGCACGCTCCCGCTGTCACAACGAGATCTGAAGAAGCGAAGGCGCATGCGCCGCCCTCTCATGCACAATACTAGGTACTGCGGGCTTCAGAAACATGGTGCTGGAGATGAGCGCTATGTGCAGGCGTTAACTCCAACCCCGTGTTTCTGAATAGAAAAATTTACATAGAGCCAGAGAGAGGGAGGAACAGGCGGCGGGGGGCAGCGGGAATCCTGTGCATAACCCGCCCAGACATTAGCAGCATTGGTGCACACATCAATCAAAAACATGATGAATTTTCAAACTTCATAAACTTGGATTTCACAGCCTAAACATCCGAGCTGCCCACTAATGGCATGTACAGCCTGTGCCTGATAGTGCCAGTACTGCACTGGCTGCACCTTATATAGGAAAATCCTGATGTTTGGTTCCCTTTAAGATCTATGATCAGGATAAAGAAAATCATCCAGTCTAGGAAGAGATGATACGGCCCCAGAGAGCCCTGATCTCAACATCAACTGTCTAAAATTACAAGAGACAGAAGGATTTGCACAAACTAGATCTGGGGTTGCATCTCCAAAATGTTTTGAACAACCTCCTGCTGATGCTGCTTTGACAGTAAAGGCTGGTCACCAAATATTGATTCCATTGTTCACTCTGCACTTCGAACACTCCTCCTATTTTGGAAAGCTGCTTGCTGCACAGCATTTCCTACTCCTGCCTAAACCTTCTAAGCAGCACTGTATATGGTGTGTGTGTGTGTGTACATATATACCATCTATAGTGTGTGTGTACATATTGTGTATATACTGTGTATATGCCCTGTGTATATAGTGTGTGTGTCTATACCCTGTGTAGTGTATGGTGTGTGTGTGTGTATATGCCCTGTGTACGTACAGTATATACCATGTGTATATATACCCAGTGTATTGTACGGTGTGTGTGTGTGTGTGTGTGTGTATGTACATACCCTGTTTGTAGTGTGTATATGCCCTGTGTATTGTATTGTATGGTGTGTGTGTATATATATATATATATATATATATATATATATATATATATATATATATATATATATATATATATATATATATATATGTACCCTGTGTATATACAGTACATGCTGTGTGTAGTGTGTATATACCCTGTGTACATATCCTGTGTAGTGTGTATATATGCCCTGTGTATATACAGTATATGCCATGTGTAGTGTGTGTTTATACCCCTGTATATAGTGTGATATACCATGTAGTGTGTATAAACAGTGTATATACAGTATATGCCGTGTGTATAGATATCCTGTAGTGTGTCTATATATCCTGTGTAGTGTATGGTTTGTGTGTATATGCCCTATGTATATAGTGTGTGTGTATACATGCTATACACAGTGTGTAGTGTGTATATATGGTGTGTGTGTATATGTGATATACAGATCTTGTGTATACTGTGTATAGTGTGTGTAGTGTGTGTATATACTTTGGGTGTGTATACAGTGCATGGTGTGACTATACTGTATGTCCTGTGTATACACCCTGTATATACACAGTGCCGGTGTATGCCCCATGTGTGGTGCTCCTGTGAGAGCGCCCTGTGTAACAATGGCCCCTGCCCGGGATTTCTCTGCTCCATTTGCTTCTTGTATGGATCGCAGAGGAGACACGATCCAATGAGAAGATGGAGCAGGGCCGGGAGCCGCCGTCACCCTGTAATACGGGCTGGTGATGTCACAGCGCGGACATATTAATAATATCAGACATTATTAGCAGGGAGGCCATTACAGTGCGGGCCGGGGGTGAGCGGCCGGGGAGCAGAGTGCTGGCCCCGCACACAGCGCCCCGGCCCCCAACTCCATCACTACATAAAGAACTTGTGAAGTGTCCGCTCCACGAGCCGGGTCCTGCCTGCGCCTCAGCCTCGGCCTCGGGCCTGCGCTCCTTCACAAGCCCCGGCCTCTCCTGAGGCTGCGCACTCACCTGAGGCCGCCAGTGAGGGTGTCGGTGGCGCTGGTCGCGGCCTGCTCTCACATGGTGTCCCCGGCCTGGCCTGGGGGAGGTAGCAGGACGAAGCCGCGGCTCCGGGGGCTGGAGGCTGAGTGTGAGAATGAGGCAGGAAGTGCTGCCGGAGGCCGCGGGGTCCTAGAGGAGCCGGCTACACCCAGACTGGTGGTGATGGTGTCATAGAGTCTGCACTCGGCGCAGTGTACAGAGCGCCGCTCGGGTCTCCATGGCGGAGCGTGGGCTGCTCTGTACACGGCTGTTACTGGTGCAGGACATTACCCAGGTTCTCATGTCCCAACTGTATGGGGAACGCCATAGCCCGCGCCTGCTAAAGGCCAGAAACCCCCAAACCGCACTGTAGTGTACACTCCTCAGCACCACCCAGAAGGAAAAGCCCTGGATCCTCAGACATTAATAATATCATGCAAATGATGGAAAAATGGAAGTAACATTATGAAAATATCTCAATTTATCCAGTATTGAGTATGAGCGTCACGTGCACTAATCCGCTAACACACCGACACTGCTATCAGTGAGCCATGTCCTGCCACACTGCACTTGTGCACAGAAGTCATCAAGATCCACCGCTGGCAGCAACCTGTGCAACTGCCAACCAATGACGTCCCCAATGTGGTCGATGGGAGACAAGTCCATTAAGGCCACACAGTCTGCTCATAGGAGCAACACCAACATATGGCCTGGGACACCGAAGAATAGGCCGTATTACTGGGTCTATGACCAACACAATGTAGCACAGAGTGTTAGTGTACATGAAATGCAGACTAGAAGGGTCCGGCTACCATATGTTATGCCACCCCACTCTATAGTCCTGCGAGGAGTGCAACGTTCCTTTGTGAAGGCCTCTATGGTGTTGCCCCATAGTCTCCAGATCAATCTCCAGCTATTGTGTCCCAGATAAAAGCGGGACTCATCACTGAAGAGGATAGACCTCCATTGCCGTCTTGATAACCGTTGACAGCAAGGTGTGAGGTCAGACCTGGACGGCTGGCTCATAGCCTAATGTCATCCACGCGCCTTCTGATAGTTTGACTAGACACCGGTTGATATCTTGGACTGTAGTGTCACAGGCAGTACAGAATGGATCGCTCTGTGCCCTTCTTGTATTCTTGCAGAGTATCCATGCAGACTCTCCTCTGTGCATCTGTTACTGTCATTCCAGTTTTGTCATTTTTCTCCCAACAACCACTGGGACACACTACAATAAACCATGCTGACATCCTGGCCTTTGTGCGTTGCGATCTTCCGGATTGATTAACCAAGATCTCCGTTAAGATTCTGTCCCGAGCAGTTTTCAACAAATGGTGATAACTGGAATTTCAACAAACAGGAAGAATCTCACAATCATCCCATAAGACTTAAGCCTGCTTTACACGGTACGACCGATTGTGCGATTTCACAATCGATCGTACCCGCCCCCGTCCTTTTTGCGTCACGGGCAAATCGCTGCCCGTGTCGCACAAAGTTAGTAAACCCCGTCACACATACTTACCTCTCGTGCGACCTCGCTGTGGGCGGCGAACGTCCACTTCCTGGAGTGGGAGGGACGTTCGGCGTCACAGCGACGTCACACGGGCGCCGGCCAATAGAAGCGGAGGGGCGGAGATGAGCGGGACGTAAACATCCCGCCCACCTCCTTCCTTCCACATAGAGACGGCGGCGGCCGCGGGAGGCAGGTGAGCTGCTCATCGTTCCCGTGGTGTCACACGGAGCGACGTGTGCTACCACGGAAACGATGGTCAACTAAAGTAAACGATATTATGGAACCTAATGAGCAGTACCCGACTCACGATTTGTGAGCAATACTGCGTCGCTAGGAGGTGTCACACAGGCCGGCATCGCCAGCGATGCCGGATGTGCGTCACAAAAACCGTGACCCCGACGATCTATCGCACGATAGATTGCCTGGTGTAAAGCAGCCTTTAAGGGTGCTTTACACGTTGCGACATCACTAGCGATGTCGAGCGCGATAGCACCCGCCCAGTCGCTCGTGCGACATTTGGTGCTCGCTGCCATAGTGAACATTATCGCTACGGCAGCGTCACAAGCATATACCTGGTCAGCGACGTCGCTGTGACCGCTGAACAATCCCTCCCTCAAGGGGGAAGTGCGTTCGGCGTCACTAAGCGGCCGGCCAATAGAAGCAGAGGGGCGGAGATGAGCAAGACGTAACATCCCGCCCACCTCCTTCCTTCCGCATTACCAGTGGACGCAGGTAAGATGTTCGTCGTTCCTGTGGTGTCACACATAGCGATCTGTGCTGCCGCAGGAACGACGAACAACATCATACCGGTGGCTGCAGCGATATTAAGGAAATGAACAACAAGTCACCGATCACCGTTTTGGACCGATTTTGCGATCGTTGATCGTCGCTCATTAGTGTTAGGCTATGTGCGCACGTCGCGTAAAAACATGCAGTTACGCTGCGCTTTGTAGCGCAGCGTAACTGCATGCGTCCTGCGTCCCCTGCACAGTCTATGGAGACTATGCAGGGGCCGTGCGCACGTGGCGTTTAAGAGCGCAGCGCTTCGGCTACTGCCGAAGCGCTGCGCAAAAAGAAGTGACATGTCACTTCTTTCCTGCGCTTTGCCGGCAGCTCCTGCACGGTCTATGGCAGGAGCTGCAGGCAGAGCGCATGGAATCGGCGCTCACTACGGACATTTCTGCAGCGATCTAAAGCGCACATGTGCTCTTCAGATCGCTGCAGAAATTTCTGCAGGGCTTGTACGCAACGTGCGCACATAGCCTTACACGCTGCGATGTCGCTACCGGCGCCGGATGTGCGTCACTACCGACGTGACCCCGATGATATATCGGTAGCGATGTCGCAGTGTGTAACAGATGTATACAGATGAACTGAGCGCTTGTGATGTAACTTCTGACTTCCAGCCAATCAGCAGTTACGGGCAAAAAATGTCACCGCAAGAAGGTGAGTATATAATGGAGCAGGGGACTTGCATTTAAAGGGCCACCAACACACTGTGCTCTGTTAGGTTTTGCCCATGTCAGAATGGAAACGGCGGTCAAGTGGCCATGAATATGTCATATGCGTACTCTCGGCCACATATCAACTAGATGGGTGCAGCCTTGCTCAATACATTTGCATTGTGTGAGGCCACAACCATCTAGTCTGATTCTGGCTGGGGCTATGTATATCACATGCTCGTGGTCACTGGTGATGAGCGAGCACTACTACCATGTTCGGTACTCAAATCTAGCAGGAAGGACACGGGCTTGTATAAAAAAAAAAAAGAATATGTTATCACAGCTCACCTAGACCTATATGTATCCCAAATGGTGGATGGTGCCAGGCACATCAGGCCAGATCCTGGTGTTACAGTGGTGATCAAGAGAAGTGGAAAAAGCCAGCAACCATCTTGGAAAAACTCTGAAGCTTTATTGTGAAAAATCCATAAAAAAACATACAGCGGATAAAAAGCTCAGCGTGTAGACAAGGGTCAACGGGCTTGACTTGCGTACCAAGAATAATGGTAGTCAATGGTAAACGCAAGCATTTTTACGGAAGAATTTCCCATTGACTTCCATTATACTCGGTACTCAACTTGCGCCCATCTGAGCGTCCAACCTGCTTGTTAGGACTGCCGAGCACCCGAGCATGGTAGTGCTCGCTCATCACTAGTGGCCACGTGACCGCCATTCTCTGCTCTGAATCCTCACGGTGCACTGTGGTAAAATCTCCATAGAAAATCATATTCTAATAGAAATAAAGGTAAACGAAGATGGAAGCAAGTATTGTGCAATGTGGAAGGCATGTGCCGGCTGTGGTCACATCAATGCAAACATTTATTGTGACTGCACGGCTTACAATGCTGTACACCACCTCGCCATTGTAAAGCTCAGTGTCATGTTATCAAGTATTCAACAAGTAGCAGAGGAAAGTGGATAATGGCATAGCTACGAATGGTACAGAAGTATGCAAAAATTCCCCCTGCCCCTTACTTCTATAGCCAGTGGAACGGACCTCAGTCCGTACCAGGTCCATGGTCTCACTATGCCATATCAGTATCAAAGGGATACAAATCCTGACGGATCTCGTTGACTTATGGGTCTGTTGGGGTTCCCATATCTCCACCTGTAGGATCATCCAAGGGTCAATTTGCTGGGAAACAGCAATGGGAGTGCTGCCCGGAGGAGTCACCATGTTGCATTACATTTATTTCTTTTTTCCATCCCTACAGGCAGGGTTCCTCCTATTCCTGTTCCCTTTTTTTTTCCTGCATTCAGCAATATTTTGCTCTCCAGGTAAAGCGTGAAAGTAATAAAGTGAGATATTGCAACAACCTTCAATTGCGGGTGCTCAAACCTAGAATAAGATATCTTCATCACCATCGGGCATTGGAAAATGTAAAACTATAAAATGGTCTTTCTGAAATTCACATAGCAAACGCAACTAACTAAAGGCCGCTTTACACGCTGCAATATCGGTACCGATATCGCTAGCTTGGGTACCCGCCCCCATCTGTTGTGCGACACGGGCAAATCGCTGCCCGTGCCGCACAACATCGCCCAGACCCGGCACACTACTTACCTGTCCAGCGACGTTGCTGTGACCGGCGAACCGCCTCCTTTCTAAGGGGGCGGTTCGTTCAGCGTCACAGCGACGTCACAGCTGCGTCACTGAACCGCCGCCCAATAGAAGCGGAGGGGCGGAGATGAGCGGGAAGTAACATCCCGCCCACCTCCTTCCTTCCGCATAGCGGCCGGGAGGCAGGTAAGGAGAGGTTGCTCGTTCCTGCGGTGTCACACGGAGCGATGTGTGCTGACGCAGGAACGAGGAACAACCTCGTTACTGCTGCAGTAACGATATTTGAGAATGGACCCCCATGTCACCGATGTGCGATTTTGCACGTTTTTGCAACGATGCAAAATCGCTCATAGGTGTCACACGCAACGGCATCGCTAATGCGGCCGGATGTGCGTCACAAATTCCGTGACCCCAACGAGTTCGCATTAGCGATGTCGTAGCGTGTAAAGCCCCCTTAAATCTCCATGTGTCCGGCCTTCCGCCATTCATATTTAATGTGTCTAGTTATAAATGGCTGACCTGACATTCCTATATGTATATAACCCCTCATGTGCAAATAAACATTTTTCCCACTAAGGAAAGCGCTCACCCACTTTTGAAGCTTTTAATATACTTGCCTCCATATTAACCCTATATATTCAATGCTTTTATCAGTAAATGAAGAAGTTGCCAGTTACAGCAGAAGTTGGCACATTTTTTTCATGTAGTGTGCCGATTAAAGTGATCTTGTCAGCTGATACGATGCTGAATATTGGACTCAGACTAAGAGCGAGGAGCTCGAAACGCGTACCATCTGTATGAGGGGTCCAAGAGGACTTTTATATTTGTTGGGGATGTGATGTTCATTACCCTATGTTTTTAATGGATTCTGAATAAAGATACAACTTTTATATTTCACCTGGACGTGGATGCTGGATATTTTTGCTCTTTGATGCTGAATATGTGTATTAGGCTAGGTTCACATTTCCGTTAAAATGTATCAGTCACAATCCGCGGCTATGGTAAACAACGGCATCCGTTTAGCGGATTCCGTTGTGTCCCATAGACTTGTATTAGTGGCAGATTGTGACTGATGACTTTGCGTTGCATCTGCTGCGTTGCGGTCAGTAGTTTTTTGACTAACCGCTGGGTGGGAGCAACCCAGAATGTAACGTTTTTCTGGCCGTCAAAATTAACACACCGCGCAGGAATCCATCGCCATCCGTCAAGCTTGTAATGGATGTCTATGGTGCTGGATTCCGTCATAATCCGTCTTACAACGGAATCCAGCGCTGGATTCAATCATGCTCTACTGAGCATGCCCAGCATGTTTGGCACACCCACTGGGCTGTCCCAAACACAAACGGATCATGACTGATCCGTCAAAAAACGGACGCATAGCGGATGTAACGGACGCGACGGATCAGTTTTTTCACAGGATTCCTTTCACAGGAATCCTGTGAAAGACACATCCGTTGCGTCAGTTGACATCTAAAAAAGGACTGATCCGTTGCTGACGGACCTGACGGATTTAAAACAACGGAAATGTGAACCTAGCCTTATCTCAGCCATAGATCATTGACTATGAAACAATGCGACATTTCAGACAAAAAATACTTTAATAGCTGCCTGGGAGCGGTCCTGTGCTGCAGACTGGTCAGATAGGTGGCTCCCCAGTGGCTTTCCCCGCCCGATTGCCTGGATTGATAGGTCTCTGCCTACATGCTCTTATACGCAATTTAATGCCGTACTGGTGTCTTTTTCAATTCACAAAAAAGCAACACCTTGTGTAATTTATTTCTGTGACTTGAAAAAGATTCCAAGTACAGCGTGAAAACACGTCCAATAAGGGAACCTTCATCTACTATTCTTGTAGCAAGTTACGTTCTTCCCGCATCACAGCCTATTTTAACATATTTTTTCCTTCTGGTGAAATTTTTCCTGGTGGCAGCAGCAGTTGGACTTTTTAAACCAGGAGCTACCATGCAATCCCCTAGGTGAGCCTTAAAAAATATAAAATTTGGTATCCTCTAATAGGGTCAGCTTATTTTGGGCGCTTCTTCCCTCTGTTACACACCCGTCCTGGGTATGGGCTCTGCTCCCTGCACCTCTTTGGTTTCCAGTCCCAGAGTCACTTACTTGTCTGCGGTCTTCAGTGACTCGCTACCTACTTGTCTGCGGTTTCCAGTATCACAATCAACCTGTGATTTCCAGGATGTCTTCCTGACTGTGCGCAGCTTCCATGGTATTGGCTATGTGCGCACGTGTGCACTCTGCACCTCACCTAAAAGGTGCGCTTCAGAGCGCAGCTGAACAGCTGCGTTCTGAAGCGCATGGTGTCGGCAGATTAGTGCGCTCTGCATGCTGCCTCTCCCTGTAGACAGCATGCAGAACGCACGAAAGAAGTGACATGTCACTTCTTAGAATGCAGCGATTCGGGCAGCAGCTGAAGCGCTGCGTTCTAATATGCCACGTGCGCACGGCTCCTGCACAATCTCCATAGATTGTGCAGGGGACGCAGGACGCATGCAGTTACGCTGTGGTGCAGAACGCAGCGTAACTGCATGCAATACGCACACGTGCGCACATCCCCTTAGGCTTTCTTGTTACTCTGGCAATCTGTCTGCTACCTGTCCATTGTCTTCTAGGACCTCTTCTACATGTCTACCTGTGGTTTCCGGGACATCTTCCTGGCTGTGTGTGGCTTCTATGGTATTAGACATTCTTGTTACTCTGGAGTTTTGTCTGTTACCTGTCTATGATTTCTAGTTCCATGGCTCCTTCCTGCCAGCAGCCTCCAGTAAACCTGCTAGCAGTCTGCAGTCTCCAGTGACTCTGCTATCTGTCTGCCAGTGGTCTCCAGTAACTCTGCTTCTTGTCAGGGATCACTTCACCTATTTGTTTGTTGTTTCTAGTAACTCTGGTACATGTCCACTTGCGGCTTTCAGGACGACTCCTGTCCACTTGCGGCTTTCAGAACGACTCTTGTTCGCTTTCGCCTTTCAGGGCGACTACTGTTCGTTTTCCCCTTTCAGGGCGAATCCTGTCTGCTTGTACCTTTCAGGACGTCTCCTGTCCGCTTGCGCCTTTCAGGACGTCTCCTGTCTGCTTGTGCCTTTCAGGACGTCTCCTGGCCGCTTGCACCTTTCAGGGTGTCTCCTGTCCGCTTGCACCTTTCAGGACGTCTCCTGTCCGCTTGCACCTTTCAGGACGTCTCCTGTCCGTTTGCGGCTTTCAGGACGTCTCCTGTCCGCTTGCCACTTTGAGAATCTTACTAAAACTTTTAATTTCCTGTAACTCTTCTTCCCTCGTGAAATACCCTCCTCCTGCTACACCGATGCCCATGTCTCATGGACCTTGGGCTTAGAGTATCCACTTGCCCCAGTGAGCCCCTTTGTGTTCTGTGACACCCACCACAGCTTTTGTTGCATACGTGCGCGTATAAGTAGAGATGTGTCAGTCTAGGGGAGCTTATAAACTGAAAAATAAGGAGCGCTGATAGTGTAATACCAACAGATCAGTGAGTTAGATCAGGAAAAATACACTCACCTGAAACGGTTGTGATAGTCACAACCACTGATAGAGCATAGGATGATGGCGTCTGCTGCAGCCCCACGTGGATGTGCATTCAAATCAGAGTGAAGAGGGGGTTAATGCCGCGCATCAGCCAAAATGAAGATGTAGCACGTTGATGTTATAAACTTATTCTTTTATTCCATCGGTCTACGCGTTTCGAGGATATACCTCTTCTTCAGGACCAGTGCATCAACATAGTAACTATGTTGATGCACTGGTCCTGAAGAAGAGGTATATCCTCGAAACGCGTAGACCGATGGAATGATGGCTGATGCGCGGCATTAACCCCCTCTTCACTCTGATTTGTATGCAAGTCTAGGGGAACTGGCAGGGAGAAGCCACCGGGGACTCGCTTGCCGAGTAGTTTGCCGTGTGGCTTGCTCTCTAGCCGGCTATTTTAAGGTGTGTTTTTGCCTGAAACCCTACAGATTTCTTTGTTACACATACCTAGCTGAAATTGTACAGCCAGTGCCTGATACATGCCACGTTTTAGGCAACATGTATAACCCGACTCACACCACTGATTGACAGCTTTATGTGTACACTGTACATTGAGATAAAACTGCCAATCAATGGTAAGGTTGGAGTTACACAGAGCAGTTAACTAGGAAGCACAAGATACTTAGTCCTCTAGTGATAATCTCCTGCTTATAGAACACCAATTTTTGTTTTTAAACAGCATCAGACATCCCAGTAAGTGACACATCACTGGAATCAGTCTCTCAGCCCCTACATCATACTGCTCTTGGATTACATACCATATCAAAACCTGATGACTGATTCCCTTTTATGATGCAGATAATGTGGCGCCCTGGACAAGCCAGGACGTAACAGGTACTGCAACAACACACCCCACACCCCGGCGAGGCACATCTAGGTCAAACACAAATCCTTTGTGCCTCCCTCCAGGGGCTGATGTCCACACCAGGGGGTGGGCCAGGCGGTTGGCCCCGCCCACCGAGGAGTTCACAGTCCTGGAGGTGGGAAAAGGAAAAGAGAACAGATCAGTTTTGAGAGGAGTGAAGTGAGGAGTGAAGTGGTAATAGAGGAGACTGACTGTGTCCGGGTGTGTGGCCCTGGCACATACAGCAAGGTTGGCAGACGGTGGTGACCGTCTGCAGGAGAGGCTGATTGAAGTGAACCGTAAGGACCGGGGATGGGCTGTGGCCCGCCGGTACGGATCGGGGAGCGAAGAGAAGCCAGCACCATTCGGCAGGGCTTACGGACCCCGACCAGGCTAGGAGTCGCCGTAAAACCGGTCAAATCCATTAGAGAAGGGAACCTCCGGGGTTTCCCAGCAGTCAAGACCCGATTGAAGGCAACCGCTCAAACCGTGAAGGGAAATACAGTCACCGCCAAGGCTACAGTTTCCAGGGCCAGAGCCTGCGGGCAAAAGGGGCTCCCTCAGCATCCATCCAAGCTGGGGAGCGGGTTACCGGTGGGAAGCCATTGGAACCGTGAACACAACACAGGTGCAGGGAAAGGCAGTCACCACCAATCTACCGGGAGAGCCACCGCAGCCGCCTGTGGGACCCGTCCATCCAGCCGTTTGTTTGACCAGAGACTCCGTGTAAATTAATGGCTGAGTGAGTACCACCGTGCCGTGCGGCACAGCGCTGCCCCCGCGACCCTGCACCTCACCAGGCCCCGTGGCCCGCCTGCCATCCCTCCCTCACCGGGCCCCGGGACAACCAACCCCCCTACCCACGGAGGGGAGAAACAACATCCAAGCTGCTCCCTGTCATCGCTCCCGGGATCCCCGTCCAGAGCAGCGGTGGTGTCACAACCTCACCACAACCGTGGGTGGCGTCACGGACAATATCCCTAAACCAAACAAACCACCCCCCTTTCACTCACGGGCGAGGAGCGCCGCTCGAGTCCCCGGGATCCGGCCCACCGCTCGAGCCACCGACCGAGCAGCAACAGCAGCCGGACCCGAGCAGTGGGTGAGCGCAGCGTCCCCTCCTCCGCCTGCGACAATAATGGTTGATGTTAGTTCCAAATAAGCAAGTTCATTCTCCCACAAGGTCTGAACTGTTGAAGATGGTGCTGAAAGCTGAATGCGTAACAGTTTTAGGCCCGGACAGACACAGAGAGTGCACAGTACACTTTGGTGAACAGATATATACAGGAAATCTTGGAAATCATTCAGAGGTTCTCATCTCCTGTATATAAGTAAAAAAAAAAAAAAAAACCTCTTTATACACATACAAAAGAGAGAAAAAAAATGGACAGCAGCTCAGAGCTTAAAAACAGTAGCTAACATTTTTAAAAGCCCTAAATAAAACATTAAAGCTGCCATCTCTGATCCATGTCTAGAAAATTAGAATGGCTTCTTTACAGTGAAATAATCAGAAATTTGAAGGAGGATGCATCGACTCCAGTCTTTTGACTGACAATAGAAGCTTTACCACAAAACTTGACTTGCATAACAAGGAAACATTTTACAAAACTCGCAAATGGACATTTCCACCTGTTTTGGAGGTAAGAATGGGCCCCTTCACCTCTTGGTCTCCTGTCCGACTGCACAGTTTGCACCAATGATAAGTCCACCCCTGAGCATGTGGCTATTTCCGACATTACCATAGTCATTGAATGGAGCAGAAGCCGAGGAGGCGCATCTCCACTTTATTCAAGCTATGTCTACAGATTCCCGTTCTCGAGTTTCCAGAACCCTAATCTCAGGATCACTACAGGAATCCCAATGGTTATACCCAGCCATCAGCAAGTTATCCACTATGCCAAGAGCGTTTTTTTTCTTTGGGGAGGGGATAATCCTTTAAGTAACACTATAGTATATGACTGTATTAGGTAGAGGTATGCCATCTTTGATTAGTGCCTTTAACCCCTTCACAACATTTGACTTACCTATACGTCTTGGTCGGATATGGATTTCCGACCGATGACGTATAGGTTAGTCATGGCAATCGCGCAGAGTACAGATGCTGTCTCCGCCCGATTGCCACCAGGAGCTTGGCTTACATGACACCTGAGATCTGGCTCTCACAGCTAAGAGTAATACCGCCACTGCCCTGTACTGTTTAACCCCCTAATTGTCAATATCGATCACAACATTTTGAAGGCTGGGAGAGAGAATGCGCTCCCTCTCCTGTTAGGTCGGTGCCCCTCGATGTCATTGCGAGGGCCTGATTGTTATCTTGTAAGCCGAGGCCTTTTAGACCATGTCAGAAGCTACCATTTCCCAAGAAGAAGTAAAAGGGTTTGTCTGAAACATTTACATTAATGGTCTATCTTTTGGAAAAGTCATCAATAAGTTAAGAGTGGACCCGTGGATGTTCAGGTTTGCCAGGTTCAGACGAACTTTAATTGAAAATTTGGTTTGGTACACGGACTTGACTCCAAACCCCATATGTCAATGGGGACCCACACTTTTGGGCTGTGAAGTGGTCGTAGTAAGTAGAAGCAAAGTGGGGGTAAGAGCAGGGCAATTTCCCTGTAAACAAAGGTGGATGTAGAATAAATAATTTAAAACCATGGTCTGAGGTCTCCCCTATTTTTGATAACCAGCCAAGGTAAAGCAGACAGCTGCTGTATGACCCCTACCTTTACCATTCGGGTTAACTCATCTCTAGTCAACAATATCTGATTGGTGTGTGTTCAACACTCGGATACGCCATCAATGTAAAAGTCCTGGACAATCTTTTAAAACACCACTCCAGCGTTTTGTTTTGTTTTCACCACTGGAATGTTGCTTCTTCTAATCTATGTTTACTAAACCTAGTCATCACTTTTTATTGGTGCCGCTCTGGTCTCATGGCGCCATCTTGTTATCGCAACTTCTAACTACCAGAAGTCACAGGTAGCGGTCACAAGCTCTCAATGCAAGTCTTTGAGACACTGAACAAGACTCTCATAGGCTTGCATTGAAAAGCGACCTCCGACTCGCTCCAGAAAACACTGTAGAGTTCCGGCAGGTCACAAACTGCTGGAGACCGATAGTAGTGTCAGTGATAGAAGGTGAAGATGGCGGCAGGTAAGTATAAGACTAAGGGGCACTTTGCACACTGCGACATCGCAGGTGCGATGTCGGTGGGGTCAAATTGAAAATGACGCACTTCCGGCATCGCATGCGACATCGCAGTGTGTAAAAGCTGGATGATACGATTAACGAGCGCAAAAGCTGACGCGACGGTCCGATGTTGTTCCTCGCTCCTGCGGCAGCACACATCTCTGTGTGTGAAGTCGCAGGAGCGAGGAACGTCTCCTACCGGCCTCACTGCGGCTTCCGTAGGATATGCGGAAGGAAGGAGGTGGGCAGGATGTTTACATCCTGCTCATCTCCGCCCCTCCGCTCTGATTGGCTGCCTGCCGTGTGACGTCGCAGTGACGCCGCACGACCCGCCCCCTTAACAAGGAGGCGGGTCGCCGGCCACAGGGACGTCGCACGGCAGGTGAGTGTGTGTGTGAAGCTGGCGTAGCGATAACTTTCGCTACGCCAGCTATCACCACATATCGCTGCTGCGACGGGGGCGGGCACTATCGCACTCGGCATCGCAGCATCGGCCTGCGATGTCGTAGTGTGCAAAGCCCGCCTAAGGGCAAGGAACTTAGATTAGAAGCACCACTCCAGCACTGAAGTAAAAAAAAAAACCAACATTCTCAACATACTCCTCTCTAGGCCAACTTATCCTACTTCATATTCAAAACCCCAATTTACCTTTACCTCCTTTCTCAACTATATCATCCACACTATTAGTATGGAAAAACCTTTGTAAAAAGAAGAAAAAAAAACAAAAATATACTCAAATTAAACATTTCCCTATACCTTTTTTGGCATATTTATCAAAAACAGAAATTCCAAAACAATGAACACAACAAGGTATAAAATATATTCAGGATATACATGATGGTTCAGACTTTGTTTCATTTCTGGACCTAAAAATTAAATATAAACTACTTGACCCAGACTTTAAAATTCTGTTAACTTTGAGATATTCCCTCTCAAAACTTTTAAAAAACAATTCTCACATCCCAGAAAAAGTTAGTGCCCTTTTTTGTAATCTAAATGACAACATTTGGAACACCAGACAACTTTATAATTTTTTCAATAATGATCTAAAATTTGAAAAGCTACGGGGGGCGGAGCTGGACATGGCAGGGTAAAGACGTGCTTCTCTGGAGCTCCTCATAATCCTCCATAAAGCCGGCTATTATATACATAAAATGGGCAAATCATCGGCCAAAAAGGGCAAGCTCAACACCCCAGGACGGCCACCTGCACCCCTGAATAATATTGGAGCCTACTTTACCCGCTCCAAGGAATCGGGGGCAACCTCGCAGCCGGAGCAAGAATTGCGGCCTGCAGAATCCGAAATGAGTCCTGCCCCTGTCCGGATGCCTGAGGACACAGCAACCCCGGAGACCCAAAAGAGGGGTGAAGCAGCTGAGACCCCCCATGATGCGAAAGGACCCACCGGGAGATCCACAGCAGCGGTGAGCAAGAAACAAAGCCCTGCGGCGGGGGACTTAGTGAAGCTGCAGACGCCATTCCAAGATGGCGCCCACCTACCTGAACCGCGGCCCCGGAGGCCGGAGCTGGAAGACGGGACACTCGCAGCCGCGACCTCGCCTGCCTCATGCCCTGCTGCATCGCGGATGGGAGCGGTGAGTCCCCGCAGTCCACCCGCGGCTGGTGTCGGCGGGATCAGGGAGATCTCGGCGTGCAGCCGTGGATTGCACGCGAGATCGGGCCTGGAGGATGAGTCACCGCCCCAGCCCCGGGCTCAGGGGGAACAGGCTCCACGCAGAGCAGCTGAGGCCCGGACGGGAGCAGCGGATACCCCTAACAGACTGCCTGATCCCAGGCCCCCGGTGCGGGGCTGGAGGGGGGACTTGCTGCCGAGGGCCCATATTAGTAACGGCAATAACAACATAAGCCACACTTCCTCGCCGGGGGACACACAACCCCTGGGGGACCCAGTGACTGGAGGGGGACCGCATGAATCCAGGGAGACGGCCACTGAGTTCTGGGGGACGCCCCAGATGGAACTGCCCCCCACCTCACCCAATAGTTGGTGCACAGGATCCTCCTGGGCTGAGAGCCTGGGGGACACAGACGGGGTTCCGGAAGGGGGTGCACTGATGCCCATGAATAAGGGGCCCATGGTGTCAGGGGTAGCCCCACTTCGTCTTGTCACCGTATCACCATCATGGAGCGGCATAAATAATCCCCAAAGTGCACAGCAAATGATATACGGTCCAGCTGTACAGGACTCTTTCTGTGCATACCCCAATTTATCCTACGCTGCCGCCTCGACAAGGGAGGACCGCCCGGCGTCCTTGGCAGACCTGCGATCACTGATGCAAGCGATCCCCACCAAGAATGACATCGCAGCACTGGCTAATCAAGTGGTGGCGGAATGTAAGCAAGAATTTATCCAACTGCGATCTGATCTTTCCTCACTCACCCATAGGGTTGATACCCTCACTGAGCAGCAATCACATTCACAAGTCTCTATACAATCTATCCAAGAGACAGTACAAAACCAGTCTAAGCAGCTATTTGCCCTTCAACAACACGTTGATGATCAAGAGAACAGAAATAGAAGGAACAATTTAAGAATTAGAGGCCTACCTGAATCTATAGCTGCTCCCGACAGCCCTGGCGTCCTTCGTTCCATTTTTAATAATTTGCTAAAGAAACCGCCTGGTGCCCCCCTAGAGCTCGATAGAGCACATAGGGCTCTGCGTCCCCCAGATCCGGATGATCCCCGCCCAAGAGATGTGGTCTGTAGGGTGCATTTCTTTGTAGCAAAGGAGGCTATTCTACAGGCAGCCAGGAAGAAGCCAAACTTGTCATACAATGGTTCTGCCATCCGCATAATGCCAGATCTCTCAAGGCACACTCTAGCCCAACGCGCTACTTTGAAGCCCCTTCTGGATGTTCTGAAAGAAAAGGGACTTCCGTTCCGGTGGGGGTTTCCATTCTCCTTGGCGGTGCAAAAAGACTCTCAATGGCGGGTCCTGCGCTCCCCAGAGGACCTCCCGGCATTCATCAGGAGCCTGGGCCTACCCACAATTTCTATAGCAGCCTGGCCAACTACCCTGCTTCAGACCTGGACCCCCAGGGAAAGGATCACACCCACCAGACCAACCTCATTCCCGGGGCCCAAGAGGGGCCTGCCTCCGAGAGGAGAACGGGGCCGAGGGGCAGGACGCTTTCGATACCCGACATAGAGAAGCCCTGAGGCCGTGTGTGCCTTCATGACATATTCTACACACAGTTATTTACAGTTATTTACAGCTAAGTGACTCTCATCTGCTGAGTTTAAACCTATCCATTGCCCGTATTACATTAGTCATCAATTCCTTAGCCGGTGCTTGTGGTCATCCTTAATGTTTCTAGTATATCCGGAGTTCTGTTTTGCTTTGCTATGTCTGACATCTTTTTTCCCCAAATAGGTTGGGATCCCCTGTCCTGCCATTCAAAGGCGGACATGTTCCCTAGGAACGTTTGTTCGAATCTAGTTTATCATACAAGGTTTTGTGCTTTGTTGTTCTCTTTGTTTTCTTCTTCGCTATACTCTACCTCTTTCAACTCTCTTCCTCCTTCCTCTCTTGGCGACCGGGCTGATCGTGTTCGATTCCCTCTCTCATTTATCTTTAATGTCACACTCTCTTTTAGATGGCGGACCTGACTATTGCCTCTTTTAATGCCAGGGGCCTTAATGTTCCGGAGAAACGAACACAGATCCTGTACCACTTCCATAAACAGAAGGTGAGCATGGTATGTTTCCAGGAGACCCACTTCAAACAAGGGCATGCCCCCATTTTCAAAAATAAGTATTATCAGACATGGGTATCCTCAGACAACCCGGATTCCCGATCTAAAGGGGTGGCGATAGCCATCCATAAATCCCTTCCACATCAAATCCTAAAATGTACGACTGATAGTCTTGGACGGTATATCATCCTCTCGCTAAAGGTAGGGGATCAAACACTCACAGTCATTAACGCATATGCCCCAAACCAAAAACAAGACAGCTTTGTCACCCGCCTGATAGACGTTGCGGTCCCTCTGATTCAGGGTACAGTGGTTCTGTGTGGCGACCTCAATGTCACCCTCGACCCCACATTGGACAACTCCAGGGGGAAATCTAACATTGCCTACAGCACGATCAAACGTATCAAAAAAGCTCTATTGCGTATTCAACTGTTCGACACCTGGAGACTGAAACACCCGTCCGACAGGGACTATAGTTTCTATTCCCATACTCAAGACTCATACAGTCGCATTGACTATATACTTTTACAACACAACGCTCTCCCCTGGATTCGATACACTGGGATGGACAACATTCTATGGTCGGATCATGCCCCGGTCTATTGTACAGTTGAGATACCCTCCCTCCCGACCCCCAGGGGTTCGTGGCGGCTAAATGAGTCGCTGTTGCTGGATGAGCTTTGTGTTTCTGACGTTCAGACCTCTATCACGGGGTTCGTAGCAGACCACTTAACCGATGACACAGCCCCCACTTATAAGTGGGAAGCATTGAAATGTGTCATACGGGGTATTTTTATTAAGCATGGGTCCCGAATCAAAAAAGAACGGGCCCAAGATATAGTAACAGCCCTTCGTAGGGTCTCTGAACGTGAGCTTATACACAAACGAGCACTATCGGCCACGAACCTGCAGGCCCTTCTACAGGCCAGGATGGAAGTCAAAAAGTTGTTGGACTCCTCGTATAAGCGCCTGATACAGGTAGGGAAAGGGAGGTTTTATGAGTTTGGAGATAAACCGGGCAGATTGCTGGCCAACGCATTGAGAGAGGGAAGAGCCCACACCCTTATACCTTGTATCAAGAACACACGTGACGAGCTACTCTATGCCACCCCCGACATCTCCAACACGTTTCACGACTACTATTCCAAGCTATATAATTTACCTGTTGAACCCTCTGAGTTGAGTGCCGAATGCCCCTCAATGCCCTCACCCTTTACGCGCCTTAGTAGCTCCACAATTAAGGACCTGGAAAGTCCATTTTTATTGAATGAATTGTTGATGGTGATTCGTGACACACCGGGTAATAAGAGTCCTGGACCTGACGGATTCCCCGCTAAATTTTATAAAGCCTTCTCGGAACAGTTAGCTCCCTTAATGCTCCTCTCTTTCAACTCAATCTCGGACTCGGTCCCTTTCCCGCCCCATTCAACCACTGCCCATATCTCTCTGATTCGTAAGGCTGGAAAGGACCCCACAATATGTAGCAGTTTCAGACCGATATCACTCCTTAATGTAGATTTAAAAATCTATGCCAAGCTTTTGGCAAATAGACTGGGCCCTTTGCTTCCTGACCTGATCCATCCAGAACAGGTCGGGTTTGTCCAGGGCAGAGAAGCTAGGGACAATACTATAAAGACCTTGGACTTAATCCAACACGCACACACTAAAAAACTCTCTTTGATGCTGTTATCTTTGGATGCTGAGAAGGCCTTCGACAGAGTCTCATGGCAGTCACTTTCACAGACATTGGAGCATATGGGCCTGGGACCCATTTGCTCCTCTAAGATTATGGCTTTATATCACTCTCCGACTGCATACATTAAGATTAATGGCACTCTGTCGAGGCCCTTCCCCATCCGGAATGGGACCCGGCAGGGATGCCCCCTATCACCTTTATTATACGTGTTGGTAATGGAACACTTACTGTCGGCCATTAGGGCTAACCCAGATATTCAAGGCATTCAGGTTGCAAACCGGGAACATAAATGTGCCGCATTTGCCGATGATCTCCTTATTTATTTATGTAATCCTCTCACCTCCCTTCCGTCCCTGCTAGTGGAGCTAAACCGCTTTAGTAAATGGTCCAATTTCAAAATTAATTTTGACAAGTCGGAGGCGCTGAATATCTCTCTGCCCCACACAATGGTAAACGCCCTAAAACCAAGTTTTCCCTTTAAATGGCCATCCCATGGTAGCATTGAATACCTGGGCATAAAGATTCCCTCCGATCTGACTAGGCTCTTTCAATTAAACTATCAAACCTTTCTGTCAAGACTCGAGGGAGACCTAGCCTCATGGCAAAAAGGCACTCTTTCGTGGTTTGGCAGGATTGGCGCTCTCAGGATGACCGCCCTGCCGCGATTATTGTACCTGGTCCAGACGGTCCCGGTATATATCCCGGCAGCATATTGGGCCAAGATACAACGCATATTTAATCAATTTGTCTGGTCCAAAAAACGCGCTCGCTTGAGATGCAGCGTTTTAACCAGGACCAAGAACGCGGGGGGAACAGGTCTGCCCGATTGTAGGCGATATTATATGGCAGCCGCTCATGCCAGGGTCTTGGACCTTTTGCACTGCTCTAAGTCTAAGCTCTGGGTTTGCCTGGCACAGGATCTGTGCCCTTTATCGACATCGACCTTGCCGTGGACCTGGCCCCTCCTCATCAAACATAAAATTGAGATGTCCTATAGTACCAAACAAACACTACGAACGATACACTCTATATCATCACGCAACCTCATGATCCAGCCTAGGGGACCCCTCATGCCACTAACTGACAACCCGGAGTTTCTACCGGGAGCATCGTCCAACAACTTTCTAGGTTGCACGAAACTAAACCCCCTGAGATTAAACCAGGTAGTTTCGGGGGGGTCCCTCCTTCCACTCCGGGAGATTGTAGAGAACCGCAACTTCAAATTGCGGTTCCACTTTGAATATGCCCAGCTTAAGCACTTCATAACCTCCCAGGACATTGACATAGCCCACCACCTGCCCCAAACGCCTTTTGAAAACCTTTGTAGTGGGCCCTCTGGTGCACGCCATGCAATCTCAAAGGTGTACAAATGTATGACGAACGCGGCGGAGACGTCTTCCCCCCGATTCTGTGCGGCATGGGAAGAGGAGCTCGGCCAGACTTTCCCTGAGAATCAGTGGAAACGTTGTTTCCGTTTGACCCACAGGTCCGTGGTGGCCACCAGGATGCAAGAAACCAGCTATAAAATACTGTCTAGATGGTATAGGGTCCCAGCATCTCTTCATGCATGGTATCCTGACGTCCCTGACACGTGTTGGCGATGTGGAGCGCAGGGGGGCACTATGTCGCATATCTGGTGGTACTGCCCGAGCTTGTCGGCCTTTTGGAAAAAAATACTGGCGGCCATTCATGAGGTCACCGGGGTTGTGGTTCCGAGTCGCCCAGAGGCGGTATTATTGTACATCTTTAATGTATCCGAAAAGGTCTATAAAAATTCTATCCTGGGCCATCTTCTCCAGGCAGCTAAGACAGTGATCCCACGACGATGGAAGGACTCTGCTCCCCCTTCGTTGGAAGAATGGGTCATGGAGGTAAATGTGATTCACCGTATGGAGGTGGTGATGGCTCAGTCACGTGGGCAGTCGGTGGTGACAGCCACCAAATGGCTTCAGTGGGAATCTTTTCTGTCTAGTAAAAAATTCTTGGATCTGTGTGACTCCTGAGGAGCAGGAACCCCCGGCTCCCTCCCTTCTTCAGATGACATACACCGTCTTTTCGAATGGTCTTGGTCCAGCGGACAGTGTATCAGCCCCGGTCACCGCGCTCTACTTTCTATTTTTCCTCCTTTCTCTCTGACTTACGCTATCTTTCCTACATACCATGACTGCTACTCTCCTCTGTCTTTCCTCTCTGTGTTACTGGTTTCTATGGTTTCTACGGTTTAAAATGAGGACCTATGTGTCACCACAATGATTTATAATCCATTATGACTCCTATGACAGTTTAACATTGTTCAGATGTTTGATGAAACCTGTCTATCATTACATGGTCCCATGCTCTTTATTGTATGCTTATGAAAACTCAATAAAAATTTAAATTGGGAAAAAAAAAAAAAATTTGAAAAGCTACGTTATATGGTAAAATGGGAGAAGAATTTAAATATAGAAATTCCTGAGGAGAAATGGATTTTCTCTTTAAAGGCGACATATTCTTGTAACATTTGTTCCTTATTGCACAAATCGTTTTATAAGCTACTGACTCGCTGGTATTACACACCGGCAAGACTTAATAAAATTAATAATAAAATTTCCCCCCTTTGCTGGAGAGGATGTAAAAATAAAGGCACACTCATACACATATTCTGGCAATGCCCAAAAATACGAACCATTTGGACAGAAGCTGCTAATTTGATAAATAAAATTACTCATTCTAAAATTAAAATAACACCTCAAATGGCTCTACTCTCAATGGACCTAGAATCCATTAACCCTTGTCATACTCCAATTATTATACATATTCTCCTCATAATAAAAAATTCCATTGCAGCAAATTGGAATAGTGACAATATACCAAATATAATGGAAATTAACAACAAGCTGATACTACATCACAAATTTGAAAGCAAACATGCTATATTTAATAACTCATTCGGCTCTTACCATAAAAGATGGGGAGTATTTTTAGACAATTTAATAGATACTGGATGACTATTGAATCCCAAATATATAGGTTGACTTCTACTACTCTCTGACAGTCTTATAAATTTATAGATTTTCTCAAAGAGACTCTACTCCAAAGATACAAAAACCTCTGTTCCTTACTACCCAACCCTCTCTCTCTTTTTCTATCTTTTCTCCTTTCCTTCTTTTCTTTACTCTTATAATTTATTTTTTTTCCCCTCCTTTGTTACTTAAGGTTAATTCTCCCTTTTACTACTTACCGTTCCCACCTTTTTTCCTTGATCTTTCCCAGGTTTGCCCCAATAAAGTTGTTCTTCCCTAATTTATCCCCACTAAAACCGCCTTCCTTACCCCCTATATATACTAAATGGTTAATGTAAGTATACTTATTCATAATATAGTTGAACAAATTTCTTAATGAAATTAATTCTGTTTTATTTGTCCAAATTTAAAATACAATAAAAATGATTGAAAAAAAAAAACAACATTACACAGATTTCAGTGATATGGACGTAGTTTCTACACATTCAGTAACTGAAATTTCCTATTCATTACTTCTGTCTTTCTCACTAGGTATGTCAACTGCCCTGCAAACCGTAGAAGTGGCAGACTGATGCCAAATAATGGCAGGTATCAAGAGAAATGTGACTTGTCTGATGGAAAAAAATAGTTTCAAGACAATATCTCACAGTCCTATGATCATTAATAAAATCTGGGTGGGACATTTGGATCTCGTATGACTTGATATCCAAGTGATTAGAATGGATGACCAAGCTGTCTACCAATGACTGTCAGGTAGAGTTTAGCCGACATTAGATGTGTGCCTCTTCTGCTTGTCCAAGTAAAGACATCCTTATCAAGCATTCACGTGCCAAACGCAATTAAACCTAATCAGCAACCGGTAATTATTTTCTTACAATCACATGAAGGGAATGAAGCCAAAAATATAAACATTTGGACATTTTCAAAGCTAAACAGTCCATTTACACAGCAAATAAATATGAATATCCAATCAGAGAAGGAATGGAGCCAATATACAGAGGGAAAATATAAGTTCAGATTAGGGTTGGATCTGCTACATTATTTCCAGTTCTTATATTGTCTGACTGCAGAATTTTAGAAGAAAATGTTTTGTATTTTTTTTTCTAGTAATTATCCTTCACTTCAGCTTGATGAATAAAAAAAGCCATGTGCACCGATCCTCTGCTACTGTTCTCACAGATTCATAAGAAGACAAGCATGTAAGCTCAGAATGGAAAGGTTATTATACACTGATGAACAAAAGGGTAACAATGATTTGAACTTGTGACTTTCAGGCTCCAGATCTCACCATCCACTACAGCTTCAAACGTGAGACTACAGGCCGCTTTACACGCTGCGATCTCGCTAGCGAGATCACTAGCATGCGTACCTGCCCCCATCGGTTGTGCGTCACGGGCAAATCGCTGCCCGTGGTGCACAACATCGCTCGGACCCGTCACACTACTTACCTGCCTAGCGACGTCGCTGTGACCGGCAAATCGCCTCCTTTCTAAGGGGGCGTTCGTTCGGCATCACAGCGATGTCACTAAGCGGCCACCCAATAGAGGCGGAGGGGCAGAGATGAGCGGGACGTAACATCCGCCCACCTCCTTCCTTCCTCATTGCCAGCAGCCGCAGGTAAGGTGAGGTTCCTCGTTCCTGCGGTGTCACACATAGCGATGTGTGCTGCCGCAGGAACGACGAACAACATTGTACCTGTAGCAGCAACGATATTTGGGAACTGGACAGCATGTCAACGAGCAACGATAAGGTGAGTATTTTTGCTCGTATTTGTCACATGCAACGACGTCGCTAACGAGGCCGGATGTGCGCCACGAATTCCGTGACCCCAACGACATCGCGTTAGCGATGTCGTTGCATGTAAAGGGGCCTTACCTTCATTTTATAGACAATTATCTTGGCTATCTCATACATACTTTTGACTTGCAACTATTTAGCATAGGATTAGTTATGCAGATTCTTGTCATGTCACTGCATTGTTACTATTTTACTCCTAAAAATGTAAAATGTAATTTTTATTATTTTGTTAGTATTTTGTAAATCCACCTTTGGCTTTCTATACTGCCTGAATTATTCCGAGCATGCCCTCGATCAGATTCGGCCAAAATCTGATCCCAGGTCTCCTCTACACATTCCCAATTCTGGTGCATACTGGTTGACTCACTTGGGTATGTATACAGCTTTTTCTTAAAGTCTACCAAAGCATTCAATTGGGTTGAGGTCTGGGGACTGTGAGGGCCATACAAGCACCTCTACTTCATTGTTATTGACCAATTTGTTTGCCAATCTCAATGTATTCTTTAGGTCATTGTCATGCTGGAACACTATGTCGTCCTTTTCATACCCATAGCACTTGAGTGTATGAAGTAACTCGTCTTGGATAAAAACATATATCAGCATTGAGACCACCATCGATCCTGGTCAAGTATCCAATGTCTTTGGCTTTGATACAACCCAATATCATCAGGTTTCCTCCATCAAACTTGATAGTTTTTTCAATTTCTTGATCCGTTATCCCCTTTTTTCCCTTGTTTCTTCCAGACCCATTTGCACCCATGAGAGGTTATTCTATTGAGTTTTGTCTCATCACTCCAAATGAACAGTTTCCAATCTTTGACTTTCCACTTTTCTGCAAACTCGAGCAGACGCTTCTAATTAAGACATTGAAGTTGAGGCTTCTTTACTGTTTTCAGGCCACCCTTCCAGACTTGTGTAACGTGCGTCGCACGGTGGTTGCATGGACATCTGTGATCTCACTATTACGAAGCATACAAGCCGTCTCCACTGCCATGTTTATCACACCAGAACTGATAGACCTTGTGATAAACCGACTCGTTGACTTTAATATATTGCCTCCACATCCACTTTTTGGTTTTTGAATGGATGGACGGACTTCATATTCCTTCAACTGTCATACCACTCACATGCTGCAGTTTGGCAATTTTCTGAGCTGAAAGACCGCTATCGATGAGCTGGATGATGCTGTTTCTCTTTACTTGGGAAATTTTCATCATGGCTGCTCCTCGATTCAAACCAGTGACCTTTTGCTTTGAAATCAACCTAATAATACACTAAACCATTAGGGAATGTGAGAACAGGTCGTAATTTGTAGTATATAGGAAGAAAATAATTTTTCTACCACCAGAAGAAAAACAGTAACAATGCAGTGACCTAAGATTCTGCATGACTAATCATATACTACATAGTTGCAAGTTAAATTTATATACGAGAAATTCTAGATGATTGTCTACAAAATGTAGGTAGTCTCTCCTTCAAAGCTGTAGAGGATGAGAAGATATTAAGCCTGGAGGTCAAAAGTTCAAAACATTGTTACCCTTTTGCTCTACAGTGTATCTTGTAACAATGGCTAGGATTTGTATTAGTTGTGCATTGATAGGATTAATAACATTAATGCCAACTGAACATTCATTTCTGAACCTCCCTCAACATGTGCAGACCCTTACAGCCAATTGTTCTGCCTTCTGATGGCAATATACAACATCATGTACTGTAACCTAGTACACAATATATAACTGGATCCATGAGCATAATAATACATTTAGTGACCAACAGCAAAGACCTAGGACCCCAGTACAAAATGAACATGGCTTCTCGACCCAATGTGCCTTTTAAATTCCAGCATTTATCTAAATTAAAGAATGGGCCTTAGGCATCCTAACTGGCCAGTTGTGACTGCTACCATTGCCCTGCCTATAACAAGAGTGGAGCAACAAGATTCTCAGGACCCTGGCCCAGTGGCCATGTATGGTAGTCGTTACCACCGAACCAGAAACCTATGAATCTTGTCCTTATTGTTAGCCCCTGTCCTAATTAGTAAGCCCAGTGTGATGTCGTCATTGCAGAGCGTCACACTCATGACATCGCAGCAGGCCTACTAATCATAAGAAGACTTGAGGATGCAAGTAGGAGCAGGTCTGTGGGGCTCTGGTCTGATGGCCACAGACAACTGTCTTTTAGCTCAACTCTAAAGGGGGCTTTACACGTTACGATATCGTCAATGTTTTATCGTCGGGGTCACGTCATTAGTGACGCACATCCGTCGTCATTAACGGTATTACAGCGTGTAACACTTACCAGCGACCTTAAACGTCCTCCAAAGTGGTGAAAATCGTTCACCACGGAGAGGTCGTCCTAAAACCAAAAATTGTTAATGGTTGTTTAAAGATGTTGTTCCTCGTTCCTGCAGCAGCACACATTGCTGTGTGTGACACCGCAGGAGCGAGGAACCTCACCTTACCTGCGTCCCGCCCGCAATGAGGAAGGAAGAAGGTGGGCGGGATGTTCATCCCGCTCATCTCCGCCCCTCTGCTTTGATTGGCCGGCCGCTTAGTGACATCTCGGTGACGTCGCTGTGACGCCGAACGCACCTCCCCCTTGAGGGAGGGATTGTTCGGCAGTCACAGCGACGACGCCAACCAGGTAAGTGCGTATGACGTTGCCGTAGTGATAATGTTTACTGTGGCAGCGATCACACGATATCGCATGCACGACGGGGGTGGGTGCTTTTGCGTACGATATCGCTAGCAATTGCAAGAAATATTGTAGCGTGTAAAGCCCGCTTAATTATATTTCCTTCAAGATTTCCTTCATGAATTTCCAACTAACAGGTATACATCTCCCCTGTGGTGCTGTAGCTTCAACATGGATCTTAATGAATATTTTTAGCACATTGCCACAACAAATTTTAGGGCAACACATGATCTTTTTGTACTAAAAGCTGTACCTCATAATATGCCTGACCGTAACTTAATTCTCTTATTGGTACCAATGTAATGTGTTAATCTGAAAAAGTATGAATGCTACTGTGACGCCCTGGCAAAACCAGGTAGTCACACACTAGGCCCCCCGCATAACACCTTCCCTCACAGGGTTACATACAGTCGACCTGAAACCCTAGTCACCCCCCTCAGTGCAAGACAGGCACACCAGTGGGCGGGACCAGGCAGTTAGGGAACGCCCACCTAGGGGTCTAGACATCCCGGGGTGGGAAAACAAGCAGTCAAAGTCAAGAGTGAAGGCTGTAGTTCAAGTTGAGAGGAGTGGAGGCTGGGGTTAGGTGTAGCTCCAGCGGAGGAGAAGTTCAAGTTGAACGGTGCCAGGGTTGGAGCCCTGGTACCTTGGCTAGGTGGCAGACGGTGGTCTCCGTCGGCAGGCGACGAGAAGACGGCAGACGGAGATCCGAGGTGGACCGGGACAGGGTTGGAGCCCGCCGGTACCGACACCAGAGACCCGACCCGGAAACCGTGCACAGAGGGGGTACTCGGACCCTGAAGCCAGGACCGGAACAAACGGCCTAGCTAATCAACCGATTGAGGGCAGAATTATAGGTCCTGTCCCAACCAAAGTCCCAAAAGCAGACAACCACCCACAGAGAGGGATAGGGCAACCGCCAGGGCCATAGATCCCTCGGGTCAACGTCAGCGGGCACGGCTCCTCAGGTACACGAAAAGCTGGGAGCGGACTCCCGTGTTCCATACCGGGAAGTCTAAACAAACAACAGAACTAGTGCTGAGGAAAAGACGGCGACCACCAGCCCGGGTGGGGGACCAAAGTACAACCGGCCGTGGCGGCCGGCCACCAGCACCTTGGTTTACCAAAAGATTCGTGTGATTCATTTAATTGTGAGTAACCAAACATCCCCTGGTATGTCCGGGCATGCAACCCCTTGCTATCGCCATACCCTGCACAGAGACACTGGGTCCCAGGACAACCATCCCTACCCACGGAGGGGTTAACATCCAGCTGCCACTACATCTCCCCCGGGTGTCCCGCAACAGCAGCGGTGGTGTCCCACTTCACCACACACCGTGGGTGGCATCACGAACTGAATACGGCCAAATCCGTACAACTACGTCCTCCTTTTCATTTGGCGTGTCTGCGTGACTCCCGGGTCCGGAGGATCCCTCGAGCCACACAGTGGGTCTGGATCCGAGCAGCCCGACTGCTACAGGCCTGGGGGCAGCACACTACAATACCAGCTCTTACTTTATATATAATGAACTGCTGGAGATGGAAAGAAGAAGGCTGGTGACTATCTAATGGTAAACGTGTTAGCAGATTATGGGCACAGTGCTCCCAGACTAACATTTTCTGCAGCTACATCGTGATTTCTGGAAGCAGACAGCTCTGCACTGAGTTGTCCTTCATTATTGACTAATTTTGCCCTATAACAAGCTTGTGGTTAATAATTTATTTAGTTGTGGTTCTCAAACTCATTGATTAATTTCTTAGTGGTAGACTTATATTTGCTGATTTGGCACATTATATTTAATTGTTCATAGGATGGAAAAATATGATACAATAATTTTACTTAGCTGTATATTGTATAAATGATAAGTAAAGGGGTATTCTGGTAAGAAGTAATCACCTAGCCAAAGCATAGCTGATATCGACAACATTGTGGGGGTCTGACCCTGAGTACCCAACTGATTGCCAGAATGGTGACATCTGTCTCCCATTTTAATGGAGCATCTGTCAAGAATGCGCATGGCTCCTCTATTCCTTCTGTATGGCACTGCTGAGTAGAGATCACGGCCATTGACCGTCAATCCCACAGAGCAGTGTTCCCCAATGCCAGTCTTCAATGCCCGCCAACAATACATGATTTGAGGATTTCCTTAGCATTGCACTTAAAAACCTGCACATGTGATAATTCCAAGACTGGTGCAATGTTAAGGAAATCCAGAAAACATGCATTATTGGTGGTCCTTGAAGACCGGAGTTGGGGGACACTGCCATAGAGAATAAATGGAATAGCTGTGTGCATGTTTGACAGCTTCAAACATGGATTTTTGCAACTTCCATTTAAATGAGTAGAAGATTTTCAGTCCCCGAAATTTCAACAACAAACCTGTCGGGTGTGAATTTCCACTGTACAAGTTCTGTTCCAACTTTTTTCTATTAAAAAAACTAATGTGCAGGTACCATCAGTATGTTCACACGATGAGTCTCTGATCTGCTGGTAGCTTCATCCACCTCTGTTGACTCTAAGGCCTTGTGCGCACTAGGCGTTTTTGCCGCGTTTTTAGCGCCGTTTTTTACCGCGTTTTTGTGCTGAAAACACAGTGACATTGCTTCCCCAGCAATGTCTATGGGTTTTCAGAAGTGCTGTCCTCACACAGCGTTTTTTTGTAGCTGCGTTTTTGTGGTGACCACAAAAATGCAGCATGTCAATTATTTCTGCGTTTTTCACTGCGTTTTTCACCCATTGAGTTCAATGAGATGTTCAACAACGCAATGAAAAACGCATATAGCCGCGTTTCTATGACTAAAACCGCAGCTATAAACGCAATGGGTGGGCAGTATAGTGACGTGTACAGGAAGAGGATTCCTTCTGTTGGTAAACACAGAAGCATGAATCCTCCCGGTACCGTCACCGCTGCGTCCACCTCCCGTCCTGTGCATGTCAGCTCCGTGCGGCGCCATGTCTTGGCGGGAGGTGGAGGCAGCGGCGAAAACAAAAGTGAACAGTAGAAAAAAAATGTCATATATACTCACCTGTCTGCAGGGTCCCGGTGCCATGCTCGCTCCCAGCCCCTGTCCCGGTACCGCCGCTCTGGCTGTGTGCAGTCTCCCCGGGGCAGGACCTTGCTTGCAGGACCTGGCGGTGGATCACCTGATGCAGTCACCTGACGCATTAGCTGATCGTAGTCTCGCCGGCTTTTTCGCGCCCGGCCGGCTATCAGCTGATCCTGCCGTCAGGGGACTTCATCAGCTGATTACCGGCAGCTGCTGTAGCGATCGGACGGGATCAGACTCCTGTCCAATCGATCGCTGCAGGAGCTGCCGGTAATCAGCACAGCACATAAGTGAGTATTTTTTTTTTTTTTTTTTTTTTGCACCGATGCATCTGCTGATTGTATAACCGGCTTTTATACAATCAGCTGATGTGTGATGGGATTCAGGCACTTGATCCTGACACATCATCTGATCGCTTTGCCTTCCAGCAAACCGATCAGATTATATTGGATCCGGATTGGACGGCGCGGGACCCTGACCCAGGATTACTGCGGAGGGGGGTTCTTTATTTCAATAAAGATGGAGTCACTAATTGTGTTGTGTTTTTATTTCTAATAAAAATATTTTTCTGTGTGTTGTGTTTTTTTTTTTTTATCATTACTAGAAATTCATGGTGGCCATGTCTAATATTGGCGTGACACCATGAATTTCGGGCTTAGGGTCAGCTGATAATATACAGCTAGCCCTAACTCCATTATTACCTAGCTAGCCACCCGTCACCAGGGCAGCTAGAAGAGTTGGATACAGCGCCAGAAGATGGCGCTTCTATGAAAGCGCCATTTTCTGGGGTGGCTGCGGACTGCAATTCGCAGTGGGGGTGCCCAGAAAGCTTGGGCACCCTGCACTGCGGATTCCAATCCCCAGCTGCCTAGTTGTACCCGGCTGGACTCAAAAATTAGGCGAAGCTCACGTCATTTTTTTTTTTAATTATTTCATGAAATTCATGAAATAATTAAAAAAAAAGGGCTTCTCTATATTTTTGGTTCCCAGCCGGGTGCAAATAGGCAGCTGGGGGTTGGGGGCAGCCCGTACCTGCCTGCTGTACCCGGCTAGCATACAAAAATATGGCGAAGCCCATGTCATTTTTTTTTCTTTTTGGGCAAAAAACTGCATACAGTCCTGGATGGAGGATGCTGAGCCTTGTAGTTCTGCAGCTGCTGTCTGCTCTCCTGCATACACTAGTGAATGGAGGATGCTGAGCCTTGTAGTTCTCCAGCTGCTGTCTGCTCTCCTGCATACACTAGTTCTGCAGCTGTCTGTCTGCTCTCCTGCATACAATGAACATTTTGAAGAAGGAAATGACATCAGACTTTTTTTTTTTTTCATCAACAATCTTTAATGGCATTGTGCACTGATTAAAAACGCAGTGAGCAAAAACGCAGCAAAAAACGCACCAAATCGCGGCAAAAACGCATGCGTTTTTGTTGCGTTTTTTAGCCGCGGGTGCGTTTTTTGAGACAAAAACGCACATAAAAACGCAGCGTGAAAAAAACGCCTAGTGCGCACATACCCTAAGGGTATGGTTTTCATAAGTGCTGTCCGCACACAGCGTTTTTTTGTAGCTGCGTTTTTGTGGTGACCACAAAAAGGCAGCATGTCAATTATTTCTGCGTTTTTCACTGCGTTTTTCACCCATTGAGTTCAATGAGATGTTCAAAAACGCAATGACAAACGCACATTGCAAATATAGTTACGTTTCTATGACTAAAAATGCAGCAAACGCAAGGGGTGGGTACAAAAGTGACGTGTAAAGGAAGAGGATTCCTTCTGTTGGTAAACACAGAAGCGTGAATCCTCCCGGTACCGCCATCGCTGCTTCCACAACCTGCCCGGTGCCATGTCAGCTCCCGTGAGGCGTCATGTCTGGGCGGGAGGTGGAGGCAGCGGCGAAAACAAAAGTGAACAGTAGAAAAAATGTCATGCTCACCTGTCTGCAGGGTCCCGGTGCCATGTCCGCTCCCAGCTCCTCTCCCGGTACCGCCGCTCCGGCTGTGTGCAGTCTCCTCGGGTACGTCCGATGCCTGCAGGACCTGGCGCTGATCACCTGATGCGGTCACCTGACGCATCAGCTGATCGTAATTCTCACGGTGTCACCGGCTTTTTAGCGCCCGGCCGGCTTAACCTATCAGCTGATCCTGCCGTCAGGAGACTTCATCAGCTGATTACCGGCAGCTCCTGCAGCGATGGGACAGGATCAGACTCTCATCCGATCGCTCCAGGAGCTTCCGGTAATCAGCACGGACGTGACTCAGTATTTTTTTTTTTGCACTGATGCATCAGCTGATTGTATAAAAGCCGTTTATACAATCAGCTGATGTGTGATGTGATTCAGGCACTTGAACCTGACACATCATCTGATCGCTTTGCCTTACAGCAAACCGATCAGATGATAATGGATAGGGATTGGACGGCGTGGGACCCTTGACCCAGGATTACTGCGGAGGGGGGTTCTTTATTTCAATAAAGATGGAGTCACTAATTGTGTTGTGTTTTATTTCTAATAAAAATATTTTTCTGTGTGTTGTGGTTTTTTTTATCTGTACTAGAAATTCATGGTGGCCATTGGCGTAACACCATGAATTTCGGGCTTAGGGCTAGCTGATAATATACAGCTAGCCCTAACCCCATTATTACCCAGCGAGCCACCCAGCATCAGGGCAGCTGGAAGAGTTGGATACAGCGCCAGAAGATGGCGTTTCTATGAAAGCACCATTTTCTGGGGTGGCTGCAGACTGCAATTCGCAGCGGGGGTGCCCAGAAAGCTTGGGCACTCTGCACTGCGGATTCCAATCCCCAGCTGCCTAGTTGTACCTGGCTGGACTCAAAAATTGGGCGAAGCCTATGTCATTTTTTTTTAATTATTTCTTGAAATTCATGAAATAAAAAAATAAAAAGGGGTTTCCCTATATTTTTGATTCCCAGATGGGTACAAATAGGCAGCTGGGGGTTGGGGGCAGCCCGTACCTGCCTGCTGTACCTGGCTAGCATACAAAAATATAGCGAAGCCCATGTCATTTTTTTTTTTTTTTTTGGGCAAAAAACTCCTGCATACACTCCTGGATGGAGGATGCTGAGCCTTGTAGTTCTGCAGCTGCTGTCTGCTCTCCTGCATACACTAGTTCTGCAGCTGTCTGCTCTCCTGCATATGTCGCGGGCGGAGGAGGGGACGCTGCGCTCTCCCACTGCTTGGGTCCGGCTGCTGCTGGTGCTGCTGCTCGGTGGTGGCTCGAGCGGTGGGCCGGATCCCGGGGACTCGAGCGGCGTTCCTCGCCCGTGAGTGAAAAGGGGGGTTTTTGATTGTGGGAGTTTTGATTATTGTCCGTGAAGCCACCCACGGCTGTGGTGATAATGGTGATAATGGTGACACCACCGCTGCTCTGGACGGGGATCCCGAGAGCGGTGACAGGGAGCAGCTTTGTTGTTAGTTCTCCCCTCCGTGGGTAGGGGGTTGGTTGTCCCGGGGCCCGGTGATGGGGTAGGGATGGATGGCAGGCGGGTTACGGGGCCTGGCGAGGTGCAGGGTCGCAGAGGCAGTGCTGTGCCGCACGGCACGGTGGTACTCACTCAGCCCAATGATGAAGACACAGTTCTCGGTAAAACACTCGGCTGGATGGACAGGTCCCACAGACGGTTGCGGTGTTGTTTCTCCCGGCAGGTTGATGGTGACTGCCTTTCCCTGCACCTAAGCACGGTTGATGGTTCCGATGGGTTCCCACCGGTAACCCGCTCCCCAGCTTGGATATGGGCTGGAGGAGCCCCTCTTTGCCCGCAGGCGCTGGCCCTGAGAAACGGTTGCCTTGGCGGTGGCGGTGTCTCCCTCTGTTGGTTGGACTGTTGCCTTCTGTCGGGACTTGACTGTTTGGAAACCCAGGAGGTCCCCTTCACTAACGGATTCGGCAAATTCACGGCGACTCCTAGTCTTGCCGGGGTCCGAAAAGCTCCTGCCAGATGGTGCTGGCTTCTCTTTGTGTACCGGTCCGGTACCGCTGGGCCACCGCCCGTCCACGGTCCTTATGGTAACTCGGATAGGCCACTCCTGCAGACGGTCACCACCGTCTGCCAACCTTGCTGATCTGTCCGGGCCACACACCCGGACCAACTTCAGGCTGCTCAACTACTACTTCCTTCTGCTCACTTTCACTACCAAACTCAATCTGCCTGGTTTTCCCGCCTCCAGGACTGTGAACTCCTCGGTGGGCGGGACCAACCGCCTGGCCCACCCCCTGGTGTGGACATCAGCCCCTGGAAGAAGGCAACAAGGTTTTGTGTCTGACTTTGGTGTGCCTGCTGGGAGTGTGGGGTGTGTGGATGTTGTGCTCTGTGGCCCCTGGCTTGTCCAGGGCGCCACACATACAATGAAGAACATATTGAAGAATCAATATCAGAATCAACATCAGATCTTTTTTTTTTTATCAACAATCTTTAATGGCATTGCGCACTGATTAAAAACGCAGTGAGCAAAAACACAGCAAAAAACGCACCAAAATGCGGTAAAAACGCATGCGTTTTTTGCCGCGTTTTTTAGCCGCAGGTGCGTTTTTTGAGACAAAAACGCACATAAAAATGCAGCGTGAAACAAAACGCCTAGTGCGCACATACCCTTAGTTCACACGGAGGTTTTTGAGGTGGACAAATACGACAAGTTTTTGAAGTGGAAACTACGGTACTTAGTAAACACTACTTTTTCAGGGGACATTTTGATATTCCTGAAGTGGCCTTGAAAACATTTTGAAACAGTTTTTTTTCCAGATGCAGTTTTTGAATGGCTAATACTTCACGGAAATGACATGTTTTGGGTTTTTTCAACACCATTTCATGAAAAAAATTGCTAAAAAAACTCTTTATACATTCAGTCCATTTCCCATCAAAATAATTAGGAAGAGTTTTTCCAAATGTTTTTGTAGTTTTAATGAGGATTTGGGAGAGGAACTGCTCCAAAAAACTTTGTGTGACCAAAGCCTAAACTGGCCATACAGATTAGTTAAAGGGTTTGTCTACTACTGGGCAAGCCCTTTTTACAATCTAAAGTGTCAATAGTAAAATAAAAAAAAAATAAAAACATACTCAACTTCAAGTCTGATGCCGTTTCAGTGATGTTGGCACTGGAATGTCACATTACCGCTGACAATCGCAAGCTGATATCATTAGTAAGGTGCCATTCCAAGAGGTGAGTATATGTTTTTATCTATTTTACTATAAATACAGAAGCATTTAAGAGGAATCTGTCAGTAGGATTTCACAGATCAAATTATTTATATTTGCATGTAGCGCTTTCAAAGACAAGTCCAGCAATACCTTTACATGGCCAGTCCATTCTGCCATTACTGAGAAATCAGCCTTTAATTTGATATGCAAATGAGGCTATAAAATTATGGTAGATTTGAAGTCTCTGTCACTGCTGCTCTATTCACCTCCCTGTACCCTCCCCATGCTTGACTGACAGCCTCTAGGTTGTGTGAATTCATGCACAGGAGCCCTCAATAAAGCATGAGGAAACAGCGTTGAGTGGAGAATAGAGCTGGAGTCACAGATGCTACAAACCTACCATAGCCATTTACAAATCAATTCAATTCTGATTTCACAGTAATGGAGGAATGGATTGGCCATATAAAGTTATTACTGGATTCCCTTTAAACAGATTTTGTCCAGTAGTGGACAACACCTTTAAGGCTATGTTCACACACTGCGTTTTTTACCTGCGTTTTTGGTCCATTTTTGCTGCAGAAATTTCTTGAGAAATTCTTGTAACCTTTCTGCAGACATTCCCCAGCAAAACCTATGGCAAAAAAAATTAGCTGTGCGCACACTGCGTTTTTTTCTTAAGAAAATTCTTTCAGTAGATTTTCTTAAGAAAAAGAATGAGCATGTCACTTCTTTTCTGCAGCTAACTGCGTTATTTGCCATATATAATTGGCACAATAACGCAGGGAGCAACCAGCGGTAAAAACGCACCGAAAACGCACCAAAAACGTGGCAAAAACGCAGGTGCGTTTTTGGTGCGTTTTTTAACACAGGTGCACTCTTAAGAAATTTCTTAAGAAATTTCTTAAGAAAAATCATTTTTCTAGTGTGAACATAGCCTAATTGTTGGGTAAACCTGCTGATTCTGTGGGTACCAGTAGACCCTCATTTGTGTATAGGAGTGTCCTATTTCTCCCACGATGGAAGATGAATGAGGTGAGAAGGGGGATAACTGTTGGATATTCCATCCACACAGGCAAAGAAAACAAACCATAGAAGTTCATAAATTTAGTGATGTGTAATAATGAGAAATTATACAGGGAAAAAGTATTAAACACGCTTACTGAAATTTATTTCATACTTCGTACAAATTTTTTTGTTGGTGATGACAGTTTCAAGATGCCTGCTGTATGGAGAAACTAGTTGCATGCATTGCTCAAGTGTGATTTTGGTCCATTCTTCCACACAGTCTTCAATTCCTAAGGGTTCCGTGGGCTCTTCATAGGAACTCTGAGCTTTAGTTCCTTCCATAAATGTTCTATTCGATTCAAGTCAGATGACTTCCTGCACCATTCTAGCAACTTTATTTTCTTTCTCTGAAACCACTTGACAGTTTCCTTGGCTGTGTGATTGGGATCATTGTGTTACTGAATGTCCACCCTTGTTTCATCTTCATCAGATGGCTGCAGATTTTTATCAGGAATATCTCGGTACATTTGTCCTTCCTTCAATTATATGAGGTTTGCCAATGCCCTATGCAAAAAAACAGCCCCACACTATGGTGTTCCCACCTCCAAACTTCACTGTTGGTGTGGTGTTTTTGGGCTGATAAGCAGTGCCTTTTGGCCTCCAAACATGGTGTGTATTATGGCATCCAAAGAGTTCAAAACTTGGCCTCATTTAACCAGACGACTATAGTCTCCAAGTATTTGATAGGCCTGTTTAAATGTTGTTGTGCAAAGTTTAAATGTGCTTGAACATGCTTTCTGTTCAGCATTGGAGTCTTGCGTGATGAGCGTGCATACAGACCATGGAGGATGAGTGCATTACTTAGGCTACTTTCACACATCCGGTTTGAGCCCTGCGGCTCAATCCGGCTGTGAAAACTATGCAACGGATGCGGCGAAAACACCGCATGCTTTGCATAAGTTTTTACATGCGGCCCGTCCGTTTTTTTCCGGTTGCGGCATGCTACTGAGCATGCGCAGTGGAAAAAAACGCATGCGGCGACCGGATGCGTTTTTTTCCGCATCGCGCCGCATCCGGCCTCCATAGGTATGCATTGAAAAATGCGCCGCAGCGGCCGGATGCGGCGCGATGCGGTGTTTTTTGCCGGAGCAAAAAACGTTGCAGGGGACGTTCGATCCGGCCGCCGCATCGGCTAAATCTGCCGCATGCGGCCAAAACCGGACCGAACGCAAGCCCCTGCGGCACAATACGGCACTAATGTAAGTCTATGCAAAAAAACCCGCCACCGGCGTTACAAAAGCCGGTGGCGCTTTTTCTGCAGAACGCCGTATTGTGCCGCAGAGCAAAAATCCGGATGTGTGAAAGCACCCTTATTGTTTTGTTTAAAATATTTGTACCTGCAGTTTCCAGGTCTTTCTGTAGCCCTCCACAGGGGGTTCTTGGGCAATGCTTCTGATCATACTTCTCACTGCTGTGTCTGAAATCTTGCAAGGAACACCTGATTGTGGCCGATTTATGTTGAAATTACGTTCTTTCCATTTCCTGTTTATGGCTCCTTCAGTGCGCATTGGAACCTTTAGTAGTTTAGAAATTCTTCTTTACTCATTGCCATAAGTATGTTTTACAACAATAAGGTTGTGAAGGTCTTGAGACAGCTCACTCGTTTTACCCATCATGAGATGTTTGTGTGGTACCTTGGTAATAAAACATCTTTTCATAGACCATCAACTGAACCGGTTGATATTATTTTTGACTAAGTGACAGGATTTCTTTCCATTTACTGATAGATTTTATCTGATGTCATGATTGTCGATGGCTTTTTGCACATTTCTGTTTCCATGTGTTCAATACCTTTTCCCTGTGTCAGTTCTCATTATTACCCATAACTTAATTTATGGACATCTGTGGTTTAATTTCTTTGTTTGTGTGGATTGGATTGGTTGTTACCGATATCAGGTGAGAAATTCATGTCTACAGCACCTTTTCAAAATATATTTACCGTATTTTTCGGACTATAAGACGCACCGGACTATAAGACGCACCCTGGTGTTAGAGGAGGAAAATGGGAAAATAAAACTTTAAGCAAAAAATGTGGTCATGACACACTATTATGGGGCGAGGATCTGCTGCTGACACTATGGGGGTTATGGGGGTAATGTCCCCAAATTCTCTACTAAGGTACCCCATCCTGGTAATGATCCTCCTGCCTTGTATATGATCCTGCTATAAACCCCCATCCTGCTCCTATACCAGCATCCTGCTCATATTCCCCCATCCTGCTCATATACTCCCATCCTGTTCATATACCCCCATCCTGCCTGCTCATATACTCCCATCCTGTTCATATACCCCCCATCCTGTTCATATACCCCCATCCTGTTCACATACCCCCCATCCTGTTCATATACCCCCATCCTGCCTGCTCATATACTCCCATCCTGCTATATGCCCCCATCGTGCTCATATACCATCCTGGTATATGGCCTGTATCCTATAGCACAGAGAAAAAAATAAACGTTTATACTCACCTTTTCCTCACTCCCTCCAGCACCGATCATCTTCCTCTCTGCGCCACTGACCTGTGTGTGTGGAGCCGTTCCCCTGCTGCATCGCGATGTCTTCCTGTCTGTGCCGATCAGCTGACCAGCTCAGCACAGATCAGTTGACCAGCACAGACAGGAAGACATCGCGTGCAGCAGGGGGACGGCTCCACACACGGGGACGTGTGAGTACACTGATTCACTGCACCCCGTGCTGGTAATGACGCGCGGGGGGCAGTGAATACAGCCGCACATGATCACTCCAGGCTGTAAGTGCCAGGGGTGATCATGCGGCTGGCTCTTTGCTATGCGCGCGTCCCCGCTCGTCCTCCCGCCCACCTGTCAGTGCCGGCTTCAGCGCTGAGAGATGGGCGGGAGGATGTGCGTGCATATGTAATGAGCGGGCCCACGTGGTCATGGCAGGCGCTGCTGCTGGCTGCTCGTGCCCCCGATGACCCGCAGCACCCTCATTCCCAGCTGCAGCCCTATAGTCAGACCATAAGACGCACCCCCAACTTTCCCCCAACATTTGGGGGGGAAAAAGTGCGTCTTATGGTCCGAAAAATACGGTACTTAGAAAATTGGTGACGTGTTCAATACTTATTTCACCCGCTGTATATACAGTCATGATTTTTCCAGAAAATGAAGTATTTCTGCCAGACAATTATTGCACCTACACGCTTTGTTATACGTGTTTACTTTCTTTCTGTGTATTGGAACAAAAAAACTGCGAAAAAAGGCAAATTGGACCTAATTTCACACAAAACGCCAAAAATTGTCCGGTCAAAATTGTTGGCAACCTCAACTTAATATTTGGTTGCACAGCCTTTGGAATAAATAACTGCAATCAATCACTTCCTATAACCATCAACAAGCTTCTTACACATCTCAACTGGAATTTTTGCAAATTGCTCCAGGTCTCTCATATTTGAAGGTTGCTTTCTCCCAATAGCAATTTTAAGATCTCTCCAAAGGGGTTCAATAAGATTAGATACGGACTCATTGCTTCAGAACTTTCCAGCGCTTTGTTTCCAGCCACTTTTGGGTATTTCTTGAAGTATGTTTGGGGTCATTGTCCTGCTGGGAGACCCATAACCTAGGACATAAACTCAGCTTTCTAACACTGGGCACTACATTGCAACACAAAATCCTTTGGTAATCTTCAGACTTCATGATGCCTTGCACACAGTCAAGGCACCCAATGCCAGAGGCAGAAAAACAACAATCACTGACCTGGTGAATCAGAAAAACAACCCCAAAACATCTTTGAATCTTCACCATATTTGAATTTAATTACTGTGATCTTTTCCTTATAAGCCTCATTCTATATTCAATAAACAGTAGAATGATGTGCCTTACCACAAAGCGCTATCTTGGTTTCATCTGTTCTCAGGACTCTTTCCCTGAAGGATTTTGACTTACTGACGTACATTTTGGCGAACTTCAGTCTAGCTTTTTTATGTCTCTGGTTCAGCAGTGGGGTCCTCCTGGGTCTCCTGCCATAGCGTTTTATTTCATTCAAAGGTCGATGGATAGCTCATGCTTACTCTAATGCACCTTCAGCCTGCAGTACAACTTGAATTTCCTTGGAACATGATTGGGGCTGCTTATTCATCATCCAGACAAACCTACTACAAACTTTGATCACTTTTTTTCTGTTGTCCACATCCATGGAGATTAGCTAGTGTCATGGATTGTAAATTTCTTGATTACGTTGTGCACCATGGACAAAGGAACATCAAGATCTCTGGAGATGGATTTATAACTTTGAAATTGTTTATATTTTTTTAACAATTTTGGTGCTCAAGTTCTCAGACTGTTCTCTTCTCCTCTTTCTGTTCTCCATGCTTATAGTGGGACACACAGGCACACAACGCAAACATTGAGTCTACTTCTCCCTTTTATATCTGGTTTCAGGTGTGACTTTCATATTGCCCATGCCTGTTACTTGCCACAGGTTAGTATGAATAAGCATCACATGCTTGATACCAAGATTTTTACCCACAATTTTGGAAGGGTGCCAACAATTCTGTCCAGCCCATTTTTGAGGTTTTGCAGGAAATTATGTCCAATTTGCCTTTTATTCTTGTTTTTTTTTTTTTAGTGTGTGGTTACAATAGAAACAAAGCAAATAAATATGTCTGTAATAAAAAAATGGAATTGCAATAATGTTTTAGGATAAATACTTCATTTTCTGGAAACATTTCAAGGGTGGTAACACTTTTGATCATGACTGCATATGTTTGTGTGTGTGTATACATACATAGCCTTGGTGGAGTATAGTCACTCACACAGATATAGCGTGTGCATATGTATATATGTGCATATATATATTGTATATACACACACATACAGTATAGCCTTTCCGATTTTGTGTATATATATATATATATATATATATATATATATATATCATATGCACTAAGATATCCATCTAACGTGCAAAGACACAGAGCCCTCCCATACACCCCTTATCTTTGGTTACGAATCAGTCTGTGCTCCTTCCTAGTCCCCTCACTCCCCCTTCATCAAGCTCACAAGCTCAGGCAAAAACTAGAATTGGCTAAACCTGTTTTCATTCACAAGCTGCCAGTGTTGTGTTATTTTATTTTTAAACCGACATCATAAGCCGCACACAGACAGCTCTCTGGATAGTGGGCTTGGCCCATCCTACAGCCCTGGGGCTCCTGCACCCTTTACAATCCTTGATTAACGCACGAAGCTGAATATCTGACATCTTTATTCCACAGAACAATGATACAGAGTCTTACATTGTGGTTTCAGTTAGAGAAATAAGAAATGAATAGAAACCCTATGGACCCGTCACTTGGCTGTGAGAGCCTCAGATTTGGTCTATATGTTGTCACCTCATCCTGTCCGTCGTCTCCACCTGATGAAGTATCTGATGTCCACCTTCCTCCTGTTTAGTGTACCGACCTTGGGACGTTCAGAACCTTGTATAAAATACTATGTTCTACCATCTAAATTCAATGATGCAAAATTTTCTTGTAGATTTGCCCCAGTAAAGAACCCATAAAAGAATATAGTAGGAGGCAAATGGATGAGATGTGGATGACTCCTACCCAACACGCTTCAGAAATTATCCCCATCAGATTTGACCTGTGTAGATTTACCCTTAAATTGCTGGTTCGGGTGGTATTTTTTTTTAGCCATTTTTGGGAATGGTAAAGCTTTGCTATAAGCAGACGGCATCCCTCCTTATTTTATATCAGCCTCTGATCTACTGTTATCCCAGCACTATAACAGTTAACTCAACGGGAGAACTGACGGGGACGTTGCTCGAACTTCTATCGTATAGGAGACCAGGTGGTTCTCTTGTGCGGTACCTCTGACCCATACACCCAAGCCTGCACTGGCACAACGATACCCTCCTGTGCCAGATAAGCAGCGAAGATTGCTGCATCACATAGGTAGATGTACGTAAGATCTGGCTCTAGGCTCGAAGCTGAGGCCTCTGAGACCCAGCAGTCACCAGCTGCTTCGGCAGCTGCAGGAAATGGGGCAGGAGCTTACTGCAAAGTCTAGTAAGAGAGGGGAAGAGCAGTGAGGACATCAGAGGTGTCTGGGGCAGGTCACTCACCTGGATGTCCTGCTTTGGCGCTCAGCAGTAACGAGGAGTTAAACAGGGGGTGTAGCTTGGGCTCTCCCTCCACCCTCCTTATGAGTCTTTCTGCTGGAAGCAGGTGGCTGATATTGCTGTGCTGCTGATGTCACTGTATTCACTGCCCATCATTTCCATCCAGCAGCTAGATTAACATGAATTATTTAAAGAAGCAGGATCCATTTTCATCATTAAGGCGCTGGAGGATGCAACATTCTAAACAAAAAAATAACATACAATTAATAGTCCTAGATCTGTAATAGCAAACACAGGATCCTCAAAGCTGAATTAGACATTTTATAGCATTAAGGGCTGTTATGCAGATTTAAATATAACACCACTGACCTCCAAATAGGCCACAAATCATGCGCTTTGTATTTAGGCTTTCGAGGATTTAAGGTGTTGCAAATGTTTCCAAATTTCTTTGACTTTTTTTGTCTCTGGTTACAATATAGATGTAGCTCACTTGCCATACACTCCAATGCGGTGGTGTCATTAGTAGAGATGAGTGAACCTGAACAGGAAAATTTGGTGTTTGTACCAAACACAGACTTTACAAAAAAATCAGTGTTCAGGTTCAGAGTTCAGGTGCTTTATGTATGTAAACCACTTGCGCAAGCATCACTGTGCTTGGGAACGTTCAGTGCTCGACCCAGTGCGAGCCGCTGGCAGTGAGTTATCGGCTTGCACTGGGTGTAATAACAGCGTAGCGTCGAATGTAGTGTGTGCAAAAAATGTTCCTCTCTCCCCCTGAAGTGCTCTGTTTATGGCTGGCTGTATGTGGTCGGAGAGCCAAACAGCCCAATCAGGGATTTCCAATGAGGTTCAGGTCAAGTCCGGGTCCAGAACTGAACCTTATCTAAAGTCTGGCTAAACCCACAGAACCTGAACTTCCATGGGTCCGCTCATCTCTAGTCATTAGACACATTGATTAAGCGTCAGGGCCTCGAATCATAAGTCCGCCAACTCTTACTTAGCACCGCCATTTCACAACTGAAATAAAGTTTATTTGATTATCGCTCCACTGGTGCTATCAGACTGCACAAGCACATGCTGTTCTCCATCCACCAACCAGAGTGTGCAGAACTGTGTCTGCCCATGAGAAACCGGACACGATGGACGACGGCCGGGCCCAGAGATGCTGAAAGAGGATTTTTGGAGTCAGAGATGAGTTTAGTTATGGGCAACTAACACACTATGAAGAAAAAGAAATGGATCGCACATCCCAAAAATACAATGATCTAAAGGCGCTAGGCAAAAAATTGAATAAAACATGAAGTTCTTTGTCACCATTCTGATCAGATTGTATTAAGCCCACTGCCACGTCACGGCGAACCTCTTGAGCGGGTCCCTATTCTAAACCTTGTAGTGTGGCACTGTGCACTAACCACAGCTGCAGCAACAAAGCGCCAGCAGGGCAGGTGACCTGGTGCCTCACAGAACGCATGCTGCAAGGCAAAGCCCCCAAGGCTCCAGGCCGCACCGCCTCACTGACACGACACCATCACAACAGTGGCCACCACACAGTACCAGCACACAGTTTACATATGGGAGCCAGTGGGAGGTGAGTGCGCAGCTCCTCTCACTGTGTGCTGGTGCTGTGTGGTGGCCGCTGTTGTTGTGGTGTCAGTAGGACGGTGCAGCCTGGAGCCTTGGGGGCTTCACCTTGCAGCATGGGTGCTGTGAGGCACCTGGTCACCTGCCATTCTGGTGCTTTGTCGCTGCAGCAGTGGTTCGTGCACAGTGCCGCACTACAAGGTTTAGAATAGGGACCCACTCAAGAGGTTCGCTGTGACGTGGCAGTGGGCTTAATACAATCTGATCAGAACGGTAACAAAGAACCTCATGTTCTATTCAATTTTTTGCCTAGCGACTTTAGATCATTGTATTTTTTGGGATGTGCAATCCATGTCTTTTTCTTCATAGTGTGTTAGGGGTACTTTGCACGCTGCGACATCGCTACTGCGATCTCGTCGGGGTCAAATCGAAAGTGATGCACATCCGGCGCTGGTAACGACGTCGCAACGTGTAAAGCCTAGATGCGCCGATAAACGATCGCAAAAGCGTCGTAAATCGGTGATCTGTGTAGTGTCGGTCATTTTCATAATGTTGCACCAATAGGAGATACGATGTTGTTCCTCGTTCCTGCGGCAGCACACATCGCTGTGTGTGAAACCGCAGGAGCGAGGAACATCTCCTTACCTGCCTTCACCGGCTATGCGGAAGGAAGGAGGTGACCGGGATGTTTACGTCCCGCTCATCTCCGCCCCTCTGCTTCTATTGGCCGCCTGCCGTGTGACGTCGCTGTGACGCCGCACGACCCGCCCCCTTAGGAAGGAGGCGGGTCGCCGGCCAAAGCGACGTCACAGGGCAGGTAAGTGCGTCTGAAGCTGCCGTAACGATAATGTTCGCTACGGCAGCTATCACAAGATATCGCATGTGCGACGGGGGCGGGTACTATCGCGCTCGGCATCGCAAGCATCGGCTAGCGATGTTGCAGCGTGCAAAGTACCCCTTAGTTATGGGCAACTGCCTCAGACTAATCGAATCAGTTGAGATAACTTTTAAAAGTATATTATGTTGTGTCTGAAACACAGAAGCGTTTCAGGGTAAATATGCAAAGTGGCAATAACACAGCAAGACTCTGGTTCATGCTGCCTGTGTTTCATGCAGCATGAATCAGATGAAAGGTTCCTTTAATAGAAATTATATTTCTAAGGCTCTGTTCACAGCAGTTGTTCCTGGCTACATCTGCCATGTATGTACGTACAAAAAGCCTCCCTAAATTTAGAGATGTATACATAGAGAAGTGTGTCTATATGATATGCCTTATTTTTTTTTACATTTTTTTAATTGAAGAACTCTAACAATTTTATCATATGCATCATATAATAATGTAAGGCTGAGCTCACATGTCCTGTAATCATCCATTAAAATGGACCCTGCAGAGATCCATTTCCCAAAAGATGTTTGCCAGATCCAGTTTTTTTTTAACATGGAAGCCCATGGGGACCGGTTCTGTTAATAGACTGCTATTTTCCATTTGAAATGGATCCTGTAAGAAAAAAACGAATCCATTACAATATAAGAATAACGGATGACTTAATAGCAATCCATTAACGGATTAGTTCTCCATAGACTCCAATGTTAAAAAAACAGATATGGCAGAAATCAGTTATTTAACATCGTACGAAAAAAGTTGTGTTTGCAGAACTTTTTTCCCCAACGTATCCCTGTAGCATCCATTCTATCAGATGATTACAGGACATGTGAACTCAGCCTAATATTGTTAAACAAGTAACACCCTTCCATACTCCCCCCCCATTCAGTTTAGAGGGGGGTAACCCAAGTCATACAGGATATTTGCATCAAATGTAATCCTAATATAATCCAAGTCCAACATCCAATAGCTTGTGGAATTTATGTGTGTAACAAACAAAAGACATAGAATGATTTGTATATTGATAATTATAAGCTGAGCCAATATAACTTATATAAAAAAATTGCTGTAGTACCTGATGTTGCCTGGGATAGTAACTAAGTATATCACAGTCTCTCTGCCACTCTCTATCCTTCTCTCCCTCTCTCTCTGTCTGTCTCCCTCTCTGTCTGTCTCTGTCTGTCTGTCTCTGTCTGTCTCTCTATCTCTCCTTCTCTCCCTCTCTGTCTGTCTCTGTCTGTCTCTCTGTCTGTCTCTCTCCTTCTCTCCCTCTCTCTCTCTCTGTCTGTCTGTCTCTGTCTCCCTCTCTGTCTGTCTCCCTCTCTGTCTGTCTCCCTCTCTGTCTGTCTCTCTCTGTCTTTCTCTGTCTGTCTCTCTGTCTTTCTCTCTGTCTCTCTTTTTCTCTCTACCTGTATGCCTGTCTCTCGCTGTCTCTGTCTCTCTCTCTCTGTCTCCCTTGCTGTCTGTCTCTGTTTCTCTCTGTCTGTCTCTCTGTCTGTCTCTCTGTCTGTCTCTCTGTCTGTCTCTCTGTCTCTCTCTGTCTGTCTCTGTCTCTCTCTGTCTGTCTCTGTCTCTCTGTCTCTCTCTGTCTGTCTCATTCTGTTTCATTCTGTCTCTCTCTCTGTCTCTCTTTCTGTCTCTCTCTGTCTTTCTGTCTGTCTATGACTCGCCCACCCCAGGGCTATGGGACACCCGGTGCCGGGCCGGACTAGTCCGGTGGTAGTCAGTGGTGGCTGGGCCCGGCTCCGTGGCCCTGGTGGGTGTCAGTAGAATATGTGGCTTGCTTGTTAATGGTTGTGTTCGTGACGCCACCTGTGGTATGCGGCTATTAAGCCGCCGCTGCTGTGTGAGGCCTCCGGGATGATGATATAGCAGCTATGGTAGTACTGCTCCCCACAGGTGGAGCAATGCCCGGGGCACAGTTGGTGCTTGTGGAAGTCTATGGTGCTGTGTGACTAACACGGTGCAGGGCCGACAAGCAATGAAAGAAACAGGCACAAACAGTAGTCTCTTTACCTTCTCCTCTTTTACTCGGCAGAAACTTAGTCCTGGGAGACCGTCACAGATGGTAAAGGTGGTCCGTCCGGCCTGGAAGTGCCTGGGGTGATCTTTGGCCAGTTGAGTATGAGGCCTACTCCTTAATCTTTCTCTGCTGTTTTAGGACACTGCACTTTGGGTTTGCAATTGCCCTCTTGCTGCTGGGACTTGTTGTTCGTCCCCTTTTCTGTGTGGTAGACTGCGCAGGCCCTCTCTGGTGCTTCTCTGCTGGAGCCCACACCAGGCCCTTGGAATGCAGCTGTACCTTCAGATTGCTTCTGGGACAGGGGGCTTGCAGCTCTCCTGCCCTCCGGATTCAGCTACCAGGGATGGATTTTATGCCCTGGCAACTACAGACTCCGATGTCCGAGTCTCTGCTGTGCCTCTCTGCTCCCCTTGCTTCCCTGGGCCAAGCTATCCAAGCTCTAGGCCCCAGTTTCACAAGGCAGCACTACTCTGCGTCTGCACTCTTTCACTCCTGTCTCCAGACTAACCCCCACTTCCTCCTTCCAGCCAGACTTAAGGAATGCTCCCTGAAGTTCCAGGTTCAGAGCTCCCCCTGCTGGCCGGAGGGAGAACTGCGGTTGGTGTTACACTTACTGGCCAATAGATCTCCCAATTACCTCCAGGCTCAGCATTAACCCTTTGGGAGGGCAATGCTGTTGTGGCGACCAGGTCCTGGGGCGCCACACTCCCCCTTAGTTAAATTCAGTACTCCCGGACTGTAGAAACAAACATGACATGTTAAAACATTTCATCCCATTATGGGAGGCGCATTACTTTAACGTTACAACCTTAAACATTACTATAAGAGTCCAGTGTGGCTCCCTGCCGGGTGTCCATTACACTGCTCCATGGGGGACCCGCCGCGTTCAAACCCCCAACGTAGGCTCTGGGCGTGCGTCAGAGCATTGATGACCCCACTCTATGCACGCCGGACGGGTTTTTCTTCAGGGGTGTTGAGCACACTGGTGCTAACTATGAACAATTTAGGTGTTGGCCACCCATAGTCCAGTGGCCCAATTGTCCATTTTCGCAATCAAAGAAAAAGAAAACATTTTGTACACAACATGACAAACATTTTGCATAACTATTTACATTCTAATAAGTACTCTTTCCCTTATACAGTTGACTCTCTATACCTTAGAGGGGGTTGTCCCCGAGTGCTGCGCTGGGACCTACGTAGCTCTGGTGTTTGCCCCTGACTACGTGGTGTGTCTTCTATCTCAGCACTACAGGTGGGCCTAACCCCAATAGGTAAGCGTGATGGTTGCCTTTGTGATCTAAGAGTCGCCAAGGGTATGACAGGTTCACCACTGACAGGGGGTTGATCCTCCTGTTCCACTGCTGGCGTGTCATCTCGTGCTGGAGCGGACGGTTCTTTAGGTGGATCCGGAACCTTTTCTGTTTCTGGCTCGACCAACTGCGGAAACGTCAAAACTGGTACCACTATGGCATTGTTTATTCGGGTCCAAGTTTTGGGGAATTTTCCAAGGATGGTTTGAATCATCTCCCCTTCGTTCTCTTGACTTTGGGGACTTCCTTGTACTCCTTCCATTTCTCTTTGGATTCTGCACCGTTCAGGACACGCTTTCAGGCGGTCTCGAGAAATTGCTTGATAGGTCTTGCCTTCATCCTTGCTTATGAGGCATACCTTACTATTGTCAAAGTTGGAGGGGATAATGGTGTAGGGCTCGTTTTCCCACTGATCATCCAATTTATGCGTCCTCCGCTTCTTCTTGAGGACTTGTTCTCCAGGTGCTAAGGGAGTTGCTGGGGCGGTTTGATTGTAATGCTGCTCTTGTCTCGTTCTTGCTTGAGACAGGCTCCTCTCTACGCACTCCTGGACCTTACGGTACCGCTGCTGCCGTTCTGTATCCCAATCCTCTATTTCTTGAACCGCCTCGGGCGACACAGTCCCCATCTCAAAGTCTACAGGCAACTTGCCAGGTCTGGCTCGCATCAGGTAAGCGGGGCTGCAGTTGGTCGAATTCACTGGGATATGGTTGTACAGGTCTACCAGATCGGGCAACTTTTCTGGCCATTGGTTCCTTTCCTCCAGCGGTAGGGTCTTCAGCATATCAATAACCACATGGTTCATTTTCTCGCACAGTCCATTGGTTTGGGGGTGGTACGGTGTGGTTCGGATTTTCTTACAACCGTACATGTTACAGAACTCTTGGAACACTTCAGCCTCGAATGCAGGACCCTGATCAGTCAGTACCCTTTCCGGATAGCCGTGAGGTCGACAAAAGGATGCCTGGAACGCTCTAGCTGCTGTCCTGGCTGTCTGGTCCTTCACAGGCACTACTACCAGGAAACGAGAGTAATGGTCCACAATGGTGAGGGCGTACACATAGCCTGACCGGCTTGGTGTTAACTTCACGTGGTCCAGGGCCACCAACTCCAGGGGCTGCTTCGTGACAATTGGCTGTAGGGGAGACCTTTGGCTGGCATCATCCTTCCGCCTCAGGTTACACGGGCCACAGTCTCGGCACCACTTCTCGATCATCTTTCTCATGTGCACCCAATAGAACCGATCATGGAGTAGGGCCTCCAACTTCTTCCACCCGAAGTGTCCTGCGTTATCATGATACGCTGCTAGGACCATTGGAGCATCCCTCTGCGGAACCACTATCTGCCAGACAAGTTCATTTGTTCGCCAGTTGACATATCTCTTGCAGAGCTTGCCTTGGTAGGTGAACAGTCGTCCCCTCTCCTTCCACAGCTGCTGGGCTTCCTCTGGAGCGTCTGGGCCAAGATGGGTCTCAGCTTGCGCTAGCTTCTCTTTGACCAATCGCACGGCCGGGTCACCGTTCTGTGTTTCTTCCCAATTATGGTGGAGTAATGGGTTGACCGAGACCTCGTGCTGGCTTGAGCGCTTCACTCCCACCGCATGCTCACACTGGGAAACACCTTGGTGATGGAAAGCCGGTAACTCTATCTCTTCGAGTTCATCCATGTCTTCTCCAGACTCGGGTAAGTGAGGCATTCTGGACAGCGCATCAGCATTGTTATTCTTCTTGCCAGCCCGATACTTGATGGTAAAGTCAAAGTTAGACAGCCGGGCCATCCATCGCTGTTCCATCGCACCTAACTTGGCTGTTGCCAGGTGTGTCAACGGATTGTTGTCCGTGAAGATGGTGAACTTGGCCGATGCCAGATAGTGCTTGAAGCGTTCAGTCACTGCCCAAACAATAGCGAGGAACTCCAGCTTGAAGGAACTGTAGTTTTCTGGATTCCTTTCTGTGGGCCGAAGCTTCCTACTGGCGTACGCTATCACCCTCTCTCTGCCTCCCTGTACCTGGGACAGAACTGCTCCCAGGCCCACGTTGCTGGCGTCTGTATACAGTACAAACGGTTGGCTGTAGTCAGGGTAGGCCAGAATTTCTTCTCCCGTGAGAGCCCCTTTCAGCCGGACAAAGGATGTTTCCAGTTGGCTGCTCCATTCAAATGGAGGGCTCTGCTTCTTAGCCTGCTTTGGCTGGCCCACCAGGAGATCTTGAAGGGGCGCTGCTATCTTGGTGAAACCATCAATGAACCTTCGGTAGTAGCCCACCAGTCCAAGGAACTGCCGCACCTCCTTCACTGTGGTGGGTCTTGGCCAGTCCTTGATTACAGTGACTTTCTCCGGATCAGGTGCCACACCTTCTGCGCTGACCACATGACCCAGGTACTGTACCTTTGGCTTCAAGAGGTGACATTTGGACGGCTTGATCTTCAGGCCATATTTCGACAAGGACTCAAACACTTCTGCTAAGTGCTTCAGGTGGTCCTCATAAGTCTTGGAGTAGACTATGACGTCATCCAGGTACAACAGCACGGTTTCAAAGTTGTGGTGGCCCAAGCAGCACTCCATCAACCTTTGGAATGTCCCTGGGGCGTTGCAGAGCCCGAATGGCATACAATTGAACTCACAGAGGCCCATTGGTGTCGTGAATGCAGTCTTCTCCTTGTCCGCCTCTGCCACGGGAACCTGCCAATACCCACTGGTGAGATCCAAGGTGGAGAAATAGTTAGCTGACTTTAAGGCTGTTAGTGACTCCTCTATTCTGGGCAGTGGATAAGCATCTTTATGTGTAATGCGGTTAATTTGCCTGTAATCTACACACATTCTCATCGTACCATCTTTTTTCTTTACGAGCACTAGTGGAGCTGCCCAGGGGCTACAACTATCTCTGATAACCCCAGCCTCCTTCATTTCCCGTAACATTTCCTTGGCACACTGATACTGTGCGGGGGGTACAGGGCGGTATCTCTCTTTAATGGGATGATGATCACCCGTGGGGATTTGATGTTTAACCCCTTTCACCTGCCCAAAATCTAGGGGGTGTTTGCTGAAGACCCGCTCGTACTCCTGTACCACCCGGTAAACCCCATGCTTTTGGTGCGAGGGGGTGGAGTCGGTGCCTACATGTAATTTTTGGCACCAGTCTTCCGGCTGCCCCTTGGAGCCATTGTCTTCCGCCTGGTCGGACGGGATCAAGGGTTCCACTGCTTTAATGGTATTGTTGCTGACAGTGTACAGTTTTGCTACAGTGGCGTACCGGGGCAATTTGGCCTCCTCCTCCCCACAATTCAAGACACGGACGGGCACTCTCCCCTTGCGGACGTCCGCTACCCCTCTGGCTATCAGGACTCCAGGCCTACTGTCTGAATACACCGGTTCTACCAAGGCATGGTAATCCTGACCCTTGAGGCCTATTGCTGCCCGACACCATATCAACATTTCACTTCTTGGGGGTATTACAATGGGGAGGGGGTCACTTACCCTCACACTGCCAATTTCTCCTCCGGCTAGCTCTACCTGCTGCCTCCTCATCAGGGCTCTGATCTCCCTCTGTAGGACACGCTGCTGCCCGGAGCTGGCAGTTTCAGACGCCTGTTGCAACAAAATTATCACTTCGGCAATACAATTTTCTATCACATTTGTACCAATGGTTAGCAGTGGGTCAGATTCTTTGCGATCAATATCTACAATTATCATCCCCTGACATGGCAATTCCACCCGCCCCACTTTAATGGTTACTTCTTTGTACCCAATTTGAGGTAAGGGCTGACCATTACTGGCCACAATTGTTAAATCATCATCTGGGCCATGGTCAATGTCTGAATCAGCCCAATATCTTTTGTACAGTTTGTGGGGGATGGTTGTTACCTGGGACCCCGTATCCAGGAGGGCATTCAAAGGGATCCCATCCAGCACAATGGGAAGGACCGGTCGTCCTCCCACGTACTTGCTGCGGCTGGGGTTTGAGCCGAGCTTCCTTACACCTGGGGGTTGGCTCCTGGCCCCAGGCTCAGCCCGTTTAAAGGACAGCGTCGTGCAATGTGGCCCGCCTGGTTGCAGTGGCGGCAGATCGGTTGTCCTGTTGAATCATACCGGTCTGTGTCTCTGCCTCGGGTCGGCGGAATCCTCCTCTGTTGCATCCATGGGACGTCCTCTGGGCTGGAGGCCAACTCGATTTTTGCAGGCGAGGGGGTCATTTGTAGAGACTGCACGGTCTTGGCAAGGGCAGCCACAGTCTTGGTCAGCTCCTGGAACTGCTGTCTGAGCTCTGCAGTGGGATCCTTATCCAGGGACTGCGCCTCAGCCCCTGCAGTGGCTCGTGTTGCAGGCACCACCCCGGGGTACGTGATAGCAAGAGGCCGGAGGGGTACTGGGTCATTCGGTGTAGATTCTCTCAGTACCCTGATGGCCTGGTCCTTAAACTTGGCAAAGTCCAGAGCAGGGTTCTGCAGGACCAGGATACGCAGCTGGGTCCTGTGGGCATCTGACAGGAGCCCCTCTATGAACTGCTCAGTTAGGAGTTTGTCTTCTTCACGTACACTCTCTGGGTCTACCTGTTTAACTGCTTTCAGGGCCTCCTGCAAGTTTAAGGCATAGTCCCTTATGCTGTCTGTGGCCCGCTGCTTGCACCCAAAGAATCTCATCTTTATCTCTGCTGCGGTGCGGGTGTCAAAAGTACTCTTTAGCTTGGCCAGTATCTGGGCTGCTGTCCCTTTATCTGTATCAGGCCAGGACTTCGCTTCACGCTGGGCTGCGCCGGCTAGCTGTCCCATTACTATGCCCACCTTCTGGCTCTCAGTCAGAGGATACACCCGGAATAAGCTGTGCAGGCTTTCTCTGAAGTCACTCAAGGTATGGGACTCCCCGGAGTACTGCGGCAGCCATTCTGCTCCCGGTATGTACGGCATGGTGATCGGCATTACCGGCGCTACAGTGGGGGCTGGGGCGACGGCGACTGGGACTACTTCGGCCGGTGCTGCGGCGCCTTGGGCGATGGCAGCCACCTGCTCTCCCTCGGAGTCGGACATCTTCCTCCCCCTTAGTGAACCTTACCAGGCTCCGTTCACTTTTCAAATTTTCCTCTGGGTCGCGCGGGGTTAACAGCGCTCTGCTCTGATGGCGCGCTCCCTTCGCGCTCTTTGTCAGGCACGCCCCCCTTCTTTCTGCGCTCAGCGAGGCTAATGGCGGCGGCAGTTTTCAAACAATGAAACACGCAGTAACACAGTCTTTTAAGCGCAATTCTTCAGGCGCACAGTACCCGGTGTGACCGGGCACGAAATCCTGTTCGTGACGCCAAAGTTGACTCGCCCACCCCAGGGCTATGGGACACCCGGTGCCGGGCCGGACTAGTCCGGTGGTAGTCAGTGGTGGCTGGGCCCGGCTCCGTGGCCCTGGTGGGTGTCAGTAGAATATGTGGCTTGCTTGTTAATGGTTGTGTTCGTGACGCCACCTGTGGTATGCGGCTATTAAGCCGCCGCTGCTGTGTGAGGCCTCCGGGATGATGATATAGCAGCTATGGTAGTACTGCTCCCCACAGGTGGAGCAATGCCCGGGGCACAGTTGGTGCTTGTGGAAGTCTATGGTGCTGTGTGACTAACACGGTGCAGGGCCGACAAGCAATGAAAGAAACAGGCACAAACAGTAGTCTCTTTACCTTCTCCTCTTTTACTCGGCAGAAACTTAGTCCTGGGAGACCGTCACAGATGGTAAAGGTGGTCCGTCCGGCCTGGAAGTGCCTGGGGTGATCTTTGGCCAGTTGAGTATGAGGCCTACTCCTTAATCTTTCTCTGCTGTTTTAGGACACTGCACTTTGGGTTTGCAATTGCCCTCTTGCTGCTGGGACTTGTTGTTCGTCCCCTTTTCTGTGTGGTAGACTGCGCAGGCCCTCTCTGGTGCTTCTCTGCTGGAGCCCACACCAGGCCCTTGGAATGCAGCTGTACCTTCAGATTGCTTCTGGGACAGGGGGCTTGCAGCTCTCCTGCCCTCCGGATTCAGCTACCAGGGATGGATTTTATGCCCTGGCAACTACAGACTCCGATGTCCGAGTCTCTGCTGTGCCTCTCTGCTCCCCTTGCTTCCCTGGGCCAAGCTATCCAAGCTCTAGGCCCCAGTTTCACAAGGCAGCACTACTCTGCGTCTGCACTCTTTCACTCCTGTCTCCAGACTAACCCCCACTTCCTCCTTCCAGCCAGACTTAAGGAATGCTCCCTGAAGTTCCAGGTTCAGAGCTCCCCCTGCTGGCCGGAGGGAGAACTGCGGTTGGTGTTACACTTACTGGCCAATAGATCTCCCAATTACCTCCAGGCTCAGCATTAACCCTTTGGGAGGGCAATGCTGTTGTGGCGACCAGGTCCTGGGGCGCCACATCTATCTCTCTCTATGCGTCTCGACATACATGCACACATACATACACTCAACCTTATACAGTATATTAGATTAAACTGGAACTGTCCAGGCACGCACCCCAAAATGCATCTACTTGGTATGAGAACTCCTTACATTGGTATCCAGAGATCTAAGAACTGGCAGCACGACAGGTGACATGTTCAGTAGAAGAACCATCGACGAGCGTACCATCTCCAATCTGAATATTAAAAATTAAACAGCATTTTAGACCAGGTAAGTGATAGGGGTGTAAGATTAGGAGTGTCTTGCCAGGGGGCCTGTAAGTCTTCAAATTTTGATGGATTGTCTCTCATTTCAAAAATAAATTTTCTTCGGCGCTCCATTGGGAGACCCAGACGATTGGGTGTGTAGCTACTGCCTCCGGAGGCCACACAAAGCATTACACTAAAAAGTGTAAGGCCCCTCCCCTTCTGGCTATACACCCCCAGTGGGATCACTGGCTCACCAGTTTTCTGCTTTGTGCGAAGGAGGTCAGACATCCACGCATAGCTCCACTGTTTAGTCAGCAGTAGCTGCTGACTATATCGGATGGAAGAAAAGAGGGCCCATATAGGGCCCCCAGCATGCTCCCTTCTCACCCCGCTTGTGGTTTGTAAGGTTGAGGTACCTATTGCTGGTACGGCGGCTGGAGCCCACATGCTGTTTTCCTTCCCCATCCCCCTGAGGGGCTCTGAGGAAGTGGGATCTTACCGGCCCCAAAGCCCTGAGGCCGGGCTCCATCCACAGACCCATTGAACCTGCTGGATACGGAGCTGGGTACCGTTCAGGGACATGGCCCTGCACCATTCAGGTACTCTGTGTCCCCGTACACACAGGCACAGCACACTCCAGACTTGCTGGGTGTGCTAGTGCGCCGGGGACAGTAAAGGGTTACAGTCACTGCAGCCTAGCTGAGTGACTTTATGTATTGGGAACTACCGCGCCGGACGCTCCGGGAGCGGCGGCGCGGCTGGGACTTGTAGTGCGCCGGGGACTTAGCGCCGACCGCGCTTTTACGGCGGCGGCGCTTATAAATCCAGTCCCCGGCTTTTGCGGCCTAACTCCGCTTCGTTCCCGCCCCACCCTGTCAATCAGGGTAGGGGAGAGACGCTGTACAATCAGCAGCGCCGAGGGCTGGAGCCTTATTTACATGCTCCAGCCCTCTCACTGGACACTGTGGGACGCCGGTTTCCCGCTCTGACTTGGGGGCACGCCCACGGCCCGCCCCTACCCACACGAGCTGGAGAAGGACGCCGGCAGCCATTCCTGCAGTCTGAGCTGAGAGATCGGACTCTGGGCAACCAGGCACAGGACTAGGGCGACCACACACCCGCTTATAGGCGGGCGGTAAGCGGCACCTGAAGTGCTGACCCCACTAAATACCGCAGTTGTCCATTTGTATTTTATGCTTACACTGCATAGGTCGCTATTTTTGGCTATATGCCCTCTTAGATGGCGACACATCAGCAGCAGGAAAGCAGGGGTGCTAAGGCACAGGCTTTCCATGCTGCTTGTATTGCATGTACTGAAGTGTTCATGTGTATTTATGCTTGTATGCTATACACTGCACTGTACGGTCGCTAGTCTGGGCTATTTTCGCCTAGAATGACTAGACTACAGCAGCAGAAAAGCAAGGGTGCTGAGGCACAGGTTTTTTTCTATGCTGCTTGTATTGCAGGGGTTGCAGTGTTCATTTGTACTTAGGCTTGTATGCTATACATTGCACTGTATGGTCGCTATTCTGGGCTATATTCCCCTAGATGGCTAGTCTACAGCAGCAGAAAAGCAGGGGTGCCAAGGCACAGGCTTTCTATGCTGCTTGTATTGCATGTGCTGCAGTGTTCATTTGTACTTTATGCTTGTATGCTATACATTGCACTGTACGGTCGCCATTCTTGGCTCTATATCCTAGATGGCTAGCCGGCAGCAGCATATAAGCAACACAGGCTTTCGATGCTGTTTTTGCTGCATGTGATACTGTTCCACGGCACTGAACCCCATTGTGTGCAATGCTCCCCTGTAGCACTTGGTCAGCCGGGGTCTCTACTAGACGTGGCCAAAGGAACCACCTGTCAACCCTGTCCAAGGACAGGGATGGAGTTGCAATGGGATAGAGACTTGCAGTCCAGACAGGCCATGGGCAATCTGGATCATTGCTCCCTGGCCACCCTCATTTGGAATAAAATCGGTGCTCCGGGGGGGGTCCCAGGAGGCTCTCTGTATGATGAGGCAGACGTAGCTCATCAGGACTTTGATCCTGACACCGCTCTCAATCCGGATACACCGGATGGTGACGCCATAAGGAATGATCCTATAGCGTCCATCAATGGAATGTTGGATCTTTCTCCCTCAGCTCCCCCAGCGGAGGAGTCAGCTTCACAGCAGGAGAAGTCCCATTTCAGTAGCTCAAACGTATATTGAGTATTTTTCTGGCCACGCTGACTTCAGAGAAGCAGTCCAGGAACACCACGCTTACCAGATAAGCGTTTTCTCCAAACGTATTAAGGATACACGTTATCCTTTACCCCCTGACGTGGTCAAGCGCGGGACCCAGGGTCCAAAGGTGGATTCTCCAATCTCCAGGCTTGCGGCTAGAGCATAGTTGCAGTGGAGATGGGACTTCACTTACAGCTGCTAGACAGATGGACTCTGGTTGAAATCTGTCTATGAGGCTATCGGCGTGTCGGTTGCTCCGGCATTTACAGCCGTATGGGCACCCTAAGCTTTTCAGCTGTTCTTGCACAGCTGGTCTTGAGCATATGTACATTTGTGCCGCAGGGGCGTCCGTAACCTCGCAATGTCTGCATTGCGACTTACCCTATTAATGCTGTCCTGGAAGGACAGTCGAGGTTTCGGTCCTTCCCAAGCTCGGGCAGGTCCCAATTGTCCTCGTCCAAAAGAGCTGAAAAGCCTCAGAGGGGCTCAGCTTCCGGGGGCTCAATCACGCCCAAGGAAGGCAGCCGGAGGAACCGCTACCAAGGCGGTCTCCTCATGACTCTCAGCTCTCTCATCTCTCCGCATCCGCGGTTGATGGCAGACTCGCTCGCCTTTGGCGACATTTAGCTGCCACAGGTCACAGACCGGTGGGTGAGGGACATTGTGCCCACGTGCACAGGACAGAGTTCTGTTCTCGTCCTCCGACTCGATTCTTCAGAACGTCCCCACCTCCCCACCGAGCCGATGCTCTTCTGCAGGCAGAAGGAGTGGTAATCCCTGTTCCTCTTCAGGAACAAGACACGGTTTTCCTCCAATCTGGTTGTGGTGCCAAAAAAGGACGGCTCTTTCCGTTCCGTTCTGGACCCAAAACTGCTCAACAAGCACGTGGAGGCCAGGCGGTTCCGGATGAAACCCTCCGCTCCGTCATTGCCTCAATGTCTCAAGGAAATTTCCTAGCATCAATAGACATCAAAGATGCTTATCTCCACGTGCCGATTGCTACAGAGCACCAACGTTTTCTACGTTTTGTGATAGGAGACGAACATCTCCAGTTCGTAGCTCTGCCATTTGGTCTGGCGACAGCCCCACGGGTGTTCACCAAGGTCATGGCGGCAGTGGTAGCAGTCTTGCACTCACAGGGACACTCTGTGATCCCTTACTTGGACGATCTACTTGTCAAGGCACCCTCTCAAGAGGCATGCCAACTCAGCCTGAATGTTGCGCTGGAGACTCTCCAGACGTTCGGGTGGATCATCAACTTCTCAAAGTCAAACCTGTCACCGACCCAATCACTAACGTATCTTGGCATGGAGTTTCATACCCTCTCAGCGCTAGTGAAGCTTCCGCTGGACAAGCAGCGGTCACTACAGACCGGGGTGCAGACTCTCCGTCACGGTCAGTCGCACTCCTTAAGACGCCTCATGCACTTCCTCGGGAAGATGGTGGCGGCAATGGAGGCGGTTCCGTTTGCGCAGTTTCATCTGCGTCCTCTTTATTGGGACATTCTCCGCCAATGGGACGGGAAGTCAACATCCCTGAACAGGAAAGTATCCCTTTCACAGACGGCCAAGGACTCTCTGCAATGGTGGCCTCTTCCCACCTCATTATCACAGGGAAGATCCTTCCTACCACCGTCTTGGGCGGTAGTCACGACAGACGCGAGTCTGTCAGGGTGGGGAGCAGTGTTTCTCCACCACAGGGCTCAGGGTACGTGGACTCAGCAGGAGTCCACCCTTCAGATCAATGTTCTGGAAATCAGAGCAGTGTATCTTGCCCTACTAGCCTTCCAACAGTGGCTGGAAGGGAAGCAGATCCGAATTCAATCGGACAACTCCACAGCGGTGGCATACATCAATCACCAAGGTCGGCAAGCCTTCCAGGAAGTCCGGCGGATTATGATGTGGGTGGAAGCCACGGCCTCCACCGTATCCGCAGTTCACATCCCCGGCGTAGAAAACTGGGAAGCAGACTTCCTCAGCCGCCAGGGCATGGACGCAGGGGAATGGTCCCTTCACCCGGACGTGTTTCAGGAAATCTGTAGCCGCTGGGGAAGGCCGGACGTCGACCTAATGGCGTCCAGGCACAACAACAAGGTCCCAACCTTCATAGCACGGTCCCGCGATCACAGAGCTCTGGCGGCAGACGCCTTAGTGCAAGATTGGTCGCAGTTCCGGCTCCCTTATGTGTTTCCACCTCTGGCACTCTTGCCCAGAGTGCTACGCAAGATCAGATCCGACTGCAGCCGCGTCATACTCGTCGCCCCAGACTGGCCAAGGAGGGCGTGGTATCCGGATCTGTGGCATCTCACGGTCGGCCAACCGTGGGCACTACCAGACCGACCAGACTTACTGTCCCAAGGGCCGTTTTTCCATCGGAATTCTGCGGCCCTGAACCTGACTGTGTGGCCATTGAGTCCTGGATCCTAGGGTCTTCAGGATTATCCCAAGGGGTCGTTGCCACCATGAGACAGGCTAGGAAGCCCACGTCCGCTAAGATCTACCACAGAACGTGGAGGATATTCTTATCCTGGTGCTCTGCTCAGGGAGTGTCTCCCTGGCCATTTGCATTGCCTACCTTTCTTTCTTTCCTACAATCTGGGTTAGAAAAAGGTTTGTCGCTCGGCTCCCTTAAAGGGCAAGTCTCGGCGCTATCCGTCTTTTTTCAGAAGCGTCTAGCACGACTTCCTAAGGTGCGCACGTTCCTGCAGGGGGTTTGTCATATTGTACCCCCGTACAAGCGGCCGTTAGATCCATGGGATCTGAACAGGGTACTAGTTGCCCTCCAGAAGCCGCCCTTCGAGCCTCTGGGGGAGGTTTCACTTTCTAGACTATCACAGAAAGTGGCTTTTCTGGTAGCGATCACATCTCTTCGGAGAGTGTCTGAGCTAGCAGCGCTGTCTTCCAAGGCTCCCTTCCTGGTCTTCCACCAGGACAAGGTAGTGCTGCGCCCCATTCAGGAGTTTCTCCCGAAGGTGGTATCCTCTTTTCATCTTAATCAGGATATCTCTTTGCCTTCGTTTTGTCCTCATGCAGTTCATCGGTATGAGAAGGATTTACATTTGTTAGATCTGGTGAGAGCACTCAGAATCTACATTTCCCGCACGGCGCCCCTGCGCCGCTCGGATGCACTCTTTGTCCTTGTCGCTGGTAAGCGCAAAGGGTCGCAGGCTTCTAAGGCCACCCTGGCTCGATGGATCAAAGAACCAATTCTTGAAGCCTACCGTTCTGCTGGGCTTCCGGTTCCATCAGGGCTGAAGGCCCATTCTACCAGAGCCGTGGGTGCGTCCTGGGCATTGCGACACCAGGCTACGGCTCAACAGGTGTGCCAGGCAGCTACCTGGTCGAGTCTGCACACTTTCACCAAACATTATCAGGTGCATACCTATGCTTCGGCAGACGCCAGCCTAGGTAGAAGAGTCCTGCAGGCGGCAGTTGCCTCCCCGTAGGGGAGGGCTGTCTTCGCAGCTCTAACATGAGGTATTTCTTTACCCACCCAGGGACAGCTTTTGGACGTCCCAATCGTCTGGGTCTCCCAATGGAGCGCCGAAGAAGAAGGGAATTTTGTTACTTACCGTAAATTCCTTTTCTTCTAGCTCCTATTGGGAGACCCAGCACCCGCCCTGTTGTCCTTCGGGATTTTTGGGTTTTTTCGGGTACACATGTTGTTCATGTTGAACGGTTTTTCAGTTCTCCGATGTTACTCGGAGTGAATTTGTTTAACCAAGTTATTGGCTTTCCTCCTTCTTGCTTTTGCACTAAAACTGGTGAGCCAGTGATCCCACTGGGGGTGTATAGCCAGAAGGGGAGGGGCCTTACACTTTTTAGTGTAATGCTTTGTGTGGCCTCCGGAGGCAGTAGCTATACACCCAATCGTCTGGGTCTCCCAATAGGAGCTAGAAGAAAAGGAATTTACGGTAAGTAACAAAATTCCCTTCTTTCATGACGAGGCGAATTGTTTACTTACTGAATAAATTCAACTATTGTGGGGGGTTTCCTTCTTCCTTATATGATATGTCTAATGGTGCGTACACACTGACTTTTTTTAGGAGTCTTTTAGAGTGAGTCCATTTCAAAAGATGCCTAAAAAAAAGAACGATTCTTCCTATTTATATCAATTGTAAACCGACTTGCTGTTTGTAAGTTAATATTTATTAAGGTATTGAAAAATATGTTTTTTTTTAGTTATTCAAAATGCCTGATTAGAGAAAAAAAAATTGAATATCACTTCTTTAAGGCCGGGGTCACATTAGCCTATAGCACCTGATGCAATATGCTAATAGCACTAAGCTCAAACTCACCTGTGAGCGTGAGCCGAGTGTCACTCACTGCTCCAATTCTCTCACATTCAGGTGCGATGAAGGAGAGATTCATTTCTCCATCTTCTCCATTGTTTGTCTCTGCATACATCAGATGTCATCCGAGAGCAGTCCGATGTTTCACACACACACCCATAGATGTGTATGGGTGCATGTGATTCAATATATAAAGACATAACATTTGGAACATCATTCTAAGTCTGAACTGGGTGCAAAAACCTAAAAAAACATCACGATATGGAGATAAGGTATGCACACCAGTGACTATGCAAGGGGAATACATGTAATAGCAGAAACTGCTGTGTGAATACTGGCCTGAAAAATACAATAGCTACATGCAAAAATGAGAGTGGAATCTGCATTACTGCCATGAAATATGAATAAAGAGAAATGTAGCTATTGAATTGATCAATGCAAAATACCCAGTTCAGACTTAGAATGGTGTTCCAAACGTTATTTCTTTATTTGTTAGTAGTCTTTTGGTGGTGAACCCGACCCCACCCATACCTTGCCGGTCCACATTATACATATACAGTGCCTACAAGTAGTATTCAACCCCCTGCAGATTTAGCAGGTTTGATAAGATGCAAATAAGTTAGAGCCTGCAAACTTCAAACAAGAGCAGGATTTATTAACAGATGCATAAATCTTACAAACCAACAAGTTATGTTGCTCAGTTAAATTTTAATAAATTTTCAACATAAAAGTGTGGGTCAATTATTATTCAACCCCTAGGTTTAATATTTTGTGGAATAACCCTTGTTTGCAATTACAGCTAATAATCCTCTTTTATAAGACCTGATCAGGCTGGCACAGGTCTCTAGAGTTATCTTGGCCCACTCCTCCATGCAGATCTTCTCCAAGTTATCTAGGTTCTTTGGGTGTCTCATGTGAACTTTAATCTTGAGCTCATTCCACAAGTTTTCAATTGGGTTAAGATCAGGAGACTGACTAGGCCACTGCAACACCTTGATTTTTTCCCTCTTGAACCAGGGCTTGGTTTTCTTCGCTGTGTGCTTTGGGTCGTTGTCTTGTTGGAAGATGAAATGACGACCCATCTTAAGATCCTTGATGGAGGAGCGGAGGTTCTTGGCCAAAATCTTCAGGTTGGCCGTGCTATCCATCTTCCCATGGATGCGGACCAGATGGCCAGGCCCCTTGGCTGAGAAACAGCCCCACAGCATGATGCTGCCACCACCATGCTTGACTGTAGGGATGGTATTCTTGGGGTCGTATGCAGTGCCATCCAGTCTCCAAACGTCACGTGTGTGGTTGGCACCAAAGATCTCGATCTTGGTCTCATCAGACCAGAGAACCTTGAACCAGTCTGTCTCAGAGTCCTCCAAGTGATCATGAGCAAACTGTAGACGAGCCTTGACATGACGCTTTGAAAGTAAAGGTACCTTACGGGCTCGTCTGGAACGGAGACCATTGCGGTGGAGTACGTTACTTATGGTATTGACTGAAACCAATGTCCCCACTGCCATGAGATCTTCCCGGAGCTCCTTCCTTGTTGTCCTTGGGTTAGCCTTGACTCTTCGGACAAGCCTGGCCTCGGCACGGGAGGAAACTTTCAAAGGCTGTCCAGGCCGTGGAAGGCTAACAGTAGTTCTATAAGCCTTCCACTTCCGGATGATGCTCCCAACAGTGGAGACAGGTAAGCCCAACTCCTTGGAAAGGGTTTTGTACCCCTTGCCAGCCTTGTGACCCTCCACGATCTTGTCTCTGATGGCCTTGGAATGCTCCTTTGTCTTTCCCATGTTGACCAAGTATGAGTGCTGTTCACAAGTTTGGGGAGAATCTTAATTAGTCAGAAAAGGCTGGAAAAAGAGATAATTAATCCAAACATGTGAAGCTCATTGTTCTTTGTGCCTGAAATACTTCTTAATACTTTAGGGGAACCAAACAGAATTCTGGTGGTTTGAGGGGTTGAATAATAAATGACCCTCTGAATAAACTTTTCACAATTTAAAAAAAAAAAATAAAATAAGAAATAACATTCTTTTTTGCTGCAGTGCATTTCACACTTCTAGGCTGATCTACAGTCCAAATGTCACAATGCCAAGTTAATTCCGAATGTGTAAACCTGCTAAATCTGCCGGTGGTTGAATACTACTTGTAGGCACTGTATAGCCTGGGTCTCAGCTTCCCATACATGGTAAGTTTTTTTAACTGCATTAGAGGACATACATTAGCTAGGGACCCCAAAAATAAGAGAATACCGTGAAGAGGTTTTGGGGCTCTGTTGCATTGATCAATTCAAAAGCTAAATTTCTCTTTTTTAATATTTCATGGCAGTAATGCAGATTCCACTCTCATTTTTTCATTTTTGCATGTAGCTATTGTATTTTTCAGGCCAGTATTCACACAACAGTTTCTGGTATTACATGTATTGCCCTTGCATAATCACTTGTGTGCATACCTTCTCTCCATCTTGTGATCCAATATACACTGCCAAACACAGCACGCTGCACCCTGAAAGCAGTTCTTCGAAAATGCTCAAAACTAGGCCTTGTCCAATCAAAAGACTCACAAAAAATACTTTGGCAACAAAAAATTAATTTAATCTATAAATAATATTAGGATAAAATAAATAATCAGCAATAATCTATATTGCATGTACCAATCCTTCTTTTGAGCTGGAAAAAGTCAATATGCATATCACTCCTAATCTATTATCTACTATATTTAGGCTATGTTCACACACTGCATGTTTTTTCTGAGTGTATCTTTTTCCTGTGGTCACAGAAAACGCAGCTTGTGGCCCACATAGGCATGATGGTTTACCACATTTTTACCGCGTATTTGTTAATGCGTTTTTTAAAGGAGGAACAAAATATGATAGGACAGGATATTTGATAGGTAGCTAGAATTGATAAAAAAATAAAAGAATAGATAGAATATATAGAATTGATAGAAAGAAAGAGCATATAGAATAGATAATAAGAAAGAATAGGTAGAGCGATAGCTAGATTGGCCAGCTGTTTTTTTTATTATTTTTTGGTAAAAAAAAAAAAAATTATATGGGGTCCTCCCTGTGATGGTGGAATATGGGGGGATGTGTATGTCCAGATGCTAGTAGTGTTGCCTTGAGTGTACCTGGTCATTCAGTCTGTTTGAGATCTTCAAGAGTGAAGCAGGAAGATTGAACGTCTGAGGGAAAAGCTACGGCTCCCCAGAGAGACCTGGACACTTATCGCTTACTGGACTATATTCGGATTTCTGGACTATGTTTTACCCTCTGTATGGTGGATTATTTTATGGATCATTTTATTTGCGTGGAATAAATATTCTTTGGATTGTTCATCCATCTCTTTCTCTGTTGATTGTGTAATATGGGAGGAGGACCCCGTCACACCTCCCATTTTTCATATCCAGCACAGGAGCAGCATCAGCTGTGGGCTGCAACCCTCAGCTGTCTCCTGTACCTTGGCTGGTTATGAAAAATAGAGCGGATCCCACGCTTTTTTTTTTAATTTTTTAATTTATTTACAAAAAAAATGACGTGGGCCCCCCCCATTTTTCTACAACCAGCCAAGGTACAGCAGGCAACTGGGGGCTGATATTATTAGGGTGGGAATGCCATGGTTATTTGGCCCTTTCCAACCTAATAATAGCAGCCTACAGCCACGCCAGAAGTGGCGCATCGAAAGTTGCGCAAATTCTGGCACTGGACCTGGCTCTTCCCGTTGCCCTGGTGCAGTATCAATCTGGGTAATGAAGAGCTAATGGCAGCCTACAGCTGCCACTAAGCCCTAGATTACTAATGACAGGCATCTATGATCCCTCCCCCATCACTTATTTGTAAGTGACAGTAAATAAACACAAACACCCAAAAAATCCTTTATTTGAAATGAAAGACAACAAAGCAATCCTTTTTCCACCACTTTTTTAAACTCCATAACACCCCTCAAGTACAACCTAATTTACACAAGGTCCCATGACGCTTCCAGCACTGCTACATCTGACACTACATCAGGTTAGCCGCAGCCACAGCTGGAGTCCTCCACCTGTGACCACAAATCACCCCAGTGACGTCACCACTGATCACAGGACTCACTTCAGTCACTCGGGTGATTTGCTGTCACAGGTGGAGGACTCCAGCTGCGGCTAACCTGAGTGACGTTACAGCTGATCACGCGGCTCACTTCAGTTGCTGCGTGGATCTCACAGTGGGCATTAATTTTTTATGGTGCTCGCTGTGAGCTTCAGATGTAGCAGTGCTGGAAGCATCGTGGGATCTCGTGTCGATTAAGTTAGACCTGTAGGGGTGTTTTTGGGGTTAATAAAGTGATGACAAAGGGGAACTTTTTTGTCTTTTATTCCAAATAAAGCATTATTTTGGTGTTTGTGTTTATTTCTTTTCAATTACAGATTAGTGATAAGAAGGTCTCACCACACAAACACACCAAAAATGCAGTAAAAGATACGTTGCGTGAAAAAAGCCTTAGAGGAAAGATGTTTTCTTCAGCAGCATAGATCTTTCTGTAATTTTCCTTCTCAAAGATTAGGAAAGTGAAATTTTGACTTTGTTTTTTTTTTTGCTTCTTTCTGCATCAACATTGCAACCAATTAGGCTGAACTGGTTGCACTTATGTCCTTTTTACCAACCTCACAAACGATGTTATCGTCAAGTTTAACAATGTTGGATGGATCTATGTCTGGCCCTCGGTGTCTCTTTATCATCCATGGAGAGAGACTAAAGAGAAGGCCGACATAAAGTCATGAGATGACCTTATATGAATTGGGGAGCACCCTAAGCACTACCCCAATAGTGAGGTAATATACACTCAAAGTATCATGAGATGCAGAAATGGTAATAAAGTTCAGCAAATATTCGGCCCCCTTGAATTTTTCAACCTTTTCCCCACATTTCAGGCTTCAAACATAAAGACAAAAATGTTACTGTTATGGTGAAGAATCAACAATAAGTGGGACACAGTTGTGAAGTTGAACGAAATTTATTGATTATTTTAAAGTTTTTTAAAAAATAAATAACTGAAAAGTGGGGCGTGCAATATTATTCGTCCCCTTTAAGTTAATACTTTGTAGCGCCACCTTTTGCTGCGATTACAGCTGCAAATCGCTTGGGGTATGTCTCTATCAGTTTCGCACATCGAGAAACTAAAATTCTTGCCCATTCTTCCTTTGCAAACAGCTCGAGCTGAGTGAGGTTGGATGGAGAGCGTTTGTGAACAGCAGTTTTCAGCTCTTTCCACAGATTCTCGATTGGATTTAGGACTGGACTTTAACTTGGCCATTCTAACACCTGGATATGTTTATTTGTGAACCATTCCATTGTAGATTTTGCTTTATGTTTGGGATCATTGTCTTGTTGGAAGACAAATCTCCGTCCCAGTCTCAGGTCTTTTGCAGACTCCAACAGTTTTTTTCAAGAATGGTCCTGTATTTGGCTCCATCCATCTTCCCATCAATTTTAACCATCTTCCCTGTCCCTGCTGAAGAAAAGCAGGCCCAAACCATTATGCTGCCACCACCATGTTTGACAGTGGGGATGGTGTGTTCAGGGTGGTGAGCTGTGTTGCTTTTACGCCAAACATATAGTTTGGTATTGTGCCCAAATAGTTCGATTTTGGTTTCATCTGGCTACAGCACCTTCTTCCACATGTCGTGTGTCTCCCAGGTGGCTTGTGGCAAACTTTAAACAACACATTTTATGGATATCTTTGAGAAATGTCTTTCTCCTTGCCACTCTTCCATAAAGGCCAGATTTGTGCAGTGTACGACTGATTGTTGTCCTATGGACAGACTCTCCCACCTCAGCTGTAGATCTCTGCAGTTCATCGAGAGTGATCATGGTCCTCTTGGCTGCATCTCTGATTAGTCTTCTCCTTGTTTGAGATGAAATTTTTGAGGGACGGCCAGGTTTTGATAGATTTAAAGTGGTATGATACTCCTCTTTCAATATGATCGCTTGCACAGTGCTCCTTGGGATGTTTAAAGTTTTGGAAATCTTTTTGTAACCAAATCCGGCTTTAAACTTCTCCACAACAGTATCATGGACCTGCCTGTTGTGTTCCTTGGTCTTCATGATGCTCTCTGTGCTTTAAACAGAACACTGAGACTATCACAGAGCAGGTGATATGGAGACTTGATTAAACACAGGTGGCTTATATTTATCATCATCAGTCATTTAGGACAACATTGGATCATTCAGAGATCCTCAACAAACTTCTGGAGTGAGTTTGCTGCACTGAAAGTAAAGGGGACAAATAATATTGCTCGCCCCAATTTTCAGTTATTTTCTTTTTAAAAAAGTTTTTAAAAAAACAATACATTTTGTTCAACTTCCCAATTGTGTCCCATTTGTTGATTCTTCACCATAACATTCCAATTTTTATCTTTATGTTTGAAGCCTGAAATGTGGGAAAAGGTTTAAAAATTCAAGGGGGCCGAATACTTTCGCAAGGCACTGTAGATGGTGTATGATAACTCACAAAATATGTATAATATAATCACAAACAAAGATCTTAATAATGCAATAAGTTGCTCCATACAAATAAGCTAATGGTCTTGTAAATGTTACTTATACACACAACCCCTAATGTCAAAGGTGGTTTGCAGTAAATAATACATAAATATGTAATTTTTCTGTCTTTATCAGGCAATATCAGTGGTAAAATAAAGGAAATAAGTGTCTGTTCTTCACATTTTTATGACCACTAAAATACATTTTAAAATTTGTTCTCTCTGTAACAATTATTTTTATATGTTTTTTTTCTATGTGGGCAGGGCAAGTAACAACAATTTCAATTGGCAATGGCACTTTTTATTTACTTTTTTAGTTGTTTTTATTTTTAATGTATTTCTTTATTTTTCATTTATTTCACAAACTGTGCCCCATAAGGTTATAAAACATTTAAATCCCTTTTTTAAAAAAAAAAAAAAATCCAAAACGATTTCCCTTGTGACTACAGCTGGTATATAACTCTCATTTACAGTAGAAATGCAGCTTCCTGGCTGTATAACAGAGCTGATTGGGTCTCTTAGGATCCAGCAGGTCTTGTTCCCTAGAACAAGTTAAGGTTGCATTACACGCTGCGACATCGCTAGCGATTGCATTTCTGAACACAGCAATACGAAATGTGGGAAGAGTACAATGTGGAATGCTGAAATCCCAGATTTATGGTCATTCTTACACGTTAATGGTCGAGGTCATCAAAATCGTCAGCTTTGATCCACTTATCTCTCGTGTATAGCCAATGTAGAGAAGTTATTTGAAGAACACAACCCCTGTCTATAGCTATATACAAGGTTTCACATGTGGAAAAAAGAGGATTCAGCTTACCTGCAGCGGGTGCCTCAGGACTTCAGAATGGTGCACGGAATCTTCCAGACAGGCCAGGTCCGGTATGGCAAACAGGCAAGAAAAAATAGCAAAAAGGTAGATCCAGAACCAAAAATATAAAATCAACAAGCTTTATTCATCACGAAAGGCACTGCATATTGAGTAACTGCAGTTATAGAAACACCTGATGCGTTTCGGACACACAATTTAAAAAACGTCCTTACTGGTGAGCACATATTAGCAGTCTATAGAATTATGTACTTACATGGGTTTTAGCCCATGCTTAACCCGGTTCCTGAGGAGGTCAGTCCTGGTTTCACCACATTACGCACTCAAATACACACCAGGTTGCTCTGTTCCTACTGGGGACTGGGCTAGGGTCAGGTAATAAAGGGGTCGCTGACAGAGTGGCATTATCAGGATGCCCTCAACAGGGGCCCCAGTCCCACTAGCCTAGAACCTGGGAGGGGGGAGGAGCAGCCAGCAGGGGGAGTCAGGAGCCAAGACAACAGTTAGAGAGTTCTCCAGCAGGAGAGCAGCGGAGCAGACGTGCCTCACAGGTGCTCCGGTGGGAAGGAGGAGAAAGTTCACTCGATTGCCGTGGGGAGAGTCAATCTGGTCCTCTCCTCTCGGAACCGACGCCACACAGGAAGCAGGACCCTAGGGACGATCATACTTCATGTTGGTTTTCCAGAATCTGCCTGGACGGGGAAAGTTTCAAGCTTCCACACAGCACCCGACAGCACAGTGCCATATAGGATCAAGGGCTTCGCATCAAGCCGGACCCTACATCGGAACCGCGGCATCTGCAGATAGGAACAAGAGTACATTTCGTGAAACCCAGAGACCCCTCGTATTTTCAAGCCAGGGGATCCACAGACAGGTATTACAAGGAGAAACCCACCGAACACCAAACCAAACTGATCTCTAAAGAGATTCGGGTTCGACGGAGCCCATCATAGCAAGTGACCGGTATTACCTGGGTGAGCGGCATGGTACAAAAGTGAGTAAACAACCTGGAACCGCAACCATAGACTCTGAATCTTTATTACTCGTACTGCTGCTTCCCGCCACCATTACTACTCCCCTCATCATGCTTCCCGGGGCCTGCTGTACCTGTGGAGAGCGATATCATCCCTGGCTGCTACTACTATCTGCTCCGGAGGAGAGCAACAACAGCGGCGGCCCATTCCCTGGCCGCATACCACAGGGGGCATCACAACAAACACCTCACAACTACCCCCATCATCTCTCCCCTGCCATCTTCTGTACGCTTCGGGGCAACGGAGCCGGGCTAGGCTGTCCATGACCATGACAGTCGACGGCCCGGCGACGAGTAGGTTAAACACACCTGTGATGCCCCTGCGGTAACCAGGTGTCACAAAAACAAGGTAACAACAAGGTAACAGCTCGGGTCCAACATGACTGTGCCAGTCATCACACACACACTAGCACACCAGGACATTTATACTCACAACCAGGGTGGGAGACCCCCCTTTGAGCCAAGTGACAGGGCTGGGCACTGTGAACTAACAGGCAGCCAACTGGGAAGGGAGGGACCAGACCCGGGTGAGGAGAGAGTGACCTGGGAAGTGTGGGTAGACAGTCGGAGAACTGACTTGAGCCAAACCCTGGACTGACTTATTGCCACGCTCCTCCACGTTAACCCTTCACCTACCCCTGGGAAAAAGCCCTGCACGTGGAGGGATCCACCATCCACGCTGCCCCCATCCATCATCCCCAGCGGGAACTCGCAGCGGCGGCCCTACCATCCCTGGCGAGTGGCGTAGTCGGACTTTTTATTATTTTATTTTTTTTTCTTTTCATTTAAAACTGGTCGACGGTGCCCCCGGATCCGGAACCCCTCGAGCCGCGGACCGTCCGGATCCGAGCAGCCCAGCTGCCCCGGGGCGCAACACACCTGCCCTGTGGGGCGCTACATTTGGCGTCACAAACAGAATAACGGGCCCCGCCTAAAAACCTGGGTACAGTGCGCCTTATGGACTGTTGAAAGACTGTTTAATTGTGACCAGTAGCCATTATTGAACAAGATGGGGTTAAAGAATTCCTGCCCTTTGTAGGCTGGCAAGGACAGTGGCATGAAAATCAAGGCCCATCCCCCTCACAGACGCGGGAAATGAGGAAAATGAAACGAACATGAGGAAAGGGGCAGAAAAGCTAAGCCCCGCCTACTGGTGTGCAAATGGCCTACTGGTGTACAAATGGACTGAGAAACGAAACCTATGGAGAGCCTGGAGTGCAAAGGAGTTGGATATACTGGGATCACCTGGGGTGCAGGGTGTCAGCACTGGCAAACCCTGGCCATCATGGGGCAACACAAGTACGACCCTTGTTCTGTAGTTCTCGGGACATGGAGGTGGAGGTGGCTCAGGTGAGCCAGATGCTGAGGAGGATGCACTTGGACGCAATCCATGAATGAGAGGCGTCCATGATGGGAGCGGTGGGAGCTATACGGGCCCATGAAGAACTGGAATCGCAATACTTGGAGGAAGAGGAGTCTGTAGTGGAAATTGCGGAGACCCCTGTCACCATTGCCACCGGCAATGCCCTTCAGGTCCCACCAAGCAGCCCAGCATCCCCAGAAGCAGAAGCACTCGACCAGACCTTTGACCCCCTGGTGACCGAGCTACCGACCCGGCTGCTGGATGCACGGCAGAGGAGGAACCGGTTGTTGTACAACCTCCGGCTGCCGACCTGTTTATACCATCCCCAGCAGGTGAGGACCCGATGTCTGCACCCGGAGCTCGAACTGGAGACTTTGGGTGGCGATCCCCTGGGAAAGACTTGGGGAGACTGCTGCACTGAGCTGGAGCCTCTGTCCCCGGAGTCCATCAGTCAGGAGGACAAAGACTAGGCCATCTGCAGGCCACCCTTTCGAAACTTTCTGAAGAGAGAACATAAGAACGTACGCCAAAAGCGGCTAGCAGCCACGGAAACCCGGAACTTTGCTGCAAAACAACGGCTCCGGAAAAGCCACCCGTCAGACCAAGGCCAGATATGGACCGGAGTGGTGTCCTGGTTCGATCTATAGTGGGGGTGGGGCTTCATCGCGGAAAAAGGACTTTCCAAATAAGTGATTGTCTCCCGCCTCTGTAGGGGCCACCCTGGTCGAGACCTGTTCACCAGAGACCTGGTAACGTACACTCGGCACAAGGGATAGCGGGGCTTGTACGCCCTGGACATGGAACTGTGTTCACAGGAGGAGGCAGCTGCAAAGCTGGTCTCCCCAGCAGCAGAGCGTCCAGTGCCAGTCCCCGCTTCTTCCAAAGCTCCACAAAAACCTGGTACTAGGGACTGCTGCAGCCAAACCCTGGGAGCGGACCTCCTGCCACAGTTCGGTAAGGAATGTTCCCAATAACTGCTAGAATGATTCGGTTGATTTTTCCATCTGTATATATATTCGGTTGATTTTTTGCAGTTGATTTTTGCGCTTTAATAAGGACAACCGGGCCACAGGACTGACAGTGGTCGGAACTCTTTGTATATAGTTGCACCCGTTGTGCACCCTACCAGAATTAGGGTGACTTGAATAACTGCATTTAAATATTTTATACTTGAACGTTTTGCACTTAACAAGGAAAGTTTGCTAACCGGGAACGGTGCACTGACCAGTAGCACAAAAGGACTCCAGCAGTCACCACTCTTTATTGTGTTTACATGAAAATGTTTTATATGCTGACAGGAATGTTATAATTGCATGAAGTTTGCACTAGTTTTAAAAATGACAATGGATTATGACAATTCATGTTGCTATAACCAATACTTAAAAATGTTAGACACTGTTTTTGATATTTTTGCTATTTGAAATGTTTTGATACTGCTTTTGATATTGCAACCAGTGTAGAGTTGATATCTTTGTAATGTTTATTGATGGTGCCTCCCATAAAGGGAAGAGTGTTGTTTATTTAATGCATATACAAAATGCGGTGTAACAAACTTTAAATTGCTGCGGCCCGGGAGTACTGTCATTTGCTGTGGGGGAGTGTGGCACCCCTGAGGCTTCAGTCGCCACAGAGTATTACACCCAACATTGGGTGTAATGCTAAACCCAGTTCCTGAGGAGGTCAGTCTCGGTTTTACCACATTACACACTCAAATACACACCAGATTGCCCTGTTCCCACTGGGGACTGGGCTAGGTTTGGGTAATAAAGGGGGTCACCAACAGAGAGGCTTTTACAGGATGCCCTCAACAGGGGCCCCAGTCCCACTAGCCTAGAACCTGGGAGGGGGGAGGAGCAGCCAGCAGGGGGAGTCAGGAGCCACCACAACAGTTAGAGAGTTCTCCAGCAGGAGAGCAGCGAAGCAGATGTGCCTCACTGGTGCTCTAGTGGGAAGGAGGAGAAAGTTCACACGGTTGCTGTGGGGAGAGTCAATCTGCTCCCCTCGGAACCGACGCCACACAGGGAGCAGGACCCTAGGGAAGATCATACTTCACGTTGGATTTCTGGAATCTGCCTGGACAGGGAAAGTTTCAAGCTTCCCTGACCACACAGCACCCGACAGCACAGTGCCATATAGGATCAAGAGCTTTGCATCAAGCCGGTACCCCACATCGGAACCGTAGCACCTGCAGATATGAACAAGAGTAAATCTCGTGAAACCCAGGGACCCCTCGTAACTTCAAGACAGTGGATCCACAGACAGGCGTTACAAGGAGAGTGAATCTGCTCCCCTCGGAACCGACGCCACACAGGGCGGCAGGACCCTAGGGAAGATCATAATTCACGTTGGCGTTCCAGAAACATACCCACATCATCTCTCCCCTGCCATCTTCTGTATGCCTTGGGGCAATGGAGCCGGGCTAGGCCGCCCATGACCTTGACAGTTGACGGCTCGGCGACGAATAGGTTAAATGCACCTGCCCCGTGGGGCGCTACATATGTATACTGATATATCTCATTTATTACATGCTTGGATTGGGATAGTCATGGCTAGTCTGAGCACTGCACTCTAATCTCAGTCCAATTTACAGTGGGTATGGAAAGTATTCAGACCCCTTTAAATTTTTCACTCGTTTCATTTCAGCCATTTGGTAATTTCAAAAAAGTTCATTTTTTTTCTCATTAATGTTCACTTCTCACCCCATCTTGACAAAAAAAAACCCAGAAGTGTAGAAATTTTTGCAAATTTATTAAACAACAAAAACTAAAATATCACATGGTCATAAGTATTTAGACCCTTTGCTCAGTATTGAGTAGAAGCACTCTTTTGAGCTAGTACAGCCATGAATCTTAGTGGGAATGATGTAAAGTTTTCCACACCTGAATTTGGGGATCCTCTGCCTTTCTTCTTTGCAGATCCTCTCCAGTACCGTCAGGTTGGATGATGAACGTTGGTGGACAGCCATTTCCATTTTCAGATCTCTCCAGAGATGCTCAATGGGTTTAGGTCAGGGCTCTGGCTGGGTCAGTCAAGGATGGTCACAGAGTTGTTCTGAAGCCACTTCTTTGTTATTTTAGCTGTGTGCTTAGGGTCATTGTCTTGTTGGAAGGTGAACCTTTGGCCAAGTCTGAGGTCCAGAGCACTCTGGAAGAGGTTTTCTTCCAGGATATCTCTGTACTTGACCACATTCATCTTTCCTTCAATTGCAACCAGTCATCCTTTCCCTGCAGCTGAAAAACACCCCCATAGCATGATGCTGCCACCACCATGTTTCACTGTTGGGATTGTATTGGGCAGATGATGAGCAGTGCCTGGTTTTCTCCACACATACTGCTTAGAATTATCACCAAAACATTCTATCTTTGTCTTATCAGACCAGAGAATCTTATATCTCAAAGCCTGGAAGTCCTTCGTGTGTTTTTGTGCAAACTCTATACGGGTTTTCATAGGTCTTGCACTGAGAAACTTTTGTCGGGCCATTCTGCCATAAAGGTCCGACTTGTGGAAGGCTTCAGTGATAGTTGACTTTGCAAAACTTTCTTCCATCTTCCTACTGAATCTCTGGAGCTCAGCCACAGTAACATTAGGGTTCTTCTTTACCTCTCTCACCACGGCTCTTCTTCCATAATTGCTCAGTTTGGCTGGACGGCCAGGTCTAGTAAGAGTTCTGGTGGTCCCAAACCTCTTCCATTTAAGCATTATGGAGGCCACTGTGCTCTTAGGAGCCTTGAGCACTGCAGAAAGTTTGTAACCTTGGCCAAATCTGTGCCCTGCCACAATTATGTCTCTGAGCTCCTTGGGCAGTTCCTTTGACCTCATGATTCTCATTTGGTCTGACATGCACTGTGAGCTGTGAAGTCTTATATAGACAGATGTGTGCATTTCCAAAACAAGTCCTATCATTTCAATTAAACACAGCTGAACTCCAATGAAGGAATAAAACCATCTCAAGGAGGATCACAAGGAAATGAACAGCATGTGACTTAAATATGAGTGTCGGAGCAAAGGGTCTGAATACCTATGACCATGTGATATTTCAGTTTTTCTTGTTTAATAAATTTGCACAAATGTCTACATTTCTGTTTTTTTTCTGACAAGATGGGGTGCAGAGTGTACATTAATGAGAAAAAAAAATAACTTTTTTGAATTTACCAAATGGCAGCAATGAAACAAAGAGTGAAAAATTTAAAGGGGTCTGAATATTTTCCATACCCATTGTACACTGTCATCTGAATTTATATACCAATATATCTCATTTATTACACGCTCGAGTCAGGACAGCCATGACTTTTCTGAACATTGAAGTCTGATCTCAATGCAATTTATACTGTTGGTTGAATATATATACATACTGATATATCTCATTAATTACATGCTCGGGCCGGAATAGCCACGCCTAATCTGAGCGCTGCGGTCCAATCTCAGTCCAATTTATACTGTCATCTGAATATATATATATATATATATATATATATATATATATATATATATATATATATATATATACTGATACACTGTATATCATTTATTTAATTCTCGAATCAGGGCAGCCACAGCTTTTTTGAGCGTTGTGGTCCAATCTCGGTCTAATTTATAAGATCATCTGAATATAAATATACTCATATATATCATTTATTACATGCTCGGGTTGGGATAGCCATGGCTAGTCTGAGCCCTGTGGTCCAATCTCGGTCCAATTTATACTGTCATCTGAATATAGTGTGTGTATATATACTGATATACAGTTAGGTCCAGAAATATTTGGACAGTGACACAAGTTTTGTTATTTTAGCTGTTTACAAAAACATATTCAGAAATACAATTATATATATAATATGGGCTGAAAGTGCACACTCCCAGCTGCAATATAAGAGTTTTCACATCCAAATCGAAGAAAGGGTTTAGGAATCATAGCTCTGTAATGCATAGCCTCCTCTTTTTCAAGGGACCAAAAGTAATTGGACAAGGGACTCTAAGGGCTGCAATTAACTCTGAAGGTGTCTCCCTCGTTAACCTGTAATCAATGAAGTAGTTAAAAGGTCTGGGGTTGATTACAGGTGTGTGGTTTTGCATTTGGAAGCTGTTGCTGTGACCAGACAACATGCGGTCTAAGGAACTCTCAATTGAGGTGAAGCAGAACATCCTGAGGCTGAAAAAAAAGAAAAAATCCATCAGAGAGATAGCAGACATGCTTGGAGTAGCAAAATCAACAGTCGGGTACATTCTGAGAAAAAAGGAATTGACTAGTGAGCTTGGGAACTCAAAAAGGCCTGGGCGTCCATGGATGACAACAGTGGTGGATGATCGCCACATACTTTCTTTGGTGAAGAAGAACCCGTTCACAACATCAACTCAAGTCCAGAACACTCTCAGTGAAGTAGGTGTATCTGTCTCTAAGTCAACAGTAAAGAGAAGACTCCATAAAAGTAAATACAAAGGGTTCACATCTAGATGCAAACCATTCATCAATTCCAAAAATAGACAGGCCAGAGTTAAATTTGCTGAAAAACACCTCATGAAGCCAGCTCAGTTCTGGAAAATATTCTATGGACAGATGAGACAAAGATCAACCTGTACCAGAATGATGGGAAGAAAAAGGTTTGGAGAAGAAAGGGAACGGCACATGATCCAAGGCACACCACATCCTCTGTAAAACATGGTGGAGGCAACGTGATGGCATGGGCATGCATGGCTTTCAATGGCACTGGGTCACTTGTGTTTATTGATGACATAACAGCAGACAAGAGTAGCCGGATGAATTCTGAAGTGTACCGGGATATACTTTCAGCCCAGATTCAGCCAAATGCCGCAAAGTTGATCGGACGGCGCTTCATAGTACAGATGGACAATGACCCCAAGCATACAGCCAAAGCTACCCAGGAGTTCATGAGTGCAAAAAAGTGGAACATTCTGCAATGGCCAAGTCAATCACCAGATCTTAACCCAATTGAGCATGCATTTCACTTGCTCAAATCCAGACTTAAGACGGAAAGACCCACAAACAAGCAAGACCTGAAGGCTGCGGCTGTAACAGCCTGGCAAAGCATTAAGGAGGAAACCCAGCGTTTGGTGATGTCCATGGGTTCCAGACTTAAGGCAGTGATTGCCTCCAAAAGATTCACAACAAAATATTGAAAATAAAAATATTTTGTTTGGGTTTGGTTTATTTGTCCAATTACTTTTGACCTCCTAAAATGTGGAGTGTTTGTAAAGAAATGTGTACAATTCCTACAATTTCTATCAGATATTTTTGTTCAAACCTTCAAATTAAACGTTACAATCTGCACTTGAATTCTTTTGTAGAGGTTTCATTTCAAATCCAATGTGGTGGCATGCAGAGCCCAACTCGCGAAAATTGTGTCATTGTCCAAATATTTCTGGACCTAACTGTATCTCATTTATTACATGCTCGGGTCAGGACAATGATGGCTAGCCTAAGCACTGCGTTCCCGTGGTTGTTCCTTCCCGGTGAAAGACCTGGCTATTTTCCTGCCAGCGTTGAGAAACATGTGATGGTGTCTCCGCAGGCCTTCTTGCTTTGAATATTTCCCAGGGGGCATTGCTCTAGAATCACAGCATTGAGAAACACATGATAGTGTCTCCGCAGTGGTGGATGTTGATCTCCCTAAGGTCAACCATCCTTGCTCACATAGTCTTTTACTAGGCAATGCTCCCACTAGCCAGATTCCTACTCCACACTGATGAGGGGCAAATACCCCGAAACGGCTGTCTGTGGATGGATACCATGTTTGGCATAGGTGGTCTCCTTGACTGGAGACTGCCCTTCCCGTGGTTGTTTCTTCCCGGTGAAAGACCTGGCTATTTCCTGCCAGCGTTGAGAAACATGTGATGGTGTCTCCGCAGGCCTTCTTGCTTTGAATATTTCCCAGGGGGCATTGCTCTAGAATCACTGCGTTGAGAAACACGTGATGGTGTATCCGCAGGCCTTCTTGCTTTATATATATATATATATTGTGAGACTGTGACCGGGGTTATCTATGACGGCCGGTATGTCTCGCCCAGGTTGTGCTCACTCCATGATAGAAAGTAAATCCACTATAGGGTTAATGCTGTTTCCCTACAGGCTTAAGGAAGGGTTAAAAGGAAACAGGAACGAGGGCAGGTGTGCCGGGTGTGAGGGAGTGATCACAACTCCCTGAGTCTCTGCTGGAGAGACATGTATATTGCTGTGGATTTTTGTTTGGACATTAAACACCGTGTGCTGTGAACCTTGATGCCTGGATCCCGTGTCTTCTGCTGCGCAGCCGACCGCGCTACCTCACATATGGTGGAGAATGCAGGCATGACAGCCGGTGAGGTGTAGCATCCATCCCTGGTGACCCAGCTGCGCATGTCCTGGATTCGAGCGGCTATACTACAGCCCAAACCCGGCGACGCCATGGAGGACATACTAAAGCATTTGGCTCAGGCTAATGCACAGCAGCAACAGACCAATGCACACCTGCTCCAATCCTTGCAAGTGCAGGAAAAAAAACTCCAAGAACAGTTGGATCAGGCCAATGCACGTCAGCAGCAATCCTTGCAAGTGCAGGTCAAAATGCACCAAGAACAGATGGAGCAGGCCAATGCACGTCAGCAGCAATCCTTGCAAGTGCAGGACAAAAGGCACCAAGAACAGATGGAGCAGGCCAATGCACGTCAGCAGCAAGCCTTACAATTGCAGGAAAAAAGGCACCAAGAACAGATGGTTCTCCTGGCCAAGTCGATCCGTGCCGGACCGGCAGCAACAACCCCGGGACCGGGTGACGACGGCAGCGTCCGGAAAGCGGTGAGACAAGCGTTGCAAAAGATGACCCCGGGTGATGATGTGGAAGCGTTCCTGGCGGTGTTTGAGCGGGTGGCCGAGCGGGAAAAGCTGCCGACCCCGCAGTGGGCTGAGGTATTGTCGCCCTATCTGACGGGGGAACCCCAAAAAGCGTACCTGGACCTCGGTACCGAGGACGCCATTGACTATGTGACCCTGAAAGCCGAAATACTGGCTCGGTTGGGGGTGAATACCTATGTACGGGCTCAGCGGGTAAATCAGTGGTTCTATGAGGAAGCCAAACCCGTACGCTCCCAGGCCTATGACTTATTACATCTTGTAAAAAAGTGGTTGCAGCCTGACACTCTGAGCCCGGCGCAAATGGTGGAAAGGGTAGTAGTGGATCGTTTTGTGCGCACTTTACCCGTCACCGTTCAACGGTGGGTAGGACAGGGTGACCCGAGTACCCTGGACCAATTAGTGTCCCTGGTAGAGCGGCATGTGGCTACGCAGGACTTGATACGGGACACTGAGACTTTGCGTACCGCCCGTCGGTCCGGCCCCTCCAAGCCTAGGGCCAAGGACCCACCGCTGACAACGGTACAGGAGTCCCCTACCGTCCCGTCTGAGGCCGCGGCCGCCATTCCTGAGGTCCGGAAGGTTCTGTACCCTAAACGACAACCCGTCAAGGGGGTTTCCGTCCCCATTAGATGTTGGCGGTGCCAGCGGGTGGGACATATGGAAGCGCAGTGTCCACTCACCACGGAGCCCATGGATTGTGGGGTTACCCGGCGGGGTTCAATGTATGCTCAGGTGGTGTGTACCGCTGACCTGGTCTCCCCAGAGACAGAGCCCCACTTGTGCCAAATACAGGTGAATGGATGTCCGGTTACAGGATTGTTGGATTCCGGAAGCTTAGTGACCCTTGTGCGATCCACCTTGAGAGCTAAAGTAAAGGCCACAGGACGCACTGTGGGGGTGGTTTGCATACATGGGGACCGCCACGACTATCCCACGGGGATTGTCACCATCACAGCACCTTGCGGTCAGGTGCAACATGAGGTGGGACTTCTTAACACTCTTCCTTATGACGTGATCCTAGGAAGGGATCTGCCCTATTTTTGGACTTTATGGAGGGGACCCCCTAAGTCCCCTCAGATATTGGTCGGTCCGGGACCTGAGCCCTACAATCCTGAATCCGGGACACCTGCCGTAGGGGTCACGATGATAGGGACAGAGTGTGAACCCGATAGGTCACCCCTAGAGGTATTGGCAGGAGAGGCTGAGACGGTCGAGCCCATCCCGGAGTTGGAGGCGTCCCCGGATACGTTTGGGACAGCCCAACTCCAGGACCCTACGTTAATACATGCCCGGAGTCGGGTGACAGTAGTTGACGGGGTGGCACAGCTGCCCAGTGCCCAGGTAAGGTACCCCCATTTCGCTCTTAAGCGGGATTTACTCTACCGGGTAGATGAAATACGGGGCGTAGGGGTAGAACAGTTGGTGGTGCCCCAGCCGCATCGCCGGCGGGTCCTCGACTTGGCTCATAAACACCTGATGAGTGGCCACCTAGGGGTCAAGAAAACGCAGGAGCGAATATTGCAAAGGTTCTATTGGCCCGGGGTCTTTGGGGAGGTAAAACGGTTCTGCGAAACCTGCCCGGAGTGTCAGCTTACTGCACCCCTGACCCATTTTCGCAGTCCGTTGGTACCGTTACCCATTATAGAAGTCCCTTTTGAACGGATAGGGATGGATCTGGTGGGGCCCCTCGTAAAGTCCGCTCGAGGGCACCAACACATCCTAGTGATCGTTGACTATGCCACCCGGTATCCCGAGGCGATACCTCTCAGACATACTGCAGCAAAGCTTATAGCTCGGGAGTTGTTTGCTGTGTTCTGCCGGGTGGGATTGCCCAAGGAGATCCTTACGGATCAGGGGACCCCATTCATGTCTAAAGTGACCAAAGAGCTATGCCGGCTACTCCAGATCAAGCAGTTGCGTACGTCTGTGTATCATCCGCAAACGGACGGTTTAGTCGAGCGTTTCAATAAAACCCTGAAAACCATGCTAAGAAGGGTGATTTCAAAAGACGGGAAAGACTGGGATATGATGCTTCCCTATTTGATGTTTGCCATACGAGAGGTGCCACAGGCATCCACGGGGTTTTCGCCTTTTGAATTGTTATACGGGCGACATCCCCGGGGATTGTTGGACCTGGCAAAGGAAACATGGGAACAAGAGCCCACCCCCCATAAAAGTGTGATTGAACACATTTTGGGTATGCAGAACCGCATAAGCGCGGTCATGCCAATTGTGAAGGAGCACTTACAGGAGGCTCAGGCCGCGCAAAGCGGCCGCTACAATAGACAAGCCACCGTGCGGACCTTTAAACCCGGGGATCGGGTGTTGGTATTGATCCCCACGGCGGAGAGCAAATTCCTGGCTCAGTGGCAAGGCCCCTACGAGATAAAGGAAAGAGTAGGGGTGGTTAACTATAAAGTATTGCAGCCCGGTAGGCGGAAACCTGAACAAATATACCATGTCAACCTATTAAAACCTTGGCAGGAACGGGAAAGCCTGATGGCTGTTTTTTCCCCACCTCCCTCCTCTTCGGGTCGTTCACATCCGGCTCCAGCGACCTCCGGAGAGGACGAACCGGAAGTAAGGATTGGAGAAGCCCTCACCAAGCAACAGAGGCGAGAGGCCAGACGGTTGGTTCAGCAGAACCCCGATGTCTTCTCCGAGCTGCCCGGTAGGACCAGTCTGATACGACATGATATTGTCACCGAGCCCCACCTGAAGGTACGCCTGAAGTCATACCGGGTACCGGAGGCTCGACGACAAGCCATATCGGAGGAAGTAAAGACAATGTTACGCCTGGGGGTCATCGAAAAATCCCGGAGTGAATGGGCTAGTCCGATTGTCCTAATACCAAAACCCGATGGCTCCTTAAGGTTCTGCAATGACTTTAGGAGATTGAACGAAATATCCAAGTTCGATCTCTACCCCATGCCCCGGGTGGATGAGCTGATTGATAGGCTGGGACAGGCGCGATATTTTACCACGCTCGACCTGACCAAAGGGTACTGGCAGGTGCCACTAACGGAGTCCGCCAAGGAGAAAACCGCTTTTGTTACGCCGGAGGGTCTCTTCCACTATGTTGTCTTGCCTTTTGGGTTACATGGCGCTCCGGCCACGTTCCAGAGGTTGATGGACTTAGTGCTGGAACCCCACCAGGCATATGCATCAGCGTATCTGGATGACATCATTATTTACAGCTCCGATTGGCAGACCCACTTGGAACAGGTACAAGCGGTGGTGGACGCGCTTCGATCAGCCGGATTGACAGCCAATCCCAAGAAATGTGCATTGGGACTCACGGAAGCCCGCTACTTGGGCTACGTGATAGGCCAAGGAGTGATTAAGCCCCAAATTAACAAGGTTGAGGCGATCCAGAAGTGGCCTAGACCCCTGACCACGAAGCAGGTTAGGGCCTTCCTGGGTATCGTGGGGTACTACAGGAGGTTTGTAAAGGATTTTGCGGGACTGTCAGCCCCCTTGACGGACCTTCTCAAAGGCAAAAAGTCCGTCATGGTGCGGTGGACTCCGCAGGCCGAGGACTCCTTCCGGGCCCTGAAGGGGGTCCTGTGCGGACAGCCCGTTCTGGTCAACCCTGATTTCCGGAAGGAGTTCATTGTACAGACTGACGCCTCGGAGGTCGGCCTGGGGGCAGTGCTGTCTCAGGTGGTTCAGGGGGAGGAACACCCCGTCACCTTCTTGAGTAGGAAGCTCACCCCTCCCGAGCGGAATTATAGCGTAGTGGAGAAGGAGTGCCTGGCGATCAAGTGGGCCTTGGAGTCCCTACGCTATTACCTGCTGGGACGGCAGTTTCGCTTGGTGACGGATCACTCTCCACTGGTCTGGATGAGGTCTGCCAAGGAACGGAATGCCCGGGTTACCCGGTGGTTCCTTTCTCTGCAGAACTTCCGGTTTACGGTTGAACACCGGGCCGGTAGGTTGCAGGGCAACGCCGATGCCTTGTCCCGCGGCCCGTGCTTGATGGCTGGAGTTCAACCCCGCACGCTTGAACTGAGGGGGGGGGTATGTGAGACTGTGACCGGGGTTATCTATGACGGCCGGTATGTCTCGCCCAGGTTGTGCTCACTCCATGATAGAAAGTAAATCCACTATAGGGTTAATGCTGTTTCCCTACAGGCTTAAGGAAGGGTTAAAAGGAAACAGGAACGAGGGCAGGTGTGCCGGGTGTGAGGGAGTGATCACAACTCCCTGAGTCTCTGCTGGAGAGACATGTATATTGCTGTGGATTTTTGTTTGGACATTAAACACCGTGTGCTGTGAACCTTGATGCCTGGATCCCGTGTCTTCTGCTGCGCAGCCGACCGCGCTACCTCACAATATATATATATATATATATATATATATATATATATATATATATAAAAATATATATACTGATATATCTCATTAATTACATGCTCGGGTCAGGACAATGATGGCAAGTCTAAGCACTGCGTTCCAATCTCGGTCTAATCTATAAGGTCTTCTGAATATATATATATATATATATATATATACTGATATATCTCATTAATTACATGCTCGGGTCGGGACAGCCATGGCTAGTCTGAGGATTGAGGTCCAATTTATATCGTTGTCTGAATGTGTGTATATAATTTATTACCACAATTGAGTCATCTGAATACCTGGCATCACACACCTCCCATAATACAGTTTCTAGTTAAAAAAAAAATTAAAAAAAGTCACATTTTCTGATTTTAGCAGTTAGATGATTCACGCCAGCTCCATAATGTTATTTATGACAATCCCATCTGCTCTGCACTGTTTTTATTTCTGCTTATGCTAGTGTTATGTTCAGTGAAAGGGTTAATGGCAATCTCGGTTAATTGATAAGACCGCCCAGTCATTTAACAAACAAAAAAAAAATTGAATCGGTGCCTAAGATTGGTGGAAATATATCACATGTGCCCAGTCCTATTGTCTTCGAAGTGTATGATGGTGCCTTAGGGAAGTGTGGCTGCAGGTCCCAGTTGTGTAGTGGGGTGTGAGCGTCTCCTTGTGTATTAACTGTGAGGCAGCAGCCCTATAGAAGTGTAAAGGAGAAGATACAACTGAGGCTCATATAAGGCAATAATAACAGTATCATATGGCATTGTATGTTCTATGGTTATTTATGGAAATGTTACTTGTTTTGATTAGAAAAACAACAACAACAACAATATATTGGAGCAGATTTACTTATCCTTTATAATAGATACCTTGAGCTAAGAGGAGACAGTGCGTCCTGTCAGGTACCATTGTATGGAGCAGGCTCCAGAGCTCACAGCATCTGTCTGCAACAGCAGGGATCAGAGCCAAACGCTGTTAACCCCTGAAATGCCTCTGCCAATCTATGACAGTGACAATTAAGGCACAGTCTGTGAGCGATGTGCTGTCCCATGCACCCATTAGTGCCTCACAATTTTCTCTGTAAAAATAAGGATAATTAAATTCGATCTATCAAAATATGAAATTATTAATTACTCATATGGTAAAAATAGTAAAGAAAAAATCCCGCACACAGCTCTATCAAAAGAAAATCTCAACCATTAGGCCACATGGTGAAATAGAAATAAATTCAAGGAAATCCAGCTTCCACATTCAGGAGATGAATAAATTCTTCCAATTAAAAAGATCTTTTATTGCAATTTGTTAAAAAACTTAAAATGCCGCAGGTGGGAAGGTGTATATAAATGATTACCCCCGTTATGTTAGACTGAGTGCTTGTACTTGGTGTGAACAGTCATCCTGTACTGACAGCGTGATTTAACGTGCGACAGTCGGGAGTGTGTCACTCCCCACTCCTATCAGGGAATGCACCAAAAAAAAAAACGAAACAGCACAACAAAACCTGCTTTTTGGAAGAAGTGTCTTCACTGCCAAGAGAGCAGGTTTTGTCTGCAGAAAAAAAGCTGCAAAAAAGCAATGTGTGAACATAACCTAAGGCTCCCTTCACACGGGTGTAAAAAACACATACATGAAAAACAGCTACCGGTGTCATCAGTGTGCCATGCCTGTTTATTCAGCATGAATATGTCAGTAGAGGTGAGCGGACCAACGTGGCAAAAGTCCGGATCAGCGTGGTTTCAAAGATACTGAAGGTGCTTGATCCAAATTCAGCACTGGAGAAACTTAAAAAAAATAAAGGAAAAATAAAGAAAATAAGAATTAAGTGAGCGCTTCATACTTACCGAGGCTCCGTCATGGCTGTACACTGCTCTCGCGACTTCTCCTTCACTTCATGGGGCGCATCCATATGCACTGCTTCCCCCCACCGGACATCCTGGCGTCTGTGATTGGTTGCAGTCAAACATTCCCCCATCCTGAGTGATAGCGTTTGCCTGCAACCAATTACAGGTGCTGTCTGCAGGTCAGTATCATGGTATAAAAAGAAATAAATACACCAGCAATGCACTTATCTTGGCTGTGTCTCACAATAAGCATGCAGCTTTTTTTTTGTTTTTGACTATTTAAATAAATAATTAAAAAAAAAATCAGTGTGCAGTCTTCCCCAATTTTGATACCCAGCCATGATGAAACCCGACAACTAGGGCTAGCTAGTATTCTCAGATTGGGGTACCCTATGATTATTAGGCCGCCCCCCAGCCTAAAAATAGCAACCTGTAGCTGCCTGAGATTGATGCATCTATTAGATTACAAGCCCGGCTCTTCACGATTGCCCTAGTATGGTGGCAATCAGTGTAATGAGAGGTTAATAACAGTACACCACTGTCATCAAGCCCAAAATTAGTGATGTGAAGGGGTCTATGAGATCCCCCTCCATCACTAATGCTATAAGTACAAAGAAAAACACAAACACTGAGAAAAATCCTTTATTTGGAATAAAATACAAAACCACGCTCTTATACCACTTTATTAACCGCCCTAAAACACCCCTGCAGGTCCGACGTAATCCACACGAGGTCCTACGACGTTCCTGGCTCTGCTACATCCGAGTCTGGAGAAACTGAAAACATGTCTGATCTCTCCAGGTTCCGGGAAACTCTGACAAGAAGGACCCAGCTGGCAGCTGTGATGTCATTCAGTTCATCGGAGGTCATACCCGGGTTCCCACGATATGACCTCTGGTGACCTGAAGCACTCTGGCTTAAAGGGAACCTGTCAGGTGCAATATGTGTGGCGCCCCTGAGGCTTCAGTCGCCACAGAGGTACTGCATCTTGGCCAGAGGTGTGGTATCCCATCTTGGGTAAGGAGGAAGTCACAATCGGTTCACACAAAGCATAACACCCTCAATTAGTAACACCTTACCAGACATGGCAAGGGCGTAATTATACCCGAAGCCAAGCCGGGGGGGGTGGAGCCTTATGAGTGGGGACAGATTCATTCAGTCAGTGGTGGAGCGTGGAGAAAGAAGGAAAGGAGGAGTGGAGGAGCGAAGACCTGAGGCCTGGAGCTGGTACAGCTCGGCCCGGGCACAAACAGAATGGGTCCTAGAGACCATGGGAGTTAATCTTCTGTGGCCTTGCTCCACATATATTCTACAGGTGGAAGAACTTGGTCGCAACACGGGGACTAGTCCCTAGGCTAGAGGAGAACTTACGTACTCCACTAGCAAAACCAGCGGCTGAGGTGACTTCAAAAACCGAAGCCACATCCGCACACAAATTCGCCGGAAGGTGACCCAATAGGACCAAGGGATAGAGCTTCATGCCACCCAACAGGGTCCACAGGCACTGGCACAGGGTTCAGTGAGCGAGGGCGCAAGGCAGGAGGGCAAAGTAAGCACAGGAATATGAGCAGGGAAGGTACACTTAAGAAAGGTGCACCGGACTTGACCTCCGAACCACCCAGGATCGACTGGAACCCAACACAGTAAAACCCCAGCACTCCAAAGGCGGTCACTGGCATGTCGGGTAACCTTGGAACCTGCTACAGTGAGTAAAAACCTTGAGACTGCATCGCTGTGTTGCTCTGTTATTATCCTTCAACTCCCGCCCTCCAACGCCCGCCATTATAGACCACTATAAAAAACAACAAAAAGAGGAATAATTATCCTCCAAAAATTAAGCAAAAACTCACAGCAAAAAAATGCAGAGGTTGTAATCCCAGGCCAAGAAACTAATGCACTAGCATAGACTACTACCACCCCCATCTGCCCTGTGGCCCAGCTCTACCTGTGGAGGGCTGCACCTTTCAAGCTGCGTCACCATGTGCTCCAGAGGTCCCCATCCCGCAGCGGCGGCACCTAACTTGACGCATACCACAGGTGGCGTCACAAATAAACTGTCATCATACCCTTCATATTTAAACGACACTGCCGGGGTCACGGAACCGGGCTTCGCCACTGCAGCGTTCCAGACACAGAACTGCGGCCCCGTAACGAGTAACCCCCAGTCCCCGGTGCGAGCGTGTCATATGCACCCAGAATCACGAGCCGTTCTGGGTACATATTGCTAATCCCTACCTAACTGTCCCTTAATACACTAGCATAGATAAAGGGATCTTTAGAAAAAGTTTTCTAAAGATCTTTTATCTTATGCTAAGGAGCGCGGGGACTAGTCCCATGGGTGTTATATCCCCCAACTAGTCAACTCTCTTAGCATGTTAGCATTCCCACAGGGGCATACTAACATGCTATTCAATGCAGCATACCTGTGTTCGCTGTGACTGCACTTCTGAATGCCGGACACTTCCGGTCATGCACAGTATGAAGCTGGATGTACGCGTCCCGGCTTCAGAGAGGTCTACTGCACATGACTGCAAGTGCCAGGCATTCAGAAGCGCGGTCAAAGTGAACACAGGTACGCGCGGCACCGCTGGGTGTGGGCGTGCTAACATGCTAACAGGGCGGCTAGTCGGGGATATAACGCCCTAGGGACTAGTCCCTGCTATTTAGCATAAGATAAAAGATCTTTAGAAATATTTTTTCTAAAGATCCCTTTATCTATGCTAGTGTATACAGGGACAATTAGGCAGGGATTAGCAACTGCTTGTGGCTCTGGGTGCATATTGCACCTGACAGGTTCCCTTAAAGTATCTTTAACATTGACAGTGCCGTCAGGGAGGTGCGGGCTGCTCTTCACTCCCCGGCCGATACTGTTAGCATTGAAGGGCTGGTGGGGTGCAGGGTATGGTCCCGCACTTTAACAGTAACGGTGCCGGCAGGGGGGTGTGGGCCAGCCGCGATCAGCGGTGAAGTCACTCAGGGAAGCAGAACCATGGGAATCTTTCTACTGTGACCGCAACTTACCTCAGTGATGTCAAAACTGATCGCGGCTCATACTCTGCCTGCAGTTACCACGTTAGGTCATTGTCATGTCTTCACCAGGGCCTGCTCTGGAGACGTCTGCCCTGGTCACCAGGCACCACTCTACTGTCACGTCTCCACCAGGGCCTGCTCCGGTGACGTTTGCCCCAGTCACCAGGCGCCACTCTACTGTCACGTCTCCACCAGGGCCTGCTCCGGTGACGTCTATCCCGATCACCAGGCGCCACTCTACTGTCATGTCTCCACCAGGGCCTGCTCCGGAGACATCTGCCCCGGTCACCAGGCGCCGCTCTGCTCACACTGCAGGCAGTGCTGGTGATGTTTGAGAGGTCAGTTCCAGTTGCTCTGGTGGGCGGAATCACCGCACATTCACCAGGCTTGGTCTGGCTGGAACTTGCAGTACTGCTGACTGACTGTATGGGTGTGTGTTCCTTCCAGCTAGTTGCAGCTCCTACTCCAGCCTGTGGGAAGGCACCACACCCTTTTTATATCCTTTAGTGTGCTTGGATCTTTGTTAGATATATTTTTGTGTTGCTGTGAGCCACATCCTTTCTGGTACTGTGCACCTTGTTTTATGTCTTCTATGAACTCGGCTTTGTTTATTGACGTCCCTACTGCCTGCTGTTTTGTACCTCGCCTTTTTTCTGGACATTTCTCCTGCCTTCCCATTTTGTACCTTGCTGATGTTCTGTTTTAGACCTTGCCTGGCGACTATCCCTGTCTCTGGACTGCAGCCTACCTTAGGCCCCCTTCACACGTCCGCGAAAAAACACGCACATTTTTCACGAATGTGTCAGAGGTGCGTTTTGCCCTCCGTGACCCGTGTTTATGGGCTACGTGTGTTCTCCGTGTGTTATCCGTGATAACACATGGAGAACGGGAACTTTCTACTCACCTGTCCCTGGCGTCGCTGTCCGTGGTTCTGATCTTCGGTCTCCTCTCCAGCCCTGCCGACTCCCTACTGCTGCTGCTTCCAGCCGTAGTGAAGTGAATATTCAATGAGCATAATGAGCGGCGGTCGGCAGCAAGTGACAGCAGCGGCAGAGACAGCAGGGCTGGAGAAGGTAAGTAAAGTTTTTCTTTTTTTCCTCAGACACGTGTGTTTTCTCCGGCGCGTGTCACACGGAACACCTCCGTGTGGTCCGTTTGCATTCCGTATGACACCCGTGATGCAGGACAAAAACGGACATGCTTCCATTTTTAATGCACCAACAAACGTATCACGCACACGGACACACGCACCATATGGAAAAACGAACGTGTAACTCAATATATTGATTAAATTTGGAGTACGTATGCCCGTGCAGGAACGGACCTAACACATACCAGAGGCACGTGTGTGTGGAGGGGGCCTTAGGCAGTAAACCCCTGGACCCTGCAGTAATTCCAGATCCCTGTATAGGGGTTAAAGGGTTTTGGGGTACCTCGGGGTCCTGCTTAGTGGGTGGCTTGCCATTACAGTCATGTTCCATGATTGCGCTCTGTGACTTTAGATGTGTAGCAGAGTTGAATCGCCGTGGACCTTGTGTGGTTTACGTCAGACCTGCAGGAGTGTTTTAGGGTTAATAAAGTGGTGAAAGAGAAGTTTTTTTGTATTTTATTCCAAATAAAGGATTTTTTCGGTGTTTGTGTTTATTTACTTTTACTTACAGATTAGTGATGCGGGTCTCTCTTAGATCCCTTTCCATCATTAATCTAGGGCTTAGTAGCAGCTGTAGGCTGTTATTAACCCCTGCTATTACCCCCATCGCTACTGCATCAAGGTAAAGTGCCGAGCTTGTTGCATCTAATGGATGAAACAATCTCGGGCAGCTACAGGTTGCTATTTTTAGGCTGGAGTCTGGCCTAATAACCATAGGCCTCCCCAGTCTGAGAATTCCAGCCCCAGCTGTTGGGCTTTATCTTGGCTGGGTATCAAAATTGGGGGGATTGCATGTAGGTTTTTTAAATTATTTATTTAAATAATTAATTAATAATAAAAAAAAAAGGTCTCATTCGGTTCCTTTTATTTTGATACACAGCCAAGATGAGCACAGAGCTGGGAGCTGCAGCCTGTAGCCGTATGCTTTATCTGTGCTGGGTTTCAGAAAATGGGGGGACCCTACGCCAATTGATTTATTTTTATGCCACAATACTGATGTGCCGCCCTGGCAAAACCATGGTGGCACAGAGGACAGCATTCCCCACAAGGGTGCAGGACTCGGTCCTCCTTGGTAAATCCACCTGATCCCACACTGGTACAATCAAACAGTCACACACCCCGAGAACAGTAGGGACGCCCACTCAGGGGATATGAAGTGTCTGGGGAGGAAACTGTGACATAGGCCCCCGCACATCACCATCCCTCACCTAGGTGACATACAGCCGACCTGAAACCCTAGTCACCCCCCTTAGGGCAAGAGAGGCACAATAGTGGGTGGGACCCAGGCGGTAAGGGAACGCCCACCTAGGGGTCTAGACAGCCCAGGGCGGGAAAACAAAGAGATTAGCTTTGAGTTCAAGTTGAGAGGAGTGTGGGCTGGAGCTAGGTGTAGCTCCAGCAGAGAAAGTTCAAGTTGAACGGTGCCAGGGTCGGAGCCCTGGTACCTTGGCTAGGTGGCAGACGGTGGTCGTCAGCAGGAGACGGGAAGACGGCTCAGCAGATCCGAGGAGGACCGAAGAAGGGTTGGAGCCCACCGGTACCGACACCGGAGATCCGACCGGAAACCGTGCACAGAGGGGGTATTCGGACCCTGAAGCCAGGACCGAAACCAGCGGCCTAGCTAATTAACCGATTGAGGGCAGGATTACAGGTCCTGTGCCAATCAAAGTCCCGAAAGAAGACAACCACCCACAGATAGGGATAGGGTAACCGTCAGGGCCCATAGATCCCACGGGTCAGCATCAGCGGGCAGGACTCATTAGGCACACAGACAGCCGGGAGCGGACTCCTGAGTTCCAAACCAGGCAGCCCACAATAAACAAAACAGTGCAGAGGAAAGGACAGAGACCACCAGCCCGGGTGAGCGGACCAGAGTACAACCGGGCGCGGCGGCCAGGCACCAGCACCTTGGTTTACCAAAAGACTCGTGTAATTCATTCAATTGTGAGTAACCAACTATCCCCTGGTTCACCTGGGCATGCAAGGCCCTGCCGTCACCATACCCTGCACAGAGACACTGGGCCCTGGGGCAACCATCCCTACCCACGGAGGGGTTAACATCCAGCTGCCATTACATCTCCCCCGGGTATCCCACAACAGCAGCGGTGGTGTCCCACTTCACCACACACCGTGGGTGGCGTCACAGACATTCTACAATCAATCCCGTACAAATACGTTCCCCTTTTATTCGGAGTGTCCGCGCGACGTCCGGGGAACCCCTTGAGCCGTACCGTAGGCCCCGGATCCGAGCAGCGCCAACTGCTGGCACGGGGGCAGCACACCCTGAAACTTGGCGTCACGAACAGGATTCAAACCCATCCATCTACCTGGTGGAAGTGCGCCTTGAATTGGACAGTCAGCGGTGATCCGTTGAGAAATGTTCAGAAGTCGCCATTTTTGCCGCCATTTTTAGGTGCAAAAAACTACCGCCCAGCGTCTTCTCCCGTGAGAAAGGGCGCAAAGCCTAAGCCCCGCCCCCTGGGAAAACGGCTGGAAGGTAAACCCCGAGATCGTAAAACGAAACTGATCAGGCGCATGAAGGAGTGCTGGCAAAAGACCGAGGGGGAGAAGCGGGAAATGTCTGCTCCTAAACCTGATGAGTGGCGGCGTCCCGAGGCGGAGTGGTGTTCCTACTGGGGGCTACCTAATTAACTGATTGCGGCCAGGACTATAGGTCCTATCCCACCCAAAGTCCCGACTGAAGACAACAGCCCAACGAGGGGGATGGAAAGCCACCGCCACGGCAGAGAGATCCCAAGGGCCAGCGTCTGCGGGCAAAGGGCTCTTCCGACATCTACAAGCCGGGGAGTGGACTCCTGACGTTGCAGACGCAGGTAGTCCACCATCACACAAACAGGTGCAGGAGAAAGGCAGAGACCACCAACCGGGTGGGGGACCAGACTGCAGCCGGCTGCGGGCACCGACCACCATCACCTTGGTTTACCAGAGACTTGTGTGTGTTACTAATCATGAGTACACCAGTGCCCTCCGGCCGCCCATCAACCTGCACTACCCAACTACTCCCCCAACGGGTCCCGGGGCCACCATCCCAACCCACGGAGGGGTTAACAACTTGCTGCGCAACATCTCCCCTGGGTGCCCCGTAACTGCAGCGGTGGTGTCCACCTTCACCACAACCCTTGGGTGGCGTCACAAACTCAAACACTGCTCCGGCCGTACACCTACGTCCCCAAAACGCCAATCCCTTTTAGATCGGAGTGACCGTGGACCCCCGGGTCCAGAGACCCTCGAGCTACCCACTGAAGGTCCGGACCTGAGCGGCTCGGCTGCCGCCGAGCACGGGGCGGCACATAAGCAGTTCTTTGTTTGATGGCTTGTGACTATCCGTCTTCCTCTTGATTACATTCCAGAAGTTTTCCAGAGGTTTTCCAGACTGTTTGGCTATCCACATATCCCCCCATGGATCTGTCTCACCTGTTAAGATGAAGACTGTTTGGCATGTGGTCAATGTATGAGGGCTGCTATGTCTTCAAGAAGGAACCTCATGCAGACGTGCATGTGTTGACCGCAGTCAGACTGTGAGAGTCAGAGTGAGGGGATTTTGATGTCTCCAGGAAGGAGTCTTCGGTGAGAAGGGAGCTTTTGCTCATCCTGACCAGGACCCTGGGTGGAGGTATGACGCCCTGGACTAGTCAGGTTGTCACAGGGTTCTGCACAATCTTTCTCTCCCCGTGCAGGGCTCAACCCCCCCATGGTTCTGGGTTCCTATCTTGCGGTACTGCCTCCACCAGCATCCACAAATCCTAGTTACACCTCGTACCACACCTGTCAGGCACACCAGTTGGCTGCTTAAGCTGGAATAGGGCCGCCCACAAAGGGGTCAGGCAGGGAGGTGGGAGGTGACAAGTCAGTTAGCTCCAGGGGAGCGAACAGAGCAGTCGGCTCCAGGGGAGTAAAGTGAGAGGAAGTTCTGTAGTAGCCCTCGAGCAGTGAGGAGCTCAAGGAAGCTGGGAGTTGGAGCTCCCAGGGGAAAAGCAGTGGTCTGGACCGGGAGGAGTTGGAGACCCAGTCGCAGAAGATTGGGACTGGGTGCTTGGCTAGTCTTGGAGGATAGCCAGCAGCTGCAGTTCAATAGCCGGGCTGGGACCGAAGGCACGTTGGGGTACATGGACCCTAGGTCGGGGAGAAGCTTCAAGCAACCCGGCAATTAACCTGCAGAGAACAGGGCCTATATGGACTGTTCCCAAGAAGCTCAGAGATCGGGGGCACTAGTGCAACGAAGGGGATAGGGCTTTCCAAGCAAAGCAGCCCACTGAAATCCTAAGCATGAGCTCCTGAGAGCAAGCTCCTCTGCTACTCCTAGCAGGGAGCGAGACCCGGAAAGCTCCAAGCTGAGAGGCCAACTGAACACTCTAAAATACGGTGCCAGGAGGCAGGCCACAGACCACCAGGCAGTACAGCAGGGGACGGGACCTGGACGAGCTTCCCAAGAGGGCAGCGGCACCCAGAGACTTGGTTTACTACGTTGTCAGCGTCTGCTTTCTTGCTGAGTGGGTACCTGATTAACCCCTGCAACCAGCGAGCCTGCGCTTCTGCCTACACCCCATACCACCATCCGGGCTCCCGAGGCCTTTCCCTACCTGTGGTGGGGGTGGTAACGTCATCTAGTTGCCCCACTCCATCATCCCGGGTATTGCCAATGTGGCGCCCCTGACCTGGTCAGGCACCACTGAGTACTGCACCCATGCTGGGGACAGTACAAAACAGGTAATCCAGAAGGCTGACCGAGGTGTGTGACTACACAGGCGCATAGTGATCAGGTCTCACACATTTACCTTTGAGAGGACCCCTGGGGATCCCAGGAGGGGGCGAAGCCTCCATCTCCACTCGAGGGGTGTGGTAGAGAGCCTGGTTGCTAGGTGACGTAGGCAAGAACAGGAGAGGAGGGAAGAGTGAGCCGAAGAGAGTTGAGTGGTGAAGTTCAGGAAGGGCAGAAGCAGACCCTGTAGCTCTACACAATTCTGACAACGTACGCGCAGTGACTACCGACGGGGGAGAACGGTCACCTGGGAGTGCTGCCCGAAATCCACCCACGACTAAAGAGAGAGCAACGGAGTGGAGAGTAAGGAGACTGTCAGGGAGATACCAGGCCCAAACGGGTAACAGGTCCCAGTGCAGGGATAGATCCACCTGTCCTTTGCCAAACCTGCATGAGGGGGCACTTTACACCCCCAAGACAACACCACAGAGTCCGCAGCCACGTAGCCAAAGTGAGGGCCCATAGCTCACAGGAGGCAAGCAGCCGGAGTGACCTGGTCCAGGCTACAAGCAAACAGGCCAAAAAGAAGGGGAGAGAGGCACCAGCAACTTCCCTGGGCGACCCCAGCAGGGCTTCAAGCAGGGGTTACCCCAAAACACAACGGGCTAAGGAAGGCGAGTTGGTAGCCACCCTCACCAGTCAGCCTGAAGGACACCTGGTTCCAGCCTGGTTCATCCCAGCTACGCCCGGGTTACTCACCCTGCCACCATCAGTGAGTAAAACCCCTGAAAGACATCCTGCTTGTGCGTGTGAGTCATTCTGCGACTTGTAGTTCCACACACCTACACGGGACCCTGGGGCATGCCTCACTCTCAGGAGGCTATTACAACTGACTGCACCTACTATCAGCCCCAGGCACCCCTAACCTGCAGTGGCGGTCTCCACTGACCGCAATTCTGAGAGTGGCGTCACGACAATCAAAATAGAGGATTTCCTACCTGTGACAAGATCCAGCCGCGTGGAGTCCCTGAAGGTAATGCACCGCTGCACCGACACCGAACCTCGGGGCCCCACACTTCTGGCGTCACGAACAGGATAAGGACTAGACCTGTTCAGACAGGTGACCATGTGCCTGGGCGGTCCGCTTGGAAAATTGGAAGCGCCGCCATATTGCCACCATGAAAAGCGCGCTGAAAAACAACAGCAGCCCGCGCTGGGAGAAGTTACCGCCCACGAAGAGGTGTGGCTACCCAGAGATCCCCTGAAGAGTCCTGCCCTCGCAAGTGATGAGAGCAGAGGCGTTCACAGACGTCGAGACAGAAAGGGAGCCAGAAGCCTGCTACTAGAAGAAGGAGACGCAGAGGAAATGGCGTCTGAACGCAGAGACCCAGAGCCAGGCTCCGCTGCCTGGTGGTATCGGGAACTTGCCCAGTTTTGCGACCAACTGGAGGCCAGGGTCGTATGGCAGATCAGCGAGGGACGCACGGAGCTTCTGGAGATGGCTGCAGCGGTTCAGGCCTATGAGAGGGGAACCGCACGACGAGTGCCAGACCGAGCGGCGACGACTCAGACCCCGATGATGTTACCGATGGGTGAGTCCGGTGTTGCCCCTGTCAGCGCGAGTGCCCCGACCCCTGCTGCCATGCCCGCGGTCCCTGGGGAGATGCCCGGCGCGGCGACGCTGAATCAGGCCGCAGCCACGCCAGGTGCGGCCCGCCGAGCCCAGGCCGCCGCAACGATGCCCAGCCCGGCCCGCAAAGATCCGGCTGCCGCCGCGACCCTCCTCCACGCCGCAGGTGCGGCCCGCCAAGGACCGGCTGCAGCTGCGACGCCAATCCAGGCCGCAGAAGCGCCCAGCCCGGCCCGCACAGATCCCATCGCAGCTGCGATGCCAATCCAGGCCGCAGAAGCGCCCAGCCCGGCCCGCACAGATCCCATCGCAGCTGCGACGCCAATCCAGGCCGCAGAAGCGCCCAGCCCGGCCCGCACAGATCCCATCGCAGCTGCGACGCCAATCCAGGCCGCAGAAGCGCCCAGCCCGGCCCGCACAGATCCCATCGCAGCTGCGACGCCAATCCAGGCCGCTGCAGCGATGCCCTGCTCGGCCCGCCAAGACCAGGCCGCTGCCACGCCAGGCTCGGCCCGCCAAGACCAGACTGTACAATTATTTACCCCGGCCTGCCAGGTCAGAGCAGACACCGCTCCCCAGCCCAAGGAAGTCCCTGCTAGGAAGTCCCTGCTGGGGGAGGACCCCGAATACTGGAAGCTGAAGGCTGATCTAGAGGCCCACTTCCCAAAGGAGATGGTGGACCGGTATCTGCTCCCTCCGCATACTCACAGGAAGACTCCTGCAACATTCATGCCAAAGGGTCCCCCGCCCTGGCCTGCTGATGAAAATCCATCCCTAGCGCTGCCACAAGAGGAGTGCCCAGAAGAACTAAGGGGGAGGGGAGGCCAGGAAGTTGAGAAGCTGACCCCAGAGCCATCAGCAGTGGATGCAGCACCAGTCCAAGAGCCAGAGATGCTGCCGTACTCCCGCTGGGATGAAGAGAGCCCGACATCCTCCGCTGAGGAAGATTTATCCAGAAATCCCTACAGTAAACCTGCTATCTCAACAACAGAAGATGAAGATACAGAAAAAGAAACAGACGACAGAAACATAGAAAATGTCAGGTGCCAAAGCCCAATAGGCAAAAGCCCTGGTGGAACAGAGTAGAGAAAAGTAAAGAAAACTACAGCAGTTTGAAGTTTGCAACGTTCAAGTTTAAGCACGTGCCCACATGAACTTGTGTGAGAAACCCTTTTGCAATTTAACCCATGAACCTTAAGGCTATGAACTGGCTATAGCCACAAACTCTCGCAGTGTTTATAGTTACCCCAGAGGTACAACCACTACCAGGGAGCACGCCTGTTTATGGGGCCTGGCTCTCCACCACAAAGAGGGTACCTGGTCAGCACCAACTGTGGAGGCCACCTCTACATCCTGCCAGAAGAGGCTGAAGGCGCGGCTCCACCAGGCCAGGTATACCCTGAAACCACCAGACCATGAAAGCCGCCTCTACATCCTGCCAGAAGTGGCTGAAGGCGCGGCCAACGGGAGAGGCAGATGGGAAGAAAGGTCTGGGGAAGCTGATGGCCCAGACCTGGTTACCAAAAGAAACCGGTGACCTGCCGCCTGAGAGGGTTTAGGGTGGGTTAACGGACTTGTGGGTGGAGGGTGGTGATGTATGGTACCTGATGGTTTTAAAACGTTTTACCATGTTTTACTGTTTTATGCATTTTAAAATGTTGTCTTGCAGCCGAGGACGTGCTGGTGATAACTAAGGGGGAATGTGGCACCCCTGACCTGGTCAGGCACCACTGAGTACTGCACCCATGCTGGGGACAGTACAAAACAGGTAATCCAGAAGGCTGACCGAGGTGTGTGACTACACAGGCGCATAGTGATCAGGTCTCACACATTTACCTTTGAGAGGACCCCTGGGGATCCCAGGAGGGGGCGAAGCCTCCATCTCCACTCGAGGGGTGTGGTAGAGAGCCTGGTTGCTAGGTGACGTAGGCAAGAACAGGAGAGGAGGGAAGAGTGAGCCGAAGAGAGTTGAGTGGTGAAGTTCAGGGAGGGCAGAAGCAGACCTTGTAGCTCTACACAATTCTGACAACGTACGCGCAGTGACTACCGACGGGGGAGAACGGTCACCTGGGAGTGCTGCCCGAAATCCACCCACGACTAAAGAGAGAGCAACGGAGTGGAGAGTAAGGAGACTGTCAGGGAGATACCAGGCCCAAACGGGTAACAGGTCCCAGTGCAGGGATAGATCCACCTGTCCTTTGCCAAACCTGCATGAGGGGGCACTTTACACCCCCAAGACAACACCACAGAGTCCGCAGCCACGTAGCCAAAGTGAGGGCCCATAGCTCACAGGAGGCAAGCAGCCGGAGTGACCTGGTCCAGGCTACAAGCAAACGGGCCAAAAAGAAGGGGAGAGAGGCACCAGCAACTTCCCTGGGCGACCCCAGCAGGGCTTCAAGCAGGGGTTACCCCAAAACACAACGGGCTAAGGAAGGCGAGTTGGTAGCCACCCTCACCAGTCAGCCTGAAGGACACCTGGTTCCAGCCTGGTTCATCCCAGCTACGCCCGGGTTACTCACCCTGCCACCATCAGTGACTAAAACCCCTGAAAGACATCCTGCTTGTGCGTGTGAGTCATTCTGCGACTTGTAGTTCCACACACCTACACGGGACCCTGGGGCATGCCTCACTCTCAGGAGGCTATTACAACTGACTGCACCTACTATCAGCCCCAGGCACCCCTAACCTGCAGTGGCGGTCTCCACTGACCGCAATTCTGAGAGTGGCGTCACGACAATCAAAATAGAGGATTTCCTACCTGTGACAAGATCCAGCCGCGTGGAGTCCCTGAAGGTAATGCACCACTGCACCGACACCGAACCTCGGGGCCCCACACCAACAGCAGCGGCGGTACTCCCTAATACCGCACACCACGGTTGGCGTCACGAACTATATCTCCTCTGTAAATACCCCCCTTCTTCATTCGGGTGTGACCCTTTAGCCCCCGGGTCCGGAGACCCTCGAGCCACGAGTAGCGACGTCCGGATCCAAGCGGTTCGACCGCTGCTGGGCTGTTACAGAGGTATGAAGTCAGTTTGAAAGATACTTCTGGAGAAGAGTGTGATTACTGATTAAAGTCAGTAGCGAGTGAATGTTACGGACCTGAAATCCATCTATTGTTGTGTACAGCGATTTATGTGTGGCTAAATAAACCGTTTGGACTTTTAAATTAAATGTGCCTATGCTCTGGAACACACTACTAAGAGCAATCCGATTAATTCCCAACATCCACATCTTTAAGCGGGCCCTAAAAACGCATTTCTTTAGACTAGCCTATCACCTCACTGCCCTGATCTAATCTAGTCCCTTTCTGCCCTTCATAACAAAAAATGTACTTCCAATTCTTGTCCCCTGTACCTGTATAAATTCTGGCCAATGACGGGTTCATGCAGCTGATTTTGAATACCCTATTAAATCGATGGCTGGACCAGTCAGTTAGGTCCAGAAATATTTGGACAGTGACACAAGTTTTGTTATTTTAGCTGTTTACAAAAACATGTTCAGAAATACAATTATATATATAATATGGGCTGAAAGTCCACACTCCCAGCTGCAATATGAGAGTTTTCACATCCAAATCGGAGAAAGGGTTTAGGAATCATAGCTCTGTAATGCATAGCCTCCTCTTTTTAAAGGGACCTAAAGTAATTGGACAAGGGACTGTAAGGGCTGCAATTAACTCTGAAGGCGTCTCCCTCGTTAACCTGTAATCAATGAAGTAGTTAAAAGGTCTGGGGTTGATTACAGGTGTGTGGTTTTGCATTTGGAAGCTGTTGCTGTGACCAGACAACATGCGGTCTAAGGAACTCTCAATTGAGGTGAAGCAGAACATCCTGAGGCTGAAAAAAAGAAAAAATCCATCAGAGAGATAGCAGACATGCTTGGAGTAGCAAAATCAACAGTCGGGTACATTCTGAGAAAAAAGGAATTGACTGGTGAGCTTGGGAACTCAAAAAGGCCTGGGCATCCACGGATGACAACAGTGGTGGATGATCGCCGCATACATTCTTTGGTGAAGAAGAACCCGTTCACAACATCAACTGAAGTCCAGAACACTCTCAGTGAAGTAGGTGTATCTGTCTCTAAGTCAACAGTAAAGAGAAGACTCCATGAAAGTAAATACAAAGGATTCACATCTAGATGCAAACCATTCATCAATTCCAAAAATAGACAGGCCAGAGTTAAATTTGCTGAAAAACACCTCATGAAGCCAGCTCAGTTCTGGAAAAGTATTCTATGGACAGATGAGACAAAGATCAACCTGTACCAGAATGATGGGAAGAAAAAAGTTTGGAGAAGAAAGGGAACGGCACATGATCCAAGGCACACCACATCCTCTGTAAAACATGGTGGAGGCAACGTGATGGCATGGGCATGCATGGCTTTCAATGGCACTGGGTCACTTGTGTTTATTGATGACATAACAGCAGACAAGAGTAGCCGGAAGAATTCTGAAGTGTACCGGGATATACTTTCAGCCTAGATTCAGCCAAATGCCGCAAAGTTGATCGGACGGCGCTTCATAGTACAGATGGACAATGACCCCAAGCATACAGCCAAAGCTACTCAGGAGTTCATGAGTGCAAAAAAGTGGAACATTCTGCAATGGCCAAGTCAATCACCAGATCTTAACCCAATTGAGCATGCATTTCACTTGCTCAAATCCAGACTTAAGACGGAAAGACCCACAAACAAGCAAGACCTGAAGGCTGCGGCTGTAAAGGCCTGGCAAAGCATTAAGAAGGAGGAAACCCAGCGTTTGGTGATGTCCATGGGTTCCAGACTTAAGGCAGTGATTGCCTCCAAAGGATTCGCAACAAAATATTGAAAATAAAAATATTTTGTTTGGGTTTGGTTTATTTGTCCAATTACTTTTGACCTCCTAAAATGTGGAGTGTTTGTAAAGAAATGTGTACAATTCCTACAATTTCTATCAGATATTTTTGTTCAAACCTTCAAATTAAACGTTACAATCTGCACTTGAATTCTGTTGTAGAGGTTTCATTTCAAATCCAATGTGGTGGCATGCAGAGCCCAACTCGCGAAAATTGTGTCACTGTCCAAATATTTCTGGACCTAACTGTATAACAAGCTTTTCTCCCCCCATTCACCTTTTGTGCCTCCCCTATTTCCTCATAGAGTGTAAGCTTACGAGCAAGACCCTCACTCCTCCTGGTATCTTAATTTTGTTATTTTGTATTGTCTCAAATTGTCTGTACATGTCCCCTCTGAATTGTAAAGCGCTGCGGAATATGTTGGCGCTAAAGAAATAAAACTTTATTATAATGTGTACCTGTGTGCTGAAACCGAGCCAAGCAAGTAATCTCCATCACATTATGTAAGAGAAATGTCACAGTATGTTGCACCATATTGTGTCATCTTGTCATGACAAGTCAGAACAAACGACCATTCTTTTTTAGAGTCTCTCCATATGTTATTATTAGACAAAGTTTTTTGTCTTAATACTGCTCTATGTGACTAAAGGGCGCTTTACACGCTACAATATATCTTACGATGTGTCGGCGGGGTCACGTCGTAAGTGACGCACATTCGGCATCGTAAATTACATTGTAGCATGTAACAGCTACGTGCGATTGCGATTGAACGGTAAAACGTTCATCGCACGCACGTCGTTCATTTCCTAAAAATTGAACGTCAGGTTGTTCATCGTACCCGGAGTAGCACACATCGCAGTGTGTGACACCCCGGGAACGATGAACAGATTTTACCTACGTCCTGCGGCTCCCACCGGCAATGCGGAAGGAAGTAGGTGGGTGGGATGTTTACGTCCCGCTCATCTCCGCCCATCCGCTTCAATTGGCCGGCTGCCGCGTGACGTCGATGTGACGCCGAACGTCCCTCCCACTCCAGGAAGTGAATGTTCGTCGCCCACATCGAGGTCGTATGGACGGGTAAGTACATGTGACGGGGGGTTATTCGTTTGTGCGACACGTTCAACAAATTGAACGTGCCGCATATACGACGGGGGCAGTTACGATCGCATACGATATCGTATGCTTAATTGCAAGGTGTTAAGCAGGCTTAACACATAATACTTGGTCAGAAAATTGGTTAAGAATTTGAGGTCAATCCATTTTTCTGTAACTTTTGCTGCTGTGTTTGTATGATTACAACTATGGTGTTCTATAGAAATATGGCAATATTTTTTGTGAGATGTTTTATCAGTTTTTAGATCCATATTTTCCTTAACTTTACAGTTGCCAATACTATACCAGTTTGGGTTTTTTTTAAATCTGTGCATCATGTTAGCACCTTGCCATCATATTTATGTTTTTATTGTGTATGTGTACCAATAAAATTTGTATTATTGTTGAATTCGTTATTGTCATGGGTGTCCGTTTTTTCGTTCTTGGACATGTAGAGACCAGTGGGAACCTAGGGAGCGTCAGAGAGTATTTTTTTATTATTATTATTCTTTACTCATACTGAGCTCTTTTAAAAATAACTTTATTCCCTTTGCAACATCTTTAATGCATTCCATCTGCAATGTGGATTTTTTAAACACTTTTTTTCTCCTTTAGATTTTAATACATGCTGTTCTAATCTTATTCAAAGTTCATACCAAATTTCAGTCTATGTCCAGAGTAGAGCGTTATATCTACAGTATATCTATGTATCATGGTCTCTCAATATGAGAATATATACCACCACCCACTACTTGGAAAAAGCTATGGATATACTGATTCAGAATTAAGTATGAATCCACAGAAGAGAATGAGAAACAAAGAGTAAAATAAATAAACTTTATTGCTACAAAAATTAAAAAATGGGGTGTAATAACAGAGAAAGTGCACAAGATGGCGGACCAGAGCAGCAGAGAGATAAAGTGCCAGGTTAGGCTAGGTTCACATTTCCGTTGTTTTGCATCAGTCACATGCGTTGCTTGACGCTTGTGACTGATGCGTTGTACAACGGATGACAAGAATTGAATTCATTGTCGGACTCCGTTGTAAAAGAGAGAACGATCAGCTGATCATTCACAATAGTTGGCCGGCTTTTGAGAGTGAACAGATGATCTGGGAGCCCGGTTTTTAGTGGTGATGTGCCAATCTGCTCATGGGTGGATCACCCCTTTGATCTTTCCCATTTTTAAGTGTTCTTAATAATATTTCTCTGTGTTATTAATAAACTTTTTCACACTTTTTGCATGCAACAAGGGACTCCTCTTGCTTCATTCCATTATTCTGGATTTTCCAGTACATGTTTGGTGTAGTGGTGCCCACTCTTTCCCATGTGTTGTGTTCTAAGTTCTATTTATGGTTTGGAGCACACTTCCATAACCTATTTAATCAAGGTGGTGCCGTCCCCATTTGTTTCTTCACTTCAGTAGGATCACAACATTCAGGAGGCACAGAGAGGGAACGCTTACCTCTACCTGTCAATTGGATCCCTGTATTGCGATCACAGGGATCCAATTGCTGCCATGGCAATCCTGGGTCATCACCATGACCAGCTTGGGTCACTGAGCTACGGAGAGCCTCACACACCATGCTGAATGCATTCTGTCTGAGGCGAAGTGTCAGTGCTGCGATTGCAGCACTGACAGATGTAATCCACTGCAGTGATCAAGCACGAGCACTGCAGTGGATTATATCCGCATAAAGAATTGACATGCTGCTTTTTTTTTCTTCAACAAAATCTGCAAGGAAAAAATCTGCAGCATGTGCACAGCAATTGAGGATTCTCATTGACTTTGCTGGAAAATGTTTTTCCTTGAAGTATTGATTAAAATCTGCAAGAAAAAATGCTGACGCTGCGTTTTTGTATGCACACAGCCTAAAGCTTCAGTTCACTAAACTCTAGTCACGTGGAGCCACCAATAGGAGGAGCTCACTGCATATGTGACGCCCTGGCAAAACCAGGTAGTCACAGATAGGCCCCCGCATAACACCGTTCCCTCACTTAGGAAATACAGAGCCAACCTGAAACCCTAGTCACTCCTCCTTAGGGAAAGATAGGCATACCAGTGGGCGGGACCAGGCGGTTGGACATGCCCACCCCAAGGTCTAGACAGCTCAGGGCGGGAAAACAAACAGTTTTGTGTTAGAGTTCAAGTTGAAAGGAGGTAGGCTGGAGCTAGGTGTAGCTCTAGCAGAGGAGGTTCAAGTTGAACGGTACCAGGGTTGGAACCCTGGTGCCTTGGCTAGGAGGCAGACGGTGGTCTCCATCAGCAGGAGACGGGAAGACGGCTCGGCAGAACCGAGGTGGACCGGGACAGGGTTGTAGCCCGCCGGTACCGACACGGGAACCGACCGGGAAACCGTAGCACGGAGGGGGTACTCGGGCCCTGAAGCCAGGACCGGAAACCAGCGGCCTGGTTACAGTAATTAACCGATTGAGGCCAGGACTAGAGGTCCTGTCCCACCCAATGTCCCTCATAGAAGACAACAGCCCACCGAGAGGGATAGGAGGTCACCGCCAAGGCCCATAGATCCCACGGGCCAGCGTCTGCGGGCACGGCTCCCTTGGCCACATCCAGCCGGGAGCAGACTCCTGAGTTTCAGACTAGGGAGTTTATCTTACACAAATCAGTGCAGAGGAAAAGAACAGTGACCACCAGCCTGGGTGGGGGACCCGAATGCAACCGGCCGCGGCGGCCGGCCACCAGCACCTTGGTTTACCAAAAGACTCGTGTGGTTCATTTACTGTGAGTAACCAAATATCCCCCTGCACGTCCGGGCACACTGGCCCTTGCTATCGCTACACCCTGCACTGAGACACTGGGTCCCGGGGCAACCATCCCTACACACGGAGGGGTTAACATCCAGCTGCCACTACATCTCCCCCGGGCGCCCCATCACAGCAGCGGTGGTACTCCCGCTATTACCACATACCATGGGTGGCATCACGAACTTAATATGGCCTAGCCCGTACAACTACGTCCCCCCTTTTATTTGGCGTGTCCGCGAGACCCCCGGGTCCGGAGACCCTCGAGCCACCCACCGGAAGGTCTGGGCCTGAGCAGCGGCGGCTGATAGCACGGGGGTGGCACACATACAAGTGGTAGTACGGCTCCCATAGAACTCATTGTAAGCTGTGTAAATATGGAATAAGCGCTCACTAGTGTCAAATAACCAAAATACTTCACAAGCTGATTTCCCATCATTGTTTCCAAAGCCATTAGAGCTAGAATAGTCTTGAGAACGTTGTCTGTTGAATCTCTAACATCTGCCCTCATATACAGGTTATTACAATTCTACTGAAAGCTTTAAGTCTGACTTCAAGGAGATTTGGTTTGGATTATTCACACACACCAAAGGAACACTGGACTCATCTGGATTTGAACACATTTTTCACGGTAAGTAGAGATATCAGATAAGAAACTGGTAAGAATTCCCTCATGATAAATCTGCGTATTTGGAGCTATGGTGGGATACTCAAGTGGCTAATACATTTTTCTAAGAGAAAACTGGGACAGTTGTGGAGGGCCGTATCAGTAGGCTGAACTAAAGGCTGGGTTCAGATGGCAGTATTGAAAAACAGGCAAGTCACGGCTAAGGATGCGGATGTGACTGACTGTGTGCCACTCTTTGTGCTCGTCCTCATTTCAGCCTGGCACTGGAGCACCACAGATGGTCAGGGACAGCAAAAGGGTCAGATGTCTACCACAGTTCGCAGGGGTCAAAGACCAGCTGGCTACATGACCTTGTGCTTGGTTTTGGGAATATATTTGGTATTTTACTATTATATAAGCTCTGGCACATCAAAAGAAATTTATTGGCGCTAATTGCTTGCTTTCATGTGATTTTTATTTGAAAATTTAGAGCCCAAACAAACAATGTTTCGGCTTTATTGCCAAGCATTCAGCAGCAGTCTACATCAGAGAGAACAAACAGAAGAATATAAAAAAAATATAAATGTATACAAACACATAACATCCTGTATTCAATATAATACATAACCAGTAATTATACAATGTATCCGTATGTTAAGGACAAACAAATATGGCCTATAATAACAAGATAGGATAATTAGAAGACCTACAGTCATATGAAAACGTTTGGGCACCCCTATTAATGTTAACCTTTTTTCTTTATAACAATTTGGGGGTTTTGCAACAGCTATTTCAGTTTCATATATCTAATAACTGATGGACTGAGTAATATTTCTGGTTTGAAATGAGGTTTATTGTATTAACAGAAAATGTGCAATCTGCATTTAAACAAAATTTGAACGGTGCAAAAGTATGGGCACCTCAACATAAAAATGGCATTAATATTTTGTAGATCCTCTTTTTGCAAAAATAACAGCCTCTAGTCGCTTCCTGTAGCTTTTAATGAGTTCCTGGATCCTGGATGAAGGTATATTTGACCATTCCTGTTTACAAAACAATTCCAGTTCAGTTAAGTTTGATGGTCGCTGAGCATGGACAGCACGCTTCAAATCATCCCACAGATTTTCAATGATATTCAGGTCTGGGGACTGGGATGGCCATTCCAGAACATTGTAATTTTTCCTCTGGATGAATGCCTGAGTAGATTTGGAGCGGTGTTTTGGATCATTGTCTTGCTGAAATATCCATCCCCTGCGTGACTTCAACTTCGTCACTGATTCTTGCACATTATTGTCAAGAATCTGCTGATACTGAGTTGAATCCATGCGACCCTCAACTTTAACAAGATTCCTGGTGCCGGCATTGGCCACACAGCCCCAAAGCATGATGGCTCCACCAAATTTTACTGTGGGTGGCAAGTGCTTTTCTTGGAATGCCGTGTTTTTTTGCCTCCATTCATAACGCCTTTTTGTATGACCAAACAACTCAATCTTTGTTTCATCAGTCCACAGGACCTTCTTCCAAAATGTAACTGGCTTGTCCAAATGTGCTTTTGCATACCTCAAGCGACTCTGTTTGTGGCATGCTTACAGAAACGGCTTCTTTCGCATCACTCTCCCATACAGCTTCTCCTTGTGCAACGTGCGCTGTATTGTTGACCGATGCACATTGACACCATGTGCAGCAAGATGATGCTGCAGGTCTTTTGAGGTGGTCTGTGGATTGTCCTTGACTGTTCTCACCATTCTTCTTCTCTGCCTTTCTGATATTTTTCTTGGCCTGCCACTTCTGGGCGTAACAAGAACTGTACCTGTGTTCTTCCATTTCCTTACTATGTTGCTCACAGTGGAAACTGACAGTTTAAATCTCTGAGACAACTTTTTGTATCCTTCCCCTGAACAACTATGTTGAATAATCTTTGTTTTCAGATCATTTGAGAGTTGTTTTGAGGAGCCCATGATGCCACACTTCATAGGAGATTCAAATAGGAGAACAACTTGCAAGTGGCCACCTTAAATAACTTTTCTCATGATTGGATACACCTGCCTATGAAGTTCAAAGCTCAATGAGGTTACAAAACCAATTTAGTGCTTTAGTAAGTCAGTAAAAAGTAGTTAGGAGTGTTCAAATCAAGAAATTGATAAGGGTGGCCATACTTTTGCACCGGTCAAATTTTGTTTAAATGCGGATTGCACATTTTCTGTTAGTACAATAAACCTCATTTCAATCCAGAAATATTACTCAGTCCATGAGTTATTAGATATATGAAACTGAAATAGCTGTTGCAAAAACCCAATTAGTTATAAAGAAAAAAGGTTAACATTAATAGGGGTGCCCAAACTTTTTCATATAAATGTAAAGAATCCGGCACACTCAATAAAAATGATTTCCAAGGTGGTATTTCGTTTCAATGATTTTATTGTTCTTGTGAGGATATCAAAAGCGTAATGTGTGTACAAGTCCAACGTTTCGACCAAGACATATGGTCTTTTTCAAGGACTATGGAACAGAAAACAATATATCAGAAAGGACAAATTTCATAGGGTGAAATTAGAACACATAATTACGTGGGAAGCTAATCACATGATTTTTCATGAAAGGGGGAAAAAAAATAAATGAAAAGGCATAAAAAACATAAAAAAACATGTATCCCAATGGGAATAGAAAAACAGGGATTATGCTGAATTTCGTCACAAGAATTTACAATTTATGTAAAACAACAGTGGTATTTCATAACAGTGGTATACATCAAATTTTCAATGAAAAGATAATAAAGAACAAATAACAAAGGAAGTTTACAGAGTAACACCAACCTCAAAGGTTATAGTATGGCGTGCATCATATGAGATATTCACTTTCGTGTATTTTATGTTACTCTTATAGCCTAAGATCAAAAGAGGGACAAATCAGTGACCATACAGGAATATGATTGAATATGTACCGAAAAATGAAGTCATGTAGGTTGTCAGAAAGGACAATGTCCCTATGGGAAATAGGTATAGTTACCTTAGTACCCTCACTAAAGTAGATAGGATGACTAGCGTCCTCTTTTCTGGATTAGGTTTGATAGAAAAAGCTGTATAGTCTGTGACATATAGAATAAATGTAAGACATATGCATGTATAAACAACATTAAAGTAACGCTGAATGTTGTCATGTAGGATATGAAAGAATTCCCTTACGTGCCTGGTCATCTAACAATCCAAGGCAGGAGAAAGTAATATTCCTCATAGAATATGTCAAAAAAATGGTAGCACTCATGGGAGAGTCAGCAATTTAATTAAAGATCCACAGGTGTATATGCCTATAGCTCATGATCTAAAACGTATAGAGAGAAAAAAACGTCATACAAGTATGAGTAGCTGTCATATTACCAAAAAGAAACACATCAGTATACCAGGATTATCTGCATCAAAATAGCAGAAGTGAACAAATTGACAGGATCACCTGTAGTTAGCTTGCCTATGTGTGGCACCTATTGAGGGCTGATCTGGATTCAATTGTATAGGCGTGACAAAGCACCTAGGTAAAAGCAGGACATAGTGTAAAGGTATGGACTAAATGTTATATCAAAAACAGGGATGAAAGAGAGCTTACCCACAATGTGAAATAATGGGACAAATCCTAGGTATGCAAGTGGGGCCTGTTATATGAGATAAAATAAGGGGATTTAGTGTATAAAGTACACCAAAATTAGGGAGTCCGGTCCAACCACATACCTTTTAACTGTCCTGAAAAACGTGGTGCCCACAGGTGCCTGGTGGTAACTGGTGACTGCCGTAAATGAGTTATATATACCCTAGGTTTAATAAGGAGGCCGGCGTGCGTCTACTGCATTTCCTGGTGTGTATGTGAAAGCGAGGCCTGGAGCGCATGACGCGCAAGCGCCCCCCCGTGGCATCCGGAGGGCGCATGCGCGGCAGGCTGGACCAGGCGTCACTGTGAGGAGAGTGTTTACCAAGCGAGGTGCACATCGCGCATGCGCCGCCCCTGTCGGGCGGCGCATGCGCATCGGGCACATCACTCGGCATGTGAGAAGGGGGACAGGGAATGAGTGCGTCATGCGCAGGCCCTGCCCGGTTTATCGGACAACGCGTGCGCAGAAGGCAGCTCAGTCGCTGTGTGTATGTGAATGGGAGATGAATGGAAGTGAATGGAAAAGGTCTCATGCATGCATCATCAAGTGATTGGCAATGCATGTACAAAAGTAAACCATTATAGTGCATACAAAAGATCAATGTGAGACATTAGGAGAGCCGGTGGAGGCGGTACGTGCGATATCAAGAACAAGATAAACTGCGTGCTGGTGATACGTGACGTGAAGAGATGAAATCAAGAAGGATGGGCCTAAAAAGAGAAAAAACAAGATTTAGTAAAATTTAGTAAAATATGTAGGCAGTATATGTTCATGATATGTGTTTGGCAATATACCAGCTTTACAAAACATAGGAGATATAAATACTGCAATATTTACTGATCATGAGAGGCATCTGTTAAAGGAGCAACCATATATCTGTAAAATGAAATAATTTAGATAAGGACAAAAAGTAAACCGCGATATGACATGAGCGGGAAAACATTCAATCGTGTCTCAATGAAAGGTCTCATATTCCCTATTCAGTCCCCTGGGCTCCAGGGTCTGTAGAGTATGTATCCAATATGCCTCTCTATGTTTGAGCCTTTGTATCCTATTACCCCCACGTCTTAGGGGGGGTACATGCTCTATAACTTGATAACGGAGTTGAGCTACAGAGTGGTTATGCATGATAAAATGATGGGGAATGGGGAGCAAGGTCTGCTTACAGCGGATAGTTGATTTGTGTTTGCTAATGCGGTCTCGGATATGCTGGGTAGTCTCTCCAACATATCCGAGACCGCAAGGGCACTTGATCAGGTACACTACAAATGATGAGTCACATGTGAAAAAGTCATAGATGGGATAGCTCTTTCCAGACAGGGGGTGGGTAAAAGAATCACCACGTGTCAAGTTGTTGCACTGTAGACATCTAAGGCAGGGGAAATTGCCTTTTCTAGGGGTTGCAAGAAATGTTTGACGGGGGAGGATTTTCTCAGATCCCATATCTGCTCGTACCAGATTATCTCTCAAATTTTTTGGCCTTTTATTACAGAACAATGGTGGTATCGAGAACTCCTTAATTGAAGGGTAAGCTTGTTTCAATAAAGGCCAATGCTTAAGGATTGTACTTTTGATCAAATGTGAATATGGGTGATAAGTATTTACACAGGCTACCCTCGGAGAAGGATCCTGATTATTAACTGGCTTACGAGCTATGCGATTATGTGCCACATCACTTGGGTATCCCCTGGCAATAAATTTCTGCCCCATGTCGTGCTGTCTTATTTCACGTTGTAACGGGTCCGATACAATTCTGTGTACCCGTGTGTGTTGTGAGATGGGTAATGACTTTTTGGTGTGAGGAGGATGGCAACTTGAAAAGTGTAGGAGGTTATTCCTATCTGTTGGTTTAACATACAGGTCTGTATTGATATAACCGTCCGGGGATATAGATACCATTGTATCTAGAAAATTGATCTTTTCTCTGTCATGGTGCATTGTGAAAGTTAACCCAGGCCTAACGGTGTTCAAATCCCTGAAGAAGTGATTAAAGGACTCTAAATCCCCTCCCCAAAGGATGAAAACATCATCTATATATCTTTTCCATGAGATGATATTAGCGACCCATAGAGGATGACAGAACACGTGTAATTCCTCAAAATGGGCCATATATGCATTAGCATAGGGTGGTGCCAAATTAGACCCCATAGCTGTTCCGCGCTTCTGTAGAAAAAACTTATCTTGAAAAATGAAAAAATTATTCTCCAACACCAGTCGTAAAAGGTCAACGCATAGTGATTTTTGTGTAGGGGAATATGAACTATATTTGTCAAGTAGCCAATTGGTTGCTAACAATCCATCCTGATGCTCTATACTCGTGTAAAGACTATTTACATCGATTGTCGCCAGGAGTGTATGTGGTGGAATTGTACCTAATCCACGTAAATGGGACAAAAAAATCAGAAGTGTCCTTAATGTAGGCCGGGATCTGTGGGATGAGGGGCGTCAAAATCTTTTCTACAGTCATGGCTAGCGGAGATAAAATGGAGTCAGTTGAAGCAACTATTGGACGACCCGGGGGTGTATGTAAGTTTTTATGGATTTTTGGTAAAATGTAAAAAACCGGAATAATGGGATGCATATTGATCAAAAATTCTGCTAGTTTACTGTCAATAGTTTGTTGTTTAGAGTGAACCTCCACTATTTCCTTAATTAGGGTCGTGATATGGGGTGTGGGGTCTCTAGGAATTGGTTGATATGTGGTCACATCATCAAGTTGTCTGTGGATCTCATATAAATAATATGTCTTATCCATTACGACAACTGCCCCACCTTTATCCGCCGGTTTAATAATAATGTTTTTATTATTTTTCAAATTTTGTAAGGCTCTGTTTTCATCAATTGACATATTATTTTTGACTCTTAGATCGCCCTGTTCCACAGATTTCAATGTTTTTTGTACATCATTTGAGACAAGAGAAATATACGTTTCGATCGGATGGTACAGTTTTGGTGGATTGAAAGAACTTGGGATTCTTAAATTCAGACCATGTAATGAAAAACCTTGTGTACTGGTGGTTTGAAAGGATGGCATATCCTCTCTATTCAAGAAATGTGCCTTGAGTCGCAAGGTTCTGTAGAACCTCTGCAGCTCTTGATCCAATGTAAATGTGTCAAACCTGGGAGTCGGACAAAATGATAAACCTTTTTGCAATACCTTAATTTCCAATGGTGATAGATTGTATGATGATATGTTATAAACAAGACTCATCGTACCTGAGACCGTGTCTGGACTTGATAGGGTGTTGATGTCCCCGTGGCGCCTCCTCTTACTACGCCTCGTCTTCCTTTTTGGCCCTGTCTGGGTCCCAAAAAATGACTCGAGCGGGTTTGATATTGTTCTGAGTCTGAGCCAGATGAATTGGAGAAACGGTTTGTTCTGATACGGTATCCGGATGAGTCCTCTGTAGAGCGCCATCTGTACACACGGTTGTTGTTGTAGTCCTCCTGGTCTCTGATAAATTTTGTTCTTTTTCTTGTTTGAAGAGTTTTTTGAAACTCCTCAATGATTTCTTTAGTCTTGGTTCTTATCTTATCCCACTCTGTGCTTGAAAGTGTATTGGTCAGTTGTTCCTCTATAGAGACAATTTTAAGATTGGTATCTTCTATCTCTTTATGTAGATATTCTATAGTTAGTACAATGACATCCATGGAGCATTTATTGAGAATGCTTTCATACTTCTGACAGTACTCCTGATTATCTGCAAATAGGGTGGGTCGCAGTTGCACTCTCAGTCCCCTGGGAATTCTCTGAACTCTGTGGTATTCTGCGAGGGTTGTGCAGTGTAAGCTTAATGCTTTTTGTTTTCTGAGTTCCTTCTCATAGTCACGTGATCTAATTTCATCAGATGGTACAGATAGGAACGTATTTGGTATATTAACTTTTGATAGGATATTCGTGACTTCCTCTGTGTTATATGAGAACGTAGTGAAAGACATTGATAAAAAATGACGAATAGGAGCCCAGGACAAAAAAATAGTCCAATGTGATAGAGATGCCTGGCTCACTTTTTAATGAAAAGCCTAAGGTGCTCGGAAAAATATATATGTCCAGTAAATGTAAAGAATCCGGCACACTCAATAAAAATGATTTCCAAGGTGGTATTTCGTTTCAATGATTTTATTGTTCTTGTGAGGATATCAAAAGCGTAATGTGTGTACAAGTCCAACGTTTCGACCAAGACATATGGTCTTTTTCAAGGACTATGGAACAGAAAACAATATATCAGAAAGGACAAATTTCATAGGGTGAAATTAGAACACATAATTACGTGGGAAGCTAATCACATGATTTTTCATGAAAGGGGGAAAAAAAATAAATGAAAAGGCATAAAAAACATAAAAAAACATGTATCCCAATGGGAATAGAAAAACAGGGATTATGCTGAATTTCGTCACAAGAATTTACAATTTATGTAAAACAACAGTGGTATTTCATAACAGTGGTATACATCAAATTTTCAATGAAAAGATAATAAAGAACAAATAACAAAGGAAGTTTACAGAGTAACACCAACCTCAAAGGTTATAGTATGGCGTGCATCATATGAGATATTCACTTTCGTGTATTTTATGTTACTCTTATAGCCTAAGATCAAAAGAGGGACAAATCAGTGACCATACAGGAATATGATTGAATATGTACCGAAAAATGAAGTCATGTAGGTTGTCAGAAAGGACAATGTCCCTATGGGAAATAGGTATAGTTACCTTAGTACCCTCACTAAAGTAGATAGGATGACTAGCGTCCTCTTTTCTGGATTAGGTTTGATAGAAAAAGCTGTATAGTCTGTGACATATAGAATAAATGTAAGACATATGCATGTATAAACAACATTAAAGTAACGCTGAATGTTGTCATGTAGGATATGAAAGAATTCCCTTACGTGCCTGGTCATCTAACAATCCAAGGCAGGAGAAAGTAATATTCCTCATAGAATATGTCAAAAAAATGGTAGCACTCATGGGAGAGTCAGCAATTTAATTAAAGATCCACAGGTGTATATGCCTATAGCTCATGATCTAAAACGTATAGAGAGAAAAAAACGTCATACAAGTATGAGTAGCTGTCATATTACCAAAAAGAAACACATCAGTATACCAGGATTATCTGCATCAAAATAGCAGAAGTGAACAAATTGACAGGATCACCTGTAGTTAGCTTGCCTATGTGTGGCACCTATTGAGGGCTGATCTGGATTCAATTGTATAGGCGTGACAAAGCACCTAGGTAAAAGCAGGACATAGTGTAAAGGTATGGACTAAATGTTATATCAAAAACAGGGATGAAAGAGAGCTTACCCACAATGTGAAATAATGGGACAAATCCTAGGTATGCAAGTGGGGCCTGTTATATGAGATAAAATAAGGGGATTTAGTGTATAAAGTACACCAAAATTAGGGAGTCCGGTCCAACCACATACCTTTTAACTGTCCTGAAAAACGTGGTGCCCACAGGTGCCTGGTGGTAACTGGTGACTGCCGTAAATGAGTTATATATACCCTAGGTTTAATAAGGAGGCCGGCGTGCGTCTACTGCATTTCCTGGTGTGTATGTGAAAGCGAGGCCTGGAGCGCATGACGCGCAAGCGCCCCCCCGTGGCATCCGGAGGGCGCATGCGCGGCAGGCTGGACCAGGCGTCACTGTGAGGAGAGTGTTTACCAAGCGAGGTGCACATCGCGCATGCGCCGCCCCTGTCGGGCGGCGCATGCGCATCGGGCACATCACTCGGCATGTGAGAAGGGGGACAGGGAATGAGTGCGTCATGCGCAGGCCCTGCCCGGTTTATCGGACAACGCGTGCGCAGAAGGCAGCTCAGTCGCTGTGTGTATGTGAATGGGAGATGAATGGAAGTGAATGGAAAAGGTCTCATGCATGCATCATCAAGTGATTGGCTATAAGAGTAACATAAAATACACGAAAGTGAATATCTCATATGATGCACGCCATACTATAACCTTTGAGGTTGGTGTTACTCTGTAAACTTCCTTTGTTATTTGTTCTTTATTATCTTTTCATTGAAAATTTGATGTATACCACTGTTATGAAATACCACTGTTGTTTTACATAAATTGTAAATTCTTGTGACGAAATTCAGCATAATCCCTGTTTTTCTATTCCCATTGGGATACATGTTTTTTTATGTTTTTTATGCCTTTTCATTTATTTTTTTTCCCCCTTTCATGAAAAATCATGTGATTAGCTTCCCACGTAATTATGTGTTCTAATTTCACCCTATGAAATTTGTCCTTTCTGATATATTGTTTTCTGTTCCATAGTCCTTGAAAAAGACCATATGTCTTGGTCGAAACGTTGGACTTGTACACACATTACGCTTTTGATATCCTCACAAGAACAATAAAATCATTGAAACGAAATACCACCTTGGAAATCATTTTTATTGAGTGTGCCGGATTCTTTACATTTACTGGACATATATATTTTTCCGAGCACCTTAGGCTTTTCATTAAAAAGTGAGCCAGGCATCTCTATCACATTGGACTATTTTTTTGTCCTGGGCTCCTATTCGTCATTTTTTATCAATGTCTTTCACTACGTTCTCATATAACACAGAGGAAGTCACGAATATCCTATCAAAAGTTAATATACCAAATACGTTCCTATCTGTACCATCTGATGAAATTAGATCACGTGACTATGAGAAGGAACTCAGAAAACAAAAAGCATTAAGCTTACACTGCACAACCCTCGCAGAATACCACAGAGTTCAGAGAATTCCCAGGGGACTGAGAGTGCAACTGCGACCCACCCTATTTGCAGATAATCAGGAGTACTGTCAGAAGTATGAAAGCATTCTCAATAAATGCTCCATGGATGTCATTGTACTAACTATAGAATATCTACATAAAGAGATAGAAGATACCAATCTTAAAATTGTCTCTATAGAGGAACAACTGACCAATACACTTTCAAGCACAGAGTGGGATAAGATAAGAACCAAGACTAAAGAAATCATTGAGGAGTTTCAAAAAACTCTTCAAACAAGAAAAAGAACAAAATTTATCAGAGACCAGGAGGACTACAACAACAACCGTGTGTACAGATGGCGCTCTACAGAGGACTCATCCGGATACCGTATCAGAACAAACCGTTTCTCCAATTCATCTGGCTCAGACTCAGAACAATATCAAACCCGCTCGAGTCATTTTTTGGGACCCAGACAGGGCCAAAAAGGAAGACGAGGCGTAGTAAGAGGAGGCGCCACGGGGACATCAACACCCTATCAAGTCCAGACACGGTCTCAGGTACGATGAGTCTTGTTTATAACATATCATCATACAATCTATCACCATTGGAAATTAAGGTATTGCAAAAAGGTTTATCATTTTGTCCGACTCCCAGGTTTGACACATTTACATTGGATCAAGAGCTGCAGAGGTTCTACAGAACCTTGCGACTCAAGGCACATTTCTTGAATAGAGAGGATATGCCATCCTTTCAAACCACCAGTACACAAGGTTTTTCATTACATGGTCTGAATTTAAGAATCCCAAGTTCTTTCAATCCACCAAAACTGTACCATCCGATCGAAACGTATATTTCTCTTGTCTCAAATGATGTACAAAAAACATTGAAATCTGTGGAACAGGGCGATCTAAGAGTCAAAAATAATATGTCAATTGATGAAAACAGAGCCTTACAAAATTTGAAAAATAATAAAAACATTATTATTAAACCGGCGGATAAAGGTGGGGCAGTTGTCGTAATGGATAAGACATATTATTTATATGAGATCCACAGACAACTTGATGATGTGACCACATATCAACCAATTCCTAGAGACCCCACACCCCATATCACGACCCTAATTAAGGAAATAGTGGAGGTTCACTCTAAACAACAAACTATTGACAGTAAACTAGCAGAATTTTTGATCAATATGCATCCCATTATTCCGGTTTTTTACATTTTACCAAAAATCCATAAAAACTTACATACACCCCCGGGTCGTCCAATAGTTGCTTCAACTGACTCCATTTTATCTCCGCTAGCCATGACTGTAGAAAAGATTTTGACGCCCCTCATCCCACAGATCCCGGCCTACATTAAGGACACTTCTGATTTTTTGTCCCATTTACGTGGATTAGGTACAATTCCACCACATACACTCCTGGCGACAATCGATGTAAATAGTCTTTACACGAGTATAGAGCATCAGGATGGATTGTTAGCAACCAATTGGCTACTTGACAAATATAGTTCATATTCCCCTACACAAAAATCACTATGCGTTGACCTTTTACGACTGGTGTTGGAGAATAATTTTTTCATTTTTCAAGATAAGTTTTTTCTACAGAAGCGCGGAACAGCTATGGGGTCTAATTTGGCACCACCCTATGCTAATGCATATATGGCCCATTTTGAGGAATTACACGTGTTCTGTCATCCTCTATGGGTCGCTAATATCATCTCATGGAAAAGATATATAGATGATGTTTTCATCCTTTGGGGAGGGGATTTAGAGTCCTTTAATCACTTCTTCAGGGATTTGAACACCGTTAGGCCTGGGTTAACTTTCACAATGCACCATGACAGAGAAAAGATCAATTTTCTAGATACAATGGTATCTATATCCCCGGACGGTTATATCAATACAGACCTGTATGTTAAACCAACAGATAGGAATAACCTCCTACACTTTTCAAGTTGCCATCCTCCTCACACCAAAAAGTCATTACCCATCTCACAACACACACGGGTACACAGAATTGTATCGGACCCGTTACAACGTGAAATAAGACAGCACGACATGGGGCAGAAATTTATTGCCAGGGGATACCCAAGTGATGTGGCACATAATCGCATAGCTCGTAAGCCAGTTAATAATCAGGATCCTTCTCCGAGGGTAGCCTGTGTAAATACTTATCACCCATATTCACATTTGATCAAAAGTACAATCCTTAAGCATTGGCCTTTATTGAAACAAGCTTACCCTTCAATTAAGGAGTTCTCGATACCACCATTGTTCTGTAATAAAAGGCCAAAAAATTTGAGAGATAATCTGGTACGAGCAGATATGGGATCTGAGAAAATCCTCCCCCGTCAAACATTTCTTGCAACCCCTAGAAAAGGCAATTTCCCCTGCCTTAGATGTCTACAGTGCAACAACTTGACACGTGGTGATTCTTTTACCCACCCCCTGTCTGGAAAGAGCTATCCCATCTATGACTTTTTCACATGTGACTCATCATTTGTAGTGTACCTGATCAAGTGCCCTTGCGGTCTCGGATATGTTGGAGAGACTACCCAGCATATCCGAGACCGCATTAGCAAACACAAATCAACTATCCGCTGTAAGCAGACCTTGCTCCCCATTCCCCATCATTTTATCATGCATAACCACTCTGTAGCTCAACTCCGTTATCAAGTTATAGAGCATGTACCCCCCCTAAGACGTGGGGGTAATAGGATACAAAGGCTCAAACATAGAGAGGCATATTGGATACATACTCTACAGACCCTGGAGCCCAGGGGACTGAATAGGGAATATGAGACCTTTCATTGAGACACGATTGAATGTTTTCCCGCTCATGTCATATCGCGGTTTACTTTTTGTCCTTATCTAAATTATTTCATTTTACAGATATATGGTTGCTCCTTTAACAGATGCCTCTCATGATCAGTAAATATTGCAGTATTTATATCTCCTATGTTTTGTAAAGCTGGTATATTGCCAAACACATATCATGAACATATACTGCCTACATATTTTACTAAATTTTACTAAATCTTGTTTTTTCTCTTTTTAGGCCCATCCTTCTTGATTTCATCTCTTCACGTCACGTATCACCAGCACGCAGTTTATCTTGTTCTTGATATCGCACGTACCGCCTCCACCGGCTCTCCTAATGTCTCACATTGATCTTTTGTATGCACTATAATGGTTTACTTTTGTACATGCATTGCCAATCACTTGATGATGCATGCATGAGACCTTTTCCATTCACTTCCATTCATCTCCCATTCACATACACACAGCGACTGAGCTGCCTTCTGCGCACGCGTTGTCCGATAAACCGGGCAGGGCCTGCGCATGACGCACTCATTCCCTGTCCCCCTTCTCACATGCCGAGTGATGTGCCCGATGCGCATGCGCCGCCCGACAGGGGCGGCGCATGCGCGATGTGCACCTCGCTTGGTAAACACTCTCCTCACAGTGACGCCTGGTCCAGCCTGCCGCGCATGCGCCCTCCGGATGCCACGGGGGGGCGCTTGCGCGTCATGCGCTCCAGGCCTCGCTTTCACATACACACCAGGAAATGCAGTAGACGCACGCCGGCCTCCTTATTAAACCTAGGGTATATATAACTCATTTACGGCAGTCACCAGTTACCACCAGGCACCTGTGGGCACCACGTTTTTCAGGACAGTTAAAAGGTATGTGGTTGGACCGGACTCCCTAATTTTGGTGTACTTTATACACTAAATCCCCTTATTTTATCTCATATAACAGGCCCCACTTGCATACCTAGGATTTGTCCCATTATTTCACATTGTGGGTAAGCTCTCTTTCATCCCTGTTTTTGATATAACATTTAGTCCATACCTTTACACTATGTCCTGCTTTTACCTAGGTGCTTTGTCACGCCTATACAATTGAATCCAGATCAGCCCTCAATAGGTGCCACACATAGGCAAGCTAACTACAGGTGATCCTGTCAATTTGTTCACTTCTGCTATTTTGATGCAGATAATCCTGGTATACTGATGTGTTTCTTTTTGGTAATATGACAGCTACTCATACTTGTATGACGTTTTTTTCTCTCTATACGTTTTAGATCATGAGCTATAGGCATATACACCTGTGGATCTTTAATTAAATTGCTGACTCTCCCATGAGTGCTACCATTTTTTTGACATATTCTATGAGGAATATTACTTTCTCCTGCCTTGGATTGTTAGATGACCAGGCACGTAAGGGAATTCTTTCATATCCTACATGACAACATTCAGCGTTACTTTAATGTTGTTTATACATGCATATGTCTTACATTTATTCTATATGTCACAGACTATACAGCTTTTTCTATCAAACCTAATCCAGAAAAGAGGACGCTAGTCATCCTATCTACTTTAGTGAGGGTACTAAGGTAACTATACCTATTTCCCATAGGGACATTGTCCTTTCTGACAACCTACATGACTTCATTTTTCGGTACATATTCAATCATATTCCTGTATGGTCACTGATTTGTCCCTCTTTTGATCTTAGGCTATAAGAGTAACATAAAATACACGAAAGTGAATATCTCATATGATGCACGCCATACTATAACCTTTGAGGTTGGTGTTACTCTGTAAACTTCCTTTGTTATTTGTTCTTTATTATCTTTTCATTGAAAATTTGATGTATACCACTGTTATGAAATACCACTGTTGTTTTACATAAATTGTAAATTCTTGTGACGAAATTCAGCATAATCCCTGTTTTTCTATTCCCATTGGGATACATGTTTTTTTATGTTTTTTATGCCTTTTCATTTATTTTTTTTCCCCCTTTCATGAAAAATCATGTGATTAGCTTCCCACGTAATTATGTGTTCTAATTTCACCCTATGAAATTTGTCCTTTCTGATATATTGTTTTCTGTTCCATAGTCCTTGAAAAAGACCATATGTCTTGGTCGAAACGTTGGACTTGTACACACATTACGCTTTTGATATCCTCACAAGAACAATAAAATCATTGAAACGAAATACCACCTTGGAAATCATTTTTATTGAGTGTGCCGGATTCTTTACATTTACTGGACATATATATATATTTTTCCGAGCACCTTAGGCTTTTCATTAAAAAGTGAGCCAGGCATCTCTATCACATCAAACTTTTTCATATGACTGTATATATTGTACCCTTTATGCAATATATAGGATATGCTGCGAATTTTATAAAAACTCAATTTATTAGCATTATACTATCATACACTCCTCAATATTAAAATTGTGTGACACCAAAAAGGAAAAGTTGTGGAGTTATAGAAATCACAGGATGGACAGACATGTTAATGATATGCAACAGTTGAAAAAAATGGAAAAAAAAAATCAAAACATCTTGATTTATTCAGCACATAAATGCACACACTTGCACACCTTGTTTGTTATCAGTTAAGTTATTAATGGTTTTCTAAGGAATGTTCTGCACACTGAATGCACTTGGGCACACAAGTCATCAAGATCCACTGCATCTCCCTTTGCAATTGCTGATGAATGATGTTCCAGATGTGCTCGGTGGGAGACAAGACTGGTACATTGCAGGCTATGATGGCATGCTTAGGCCACACTGGTCACTCACAGCGGCATGAGCAACATGCAGCCTGGCATTGTGTTGAAAAATGGCTCGTAGGACACTTTGGAGAAAGCTGTATCACTGGTTCCACCATCAAATCAAAGTAATGACAAGCTGTTAGTGTGTCTGGAATGAAGAGTGTTGCGGTCTGGCTACATGTTTCACCCAAGTGGTTTCAAAATATTCAAAGAATGGTGAGTAATGATCTATTCTTTACTGCAAATTAATTTGTTTGTCACATACCAAGCCTAAGGAGTCAAACATTGTCTACACAAACCACGCACGACATTAAGACCACTTTATGTGGCGCCCCTGAGGCTTCCGTCGCCACAGGTCATTGCACCCCATCCAGCGGTGTGATGCCCATTCTGGGTGAGGAAGGGAGTGAACACCGGTCCCCTGGTAAATCTACACTACACCCATTGCTAGGAACACACTGGGACCAGGGATAGTGGCAGTTACCCTCCCATGCTGCATGCTGGGAGGGGCCGTAAGACCCATCCCTGCTCCTATAGGGTAGATCAGAGCAACTGGGGAGGTGGGAGGAGCCACAAGAGTGCAGCCACAGAAAGTAAAGTCTAGAGTGAGCAGATAGAGAGAGAGTGGGAAAGGAGAAGGAGGCCTGCAGGAGGCAGGCAAGGAGGAGAAGTGAAAGGAAAGAGAGCTCCAAGTCAGTCAGGAGCTGAAACGAAGAAAGAGACGCTTCCTGGTGAAGATCCTGGGACTCAGAGGGTCCAGGTGCCACCAAGCAGGAAACAGAAGGGGTCCCAGGGCCACGGGTAGCTGTAGAGCTGCGGTGGCCTGTTCCACAGAAACATCGGTGGAGGGATCAAGCTGCAACAGGGGACGGTCCCTAGAAACCGGAGGAGTGCAAAATCATCTCCAAACAGTAAAAACCGAGGCCCAGGGAAAGTTGTAAACTCCCCGGGCCACAGCCCACAGCAGCACCTCTAGAAAAGGGGTAATCAGCCGACAGGTGACCCCCCAGCCTGGAGGCTGTTGTGGAGGCCAAGCCAGGTTTACCCTACAAAAAGGCAAGGCTTAGGAAGACAGCGGAAGACAGAGACACTTAAGAGAAGGGCACCGGGTTTTTCTCCAAGAATCACCCAGAAACGGCGGAGGTCCCTGACAGTGGTCCGAGCAGTCCAAGGGTTCCTGCCGGCCTTGACAAGAATTGTGAGTAAAGAACTTGAACTGCACCCTTGGAGTGGTCTCTGTTATTTCAGCTAGACTGCATAGACTTCCACTACACCATAGACTCTCACGAGCACCAACTGTGCCCCGGGGCATTGCTCCACCTGTGGGGAGCAGTACCATCATTGCTGCCATATTATCACCCCGGAGGCCTTACACAGCAGCGGCGGCTTAATAGCCGCATACCACAGGTGGCGTCACGAACACAACTTTATTCATCACCAAGTCATCAGCCACATTTTATTGACACCCACCAGGGCCACGGAGCCGGGCCCCGCCACCACTGACGACCCCTGGACTAGTCCGGCCCGGCACCGGGTGTCCCATAGCCCTGGGGTGGGCGAGTCATTTACACGCTGCGATCTCGCTAGCGAGATCACTAGAGAGCGTACCTGCCCCCGTCGGTTGTGCGTCATGGGCAAATCGCTGCCTGTGGCGCACAACATCGCTAGGAAGAGTCACACATACCTGCCTAGCGCCGTTGCTGTGACCGGCGAACTGCCTCCTTTCTAAGGGGGCGGTTCATTCGGCATCATAGCAACATCACTAAGCGGCCGCCCAATAGAAGCGGAGGGGCAGAGATGAGCGGGACGAACATCCCGCCCACCTCCTTCCTTCCTCATTGCGGGCGGCCGCAGTGACGGTGATGTTCCTCGTTCCTGCGGTGTCACACATAGTGATGTGTGCTGCCACAGGAACGACAAACAACCTGCGTCCTGCAGCAGCAACGATAATCGGGAATAGAACGATGCAACAACGATCAACGATAACGTAAGTAATTTTGATCGTTAACGGTTGTTCCTGCGTTTCACACGCACCGACGTTGCTAACGAGGCCGCATGTGCGTCACGAATTCCGTGACCTCAATGACATCTCCTTAGCGATGTCGTTGCGTGTAAAGTGGCTTTTAGGCTATGAACTATATGTCCATCTACAGGTGTTCCATTAACCTTACACCTCCGCTCTCAAAGGCTATAATAGAATAGAGCAAGACTGCAATGGAGGCTGGAATGGTTGTCTAGCCTCTTCACTAATTAGAACTGCTTTTGTCTTGGATGTAATGATAACTGGAGAATATGAAAGTGTCTCATGAGCCATTTTCAATAGGAAAATGCCAGGCTGGACTTGCCTTCCATCGAGCACATCTGGCTCATCATGGTTTATCAATTCCAAAGGAGCTGGCAGCAGTTGATCTTGATGATTTTTATGCTCAAGTGCAGGCAGAGCGTTCCTCAGACAGCTACTAATAACCTGTAAAGGCAAAAAACACAAGGTACGGGAAAGCTTGACACGCCTAATGGAATGAGTCACCACACATCCACGGAGTGCAACGATTAAAAGTCCACCAGATGGACTATAACATGAAGAAGAAGAAAAATCGGCACATCCAGAATAAAATGTATTCTTGCTTTATTTCCACATAGATTTAAAAAAAGTCCATCCAAAAAATAAAGACCCTGACACGTTTCCGACGCAGTAGAGCGTCCTTAATTAATGATTAAGGATCGTCTTCTGCGTCGGATTGATTAAGGACGCTCTTCTGCGTCGAAAACGCGTCAGGGTCTTCATTTTTTGGATGGACTTTTTTTTAAATATATGTGGAAATAAAGCAAGAATACATTTTATTCTGGATGTGCCAATTTTTCTTCTTCATAACCTGTAAAAGCATGTATTTCTACACAAGATGCTCATACTTCATACTGAATAAATCAAGATTTTTAATCTTTATTATTTGCATTTCATTGACTTTTATATTGATCCTGTGATTTTCTGAACTCCACAATTTTTCTGTCATTGGGTTGCACTGTCAGCATTGAGGAATGTATAAACACAGATTTCTTCTTTAAATTGTCAAAAGCTTACTAAAGCATAAACACACATATAGACCGGTATATAGGATGATATTTGCAATTGGTGGATGTGCAGGGAAAGCTACTTGCTAATATATCAAACATAACTGTTGATTTACAACAAGCCCAAAAGACAAAAGAATGGCCTTGTAACATCCCCTTAGCTAGTATACGTCATTGCACCTTTTTAATAATAAAGAAAAATAGAGAAATGGCAGTGAACAGGAACAGTGGAGGTCAAGGTAAGGTCTGGAAGACCAAGCAAAATTTATGTGAGAGCTGCTCGCAGGATTGCTAGAGAGGCAAATCATCGGCATTGCACACTACAGACACGAGGACTTGAGTGGATGGTCGAATGGGTATGGGGTGTTACCTGGGAGCAATGGTGTTTGTGGGCTACTCACCAGAAGGGCTGCCAAGCCCACCTCTTCCAGGGCGCCTCGTACTCTGGCTGGACCTTCATTTTCCACCGGACTCTTCCTCGATGAGGTCTTCCCTCACAGGCTGGAATTTTGTCTTCAGTGCCTCCCCTCTTCATGGCAGACACTTCCCCAGTTCAGGTACATGTTTGCGTGTTCGAGAGCCATGTCCACCTATAACAGGCAGGGTCACTTTTTCTCAGGTCACATGTTGCTGTCATCTTGGGATCCACACTGCAGTCCGCCATTTTAAAACACACAGTTTCACAAACCATCTTCGATGTATAACTGTTCACAAACATCAAGTCTGTACACCGCGCCATCTCAGGCCACCATACTTCAGGTGCCACAACTTTTGTGAAAAGAGTCACATTCTCCCCGTTTGCAAGCCACATATCCGCCTCTTGCCAACTACGACAAATGTTACGTGGCCAAGGGCAGTAGTCGTGGGCGATGGCTTCAGTCTTTCACTAGCACGCTACAGATACAGGGAATTGAGTGGCTGGTGGAGTGGGTGTGGAGGTGTGAGCGGGGTGCTTCTGGGCTGCAAGTTGGATCCTTACTATCTGGTTCACTGTCTGGTTAAAAACTGCATATAGTTTATTTGCAACAGATTTCAAACACCGTTTCACTTCGCTTGCAACAGGGTTCACACTCAGCTTGCTTTGCATCAGGCATTGACATTGTGGTACATATTGGTTCTTTCATTACGTCTGCAAACTGAGTCACACCAGCTACCATTGAGGATTGGGGTTTGGCGATATTCTGTTCCCTGGTCATCCTACTACATGGGTCCATGTGTATCGTTGGGGCTGGGGTACCCTGTATGGCTGCTACTTTCTCGTAATAACGCTTAGAGTATTGTTTTCATCGTGTTAGTGGCTGTCAGTCAACACTGACTATGCTGCTGTCTGCACTTTTCAGTCACCTGCTTGATAAGGGGGCGCTCTCTAATCCCACTGTTCACCTCCAGGGAGTTCTGATGCTACATTCCGAATTTGGTCACCTTAACTTCCTCTTCTACGTTCTTCTATAGTAAAAAAAAGTTCCATATAACCATGTTGGAAAAAATCACGGGGGTCCAATGTTTACAAGGACTCCACGGGTAGCACAAACTCATATATGTGATTCAAAGAAGACGAACATTCTGACTTTTTATAGTGCAAATAAACATAATTTATTATGAAACAAGTGACAAATTTCGTTAAAAAATGTTAAAAACATTAAGACGCCATGATCAATCCGGAAGATGTTAATTAAATGTCCAAGAGTAGAAAATTCCCCATTAATACAGTATAAGATTATCTCAGCACAGAAACATTTTTTAAACACATCTCCATCCTCTGTAGTTATGTCCTTGTCTTTCACATAGAACATTGAAGAAAGTCTCTTGAGGTAGTGTAGAATGCCCTTGTGAGCTACTAGATATACACGTGACTCAATGTAGACAGCTTTATAGAGTAGTGAACCACACAGCTGGTCTATAACACAACCTTCACATGCGGCAGAATATCAAAGGCACATTATGCTATTTATCATGTTTGGAAAAGGTGATAGTAGCGATCTTGGAAAGGTGTTTGGTCCTTGGGCATTACTTGAGTGGAAAATAAACACTGTCCATGAATGTGTTTATTGAATCATTATTTTTTGCTAGAGTGTCACTGAGGCAAAAAACATCCCGATGGAGGTGAAATAATAGCTGTATATCCTGGTTGTTATTATGTAAGGAGTTGATCCCTTTTCACTGCAGCCGTTTTTTCCTTCCATTTTTTTCATCCCCATCCAAGAGCTATAATTCTCTAATTCTACTGCTGACATAGACATACAAGGGATTTCTTTTTGCAAAATGAGTTGTAGCTTCAATTGTGATGCCCCTGGACTATCGGGTCGTCATAAGGTATTGCACAATCTGCCCTCCCATGCAGTATCCACCTCCTTCTTGGTTTTGGGTCCCTAACCATATGGTGTTGCCTACATCAGCTAATCAAATCCTAGATACACCCTGCACCACACCCACCAAACACACCAGTGGACGGCTTGAGTAAAATAGAGTCGCCCACCTGGGGGGTTGGGGAGGGGAGGTGAGGAATGTCAAGAAGAGAGAGTAGACTGAGTAGAGAAAGTGAGAGGAGGTCGGGAGCAGGGCTCCTGGAAAACTATCTAGGTGGCAGACGGTGGTCTGGGCCTAGAGGAGTCGGACCCCGGTCGCAGGGGATCGTAGTAAGGGGCACGGATCTGTCGAGGAGGACAGCCGGCAGCCTTGCTCCATCACCGGTCCGAGACCGAGGCACGACGGGGTACATGGACCCTAGGTCGGGGAGTAGCTTCAGGCAACCTGATAATTTACCCGCGGAGAACGGGGCCTTCAAGATTCGTTCCCCACCCGCTCCAAAATCGGGGCACTATCACAATGAGGGGGATAGGACTTTCCAATCCAAAATGGTCCAGAAAATCCCAAGCGTGAGCCCTGAGAGCAGCTCCCACACTTAGACATAGCCATAGCTCAGCTGCTGGCACTGGGGTGGCACACCTCAAATTCCTGGCGTCACAAACAGGATTTGAGCAGGACACACTTACCTAGGTGACGTGCGCCTTAGAAGTTGAAACCGCGAGTTAAGAGTCCCGTTTCCCAACATTACCACCATCTTTTGGCGCCAAAACACGGTCTTCTCTACCAAAGTGCGCGAAACAGAAGCCCCGCTCTTTGTTCTGAGCGTAAGCCCAGAACTGGAAGTTCCCAGAGGGCCACAGCACCAAAGTGAGTGGTGGGCGAAAACCGACGGCATGTAGCAGCGGAAGAGAAGCAGGAATTCCAGGACTCTGCCATAACGTTCCTGGACTCCGCAGAGGAAAGAAGGCGCCTGAGTGGAGCTGGTCACTGGATCATGCTGCCCCGGGACCGCGACCTGGATCGAGGAGGAGACGGAGCAGCTCTGCAGAAAGATGCGGACACAGTTCCTATTCATCCTAGACCACTGGAGGGAAGAGATGAGGAGCCTGGCAGTGGCGGTGCGAGTCCGTGAGATTGAAATTTCACGTGAAGAGAGGGTAAGCGGTTACCCAGTCCCAGTTGATTACCCTAATCTGGCCAATGCGGCTGTGGGATCTGGACCGCCCCCGCTCCCAGCAAGCACTCCACCGCTACTAACCCTGTCCTCGGTGGACGCCTAGCTGCCTGTCCCCACCATGGTAGTGGAACCTTCAACCCCCGTTTGTGAAGAATCAGCTGCAGCAACCCCAGTTCCGTCACCCGACCAGGTCACGACTGCGGTCACCTCGACAGCGGCCCGACCAGACCCGGCCGCATCACCAGGCCCGTCCTTAGAGGCGGAGCACCCGGACTCTGCAACCCCGGCTGCGGAGCAGTCGGTTTCTTTACCCACTATGGCGGAGGTGGAACCTGAAGAGCTGCCGGTTTTGCCACCACGCGGCATCCCAACGGCTGTTGGGGCCGCGAAAGCACAGCTAAAACCTATATCAGCTAGGGAGCCGAAGCCGGACGCTGATGCCCCCTTCTGGGAACAACACCAGCAAAAGCTGCAACCGGAGATGACAACCCAAGACCAGCGACAACGGGAGATTGTTGCCCGTGCTTGGAGAGAGAAAGAGCATTTGAGGAAGGCCACCTTCCGTGTCAGAGGGGCCATGTGCGGCAAGGGCCATGTGAGGCGTTTTGACCGCGACAAAGGATGGGGGTTCCTCTGGGAACCGAGCCTCCCAGAAGAGGTGTTTGTCACCCGGAAAGATATAGAGCAACATCTCCCAAGGGGACACCCGGCCTTAACCTGGAGCAGGTAGAGGTGGTCACCTATATTCGGTATTGGAGTGAGCGGGGTTGGTATGCCCTGGTTGTGAAGAGGCTCGCTATGGTTATCGAGCAAGTTCTACCAGCCGCTGCCGTTGATTACCAGCCTCCAAGTGAGCGTTAACATGCAATGTAGACGTATAAACTGTTGGTGAATATGTGTTTTCTTTTATTGTTTTTCAAAGTTTATTATTTTCATATAAATTAATGTCATGAAAAGAAGAGTTTTAATCAACCAGGTTTAATCAATAGAGAATGTCACCGGATCAAGAAAAGTTAATATAGTGTGTATACCAGGTGCATGGACCTGTTATTCATATTTTGCACCTGTGTTTAGTAGTGGAAATGGACCATGGCTGTGGGACTGGTTGCAGCCAACACAAACTTGTGTATTGTAAATAGTTGCACCTCCTGTGCCTACCAGAGTCGTCTTTTACAACACCCGGGACCTTAACCTGGTCACGGACCCACGAATAGGTATGCAGCGGGTCAGGTTGTTTGGCTGGCGGGTTGATGGCATCCGGGACATTGGGACTGGACTGTCGCAGGAAGAGGCTGCAACGGAGCAGGTTGAGCCTTCGCTACTAACATAACCGGTAGCGTTCCATTGTTGATATGATGAACTCAAAAGTTACCGTAACGTTTAAGTGAAAAGCCTCCCTAATGTGGGTTGAAACCTGGAATAAAAATGTTTTTATTTTTCTATTTCTGCAGTTAAAAAAAAAATAATTATTCTCTGATGTCCTGTAGCTCGAGGACAAGCTACGTTTAACCAAGGGGGAATGTGACACCCCTGGACTATCGGGTCATCCCAGGGTATTGCACAATCTGCCCTCCCGTGCACTATCCACCTCCTTCTTGGTTTTGGGTCCCTAACCATATGGTGTTGCCTACATCAGCTAATCAAATCCTAGATACACCCTGCACCACACCCACCAAACACACCAGTGGACAGCCTGAGTGGAATAGAGTCGCCAACCTGGGGTGTTGGGGAGGGGAGGTGAGGGGTGTCAAGAAGAGAGAGTAGACTCAGTAGTGAAAGTGAGAGGAGGTCAGGAGCGGGGAATTTTTAGTGCTGAAGTGCACATTTAGTGCTGGCTTTTTGTTTTTCTTCATTGAATTGGTCGGTGGCTGACCCCCACCAAGCTATGCACCCCAATTTGGGATGTATTCCATCTGTCTAGATTTTGGCGGTTGGTGACTGTTCACATTAAGTCATCAGGCCTTGTCCACAGGCTATTTACTTCATGCAGCATTTGCTTG